>NC_041383.1:337495017-337639248 GCF_002162155.2 Triticum dicoccoides | reverse complement strand
GGCGGTGGCAGACCGGCGGTGGGGAGTGTTTTCGGGGCGGGCGGGGCGGCGCACCGCCGGCCGCGGACCAAGCCATTCCTCTACTCACCCAGACCTCATGTTAGTTTCCGGTGATGGCAGCCGAACCAGTAAATCTTCGTACTCCCCACCACATGGGCAACCACTGCCGAGTCTTCCCCGACTCCGGGTCGTTCCCTTCCTAGGCCTCCCGTCGTCCACCGCCCTGGTGCTCTTGGTGCGGCGTGGTCAACGTGGTCAACGAATGACATCCATCGGAAGAGGACTGTATGTGGAGAGGCTGATAGCTGGGTACATGGCCGCACGCAAGGAAGTGCCTCCGTATTATGCGCAAAATAATTATTCCTCCACCTGACAGTTGGGACCCACCGGAACGGCCTCTGTATTTCGCGGAGAAAACGTTCCTCCTGCTGACAGCTTGGACCCACCTGCTATATCTTTGTGCTTAAGGAAGTGCCTCGTTATTACGCACAAAAAATGAGTACTCCCCCTGCTAGTTGGGACCCACCATAGTGGGAGGCTGACTTGTGGGTCTACTAATTGACGCGAATGGAGGGCTTTGTCAACTTAGTCAATATAAACGATTTAGCTCCCATGACCATACGATGTCCATCAAAAGGTTGTTCTGCTTCTTAAACCTCTGGTCTCCTTGCTCTAGCCACCCAAACCAGCGCCGATTGTGTCGCCAGCTCCTACCTCCCGTGGCCGACTCGCTGCCACGCAGGCCTCACCGCCCCACTCTACTCCAACCTCTGGCCATTCAGTCCCTATACTCACCCACAACCCTTGTTATTCTGTGGCGACGACAGGCTCACAACACAGCCGAACCAGCCAACCCTCGTACTCCTCTCCGTGTGGGCATCCACTGCCGTGTCTTCCCCGGTTCCTTGTTGTACCCTTCCTAGGCCTCACCGTCGTCCACCGACTTGGTGCTCTCGGCGCGGCGTGGTCAATGTGGTCAAGGAACGACTTCCATCGGAAGAGTACTGTACATGGAGAGGCCGACAACTGGGTCCACGGTCGCAGCAAGGAAGTGTAACCTTATTACATGGAAAATAATTATTTCTCCACCTGACAGCGGGGACCCACCGAACGGGCCACCATATTTCGTGAAAAAAATGTTTCCCCCCTGAATGCTGGGACCCACCAGCTACATCTCCACATGCAAGTGCCTGACAGTCGGGACCCACCTGGTCGAAGCGTATGTAGCATTGTCATTTTGGTCGTGAACGTGTACGTACATACTGGTCGATTGGTCTGTCTGCAGGCTGCAGTGGTGAAACGTGGCCGGTTAAGGAAGGGCACCTGTTGTAGTAGAGGCGCACATGTGTTGTAGTAGAGGCGCGCATGTACCGTGTACACGTACGTACAACCAGGGTGCAAGAAAGTAAATACGGCCACGTATGTACATACGGGCAGGGTCTCGAACGCCTACTCGCGCAGACATATGGCTAGGGCTCGTGTACATGGAGACGCAGCGACGGGGTCCTGTTCATGGGTAGCCAACCGGTTAGGTTGGAAGAGAGAAAGTACGTCGTCGTGTTCATCGGGAGGCAACCGGCTTGGACGGAACAACCAATCGAAACAAGGCCTTGCGCACCATAGAACGGAGGAAACGGCCTTGTGTTCGATAGCCTAGGGTAGAAACGGGATCTTGTTCATCGGTCTGGGTCTGGTGTACCGCAAACCAGAGGTAACGGACTTGTGGTCGAGTGCCTACGGTCGAAACAGGATCCTGTTGATCAGGAGGGGTGTGGCATACTGCAAAATGGAGGAAACAGACTTGTGTTGGAGCGCTACGGTCAAAACGGGGGTCCTCTTCATCAGTAGGAGTGTGGCGTACCAAAAAATGGGACTCCACGGGCTACTGTTCATCTCCACTATCGACCTCCTCCAGCCTCCACTGCTCCTCCACCGGCTACTGTTCAACCAGCCCTCTCCATGGGGTCCTATTCAACCACCCCTCCACGGGCTACTATTCATCTAGCCCTCCACCGGCTAGTGTTCAACCAGCCCTCCATGGAGTCGTCCTGTTCATCCAGCCCCAACCGGCTCGATCGGGACCCCAACCGACAACATAGGAGACTCTTTATCATGAAGAACACGGTGCTATTTTGAAGCACAAGTGTGGAAAGGATAGTAACATTGCCCCTTCTCTTTTTTCCTCTCATTTCTTTTCTTTTACTTTTTTTCTTTTTGTCTCTTTGGCCTCTTTTTATTTTGAGTCTGGAGTCTCATCCCGGTTTGTGGGGGCATCATAGCCTCCATCACAATGCTCTAATAATGATGATCATCACACTTTTATTTACTTACAACTCAAGAATTACAACTTAGTACTAGAACAAGGGCATGATTCTATATGAATGCCTCCAACGGTGTAACGGGATGTGCAATGATCTAGCGTGACATGTATGAAAAATATGAATGGTGGCCCAGCCACAAATACTATGTAACCTATATGATCATGCAAAGCAATATGACTGATGGTATGTGTCATAATAAACAGAACGGTGGAATTTGCATGGCAATGTATCTCGGAATGGCTATGGAAATGCCATAATAGGTAGGTATCACTACTGAAGGATGTTGCTAACGCAACACTATGATTAGAGACCCTTTGACAAAACTGTGTGCGATGCATTAATAGCAAACGAGGATGTAAAAAAACCGTCAAAAAAGATGCAAAACATTTGCGATGCCAAAGACATCAAACACGGTTCGGATTTTAGTTATGTGTGCGATGTTGGGCATATGGTTGATCCAGCAGAACTATTTGCGATGAGGCAGAACAACAGAAATGAGCAGCCATATCAATGTGTGTGCGATATACGGCATACAGTTCACTCCGATGAACTGTTTGCTATTAGGGAATGCAATAGAAACGGTCAGCCAGATCAAGGTGTGTGTGATATACGGCATGCGGTTCACTCGAACAAACTGTTTTTGATTAGGCAAGAAAACGGAAACGGTTCAACTTAACAAGATGTGTGTGATATGCGGCATTTGCGATGAGACAAAAGAATACAAACAATTCGTGTAAACTAGATGTGTGTTATATGCAGCAAACAACCCACTCGGATGAACTGTTTGCGATGAGAAATTATAACACAAACGGTTATTATGGTAAGTTCGTGTGTGATTATGTTCATACAAAAAACATAGAAAAATGCAAACTAGTTGCTTGCGGTGACTAGGAGTATCGCACGCGACGCCTCTGCGAGTACTCGTGTGCGACGATTAGTAAGTTACACATAATGAACGGCCGCATGTGTGATATGTTGATAATGGAGTCCGAGAAGACCGTCTTCGGAAGGCCGCCGGCTCAGCCTTTTAGCCTATATTTTATTATAATTGTATGCATAGGTAGGTCGTCAGTGTTTTGTGTCTTGCCGCATCTGGCATTTTAAATTATCCTGAATATGTAAGACAATTATTAACCATTGCCATTATAAATTTGCCTTAACGGCAAGTAGAGCAGAACACGCGGACGGATGCGAGCAGAGCGCGCTGCGCCCGCCTGAACGGCGAGAAACCACGTGGTCAACCTTCTGGAACCCCGTGGGAGACACGATGGAGCATGCATAGGACATGATGGTGATATCATGAACGTGTGTGATAGTGGATAGACACGTACAAGTACATCCAAGAACAAGGGCCCACATTAGGGGCTTCTGATGCGTGGCATACGGTTGATCCAGAAGAACTGTTTGCAATGAGACAAAACAACAGAAATAGGGCTTTGTAGGCCCAGAACCAGTAATAAATTTTGACTTTGTTTCTCGTCACATTGCAGATTACAACGCAATAAGTAAATGCAAATCTGTTCACACAGATCAAACTAATATGTGTTCACACGGATCAAACTAATATGTGTTCACACTTAGCACCGGGCCATAAAAACTACCCACTCGAAAATTACTTCACAGTTCCTCTCCTCATCACCCACAAAACTAGTCTTTCCTGTCAAGTCGTTCCGCCATGACCATGAGGAGGAGTTACGACTGGACATATAAGCAGGCAGAAAAGACCAAGGCCGCGAAAGCACTAGAGAGGTCCCGCCGCGAAGCGGCAGCCACATCAGAGATGTCCCGGCGAGCAACGGAGCCCTCGAACAAGCTCTCACGGGCACGCGAGAGCTATCACAAGCGCACTCGCCGCATCGGCGATCGTGATGATCTAGCGTTGCTGAAGTCCTTGGCCAATGACAATGACATTCTCACTGGCCTCATTAAGCAGCAGGAGCTGGTCGACGGCTTGATGAAGCTACTCGAGATCAGCAATGCCTCAGTTGACAAGGAGACTGGCCTCGTCGAGCAACTCGTCGGTTACAATGCGAAGCTCCTCAAGGCGCTCACCAAGAAGGAGGAGGCCACCAGCTGGAAGATGCTGCATGAGTAGAGTAGTGCCTCGGGGATGATGATGACAACGGTTGTTGAGGAACTGATGGGTGACTTGAGGAAGCTCCAGATCGAGCGCAAGCAGGAGGTGGAGGAATCTGTGGCTGCTTTCAAGCAAAGTTGTGAGGAATTGAAGAAGGAGCTAAAGGATGTCATCGCCCGGCGATCCATCAAAGAGTAGATACAGTAGCGACCCAGATTGTTGTCTACGATTTCCTTCTTCTCTTGCCCCCGTGTCTTCCGGGCTTTGACGCATGTGGCATTTTAAATTATCCGGAATATGTAAGACAATTATTATCTGCGCAATTGCAAATTTGTCATCGTACCATCCGTTGCCATTTTATTTGTCGTTGTATTATCCGTTGCCCTATGTGGCAATTTAAATTAGGCCAGAATACGAGTTGAAAACATGAACAAAGCAAATGTTGCCATGGGATCACAAGCAAACACCCTCCGTCCAAGTTGTGAGCGAGGCGGGCGGCGGTTGGTGCATGTAGGTCAAAGAGCTCGCTTCCCGGTGAGCATGGGTGGCCTTGCTGCTCGCACGTGTCCCATCGAGCCTGCGAGGTGGACATGATGCACGCGTCCCGTCGAGCCTGCGTGGCAGACTGCTTTCTCGCATCCCGTCGAGCCTGCACGATGGACTTCACGCTCTCGTCCCATCTAATAAAATAGTTGCATGCACACCACCGAGTATGGTTAAATTTTGACACAGTTCATATAATACAACCGTTTGTGATATTAATGTGTCATCTTTTTGTTTCAAAAAGGACTTCCTTGGCTACTAATGTGTGCGTCTCTTCTCAATCTGGACGATTTTTTACCACGGCATATATGTCCCATGTCATTAAACCATGCCAAGTTTCATGTTTTTTGGGTGAGTTTTTGATTTACTGGGATTTAAAACCAAGATTTTCAATGTTTCAGGACGACGAGAAGTTTGTAATTCATTCCCATTCCTTAAATGAGACCTAAACATGCACCCAATGACACATCTATGATTTCCCACCCATTTGGCTTCACTGGAGCATGTGCTTGTAGTTCAAATTTGAATTATGGACTACATTAAATGCGTAGAAAACTTAATTAGTAATATATAGAATGGCCAAACGAACCCTGAACAATTTCAAATTTCAGCACGGCACTCCTGTTATTCTATGTTGCCCATAGAAAACAAAGTTCAAGGCGAGAAGAGGCACCGATTATTGTTTCGCCCATCGGAACCACGAGGGTGGCGAGAAGATTCAGTTTGTAAGAGGCTTGTAATATAGTTTTTCCCAAATTGGACAATTATATGTACCATGTAGTGACACCCTGCCAAGTTTCATGATTTCCTGGTGAGTTTTGGATTTACAGAGATTTAAAAACTGAGTTTAACAATGTTTGTGCCCAAGGCAGGATGGCGAGACGGTTGAATTCATTCCCATTCATTCCATGGGACCTAAACACGCACCCCAAGGATACATGTATGTTTTTTCTAGCCATTTTGGTGCATTGGAGCATGTATTTGTAGTTCAGATTTGAATTATGGACATTAAATGCCTAGAAAACTCAATTAATGAATAAGAAAGGTCAAACGAACCCTGAATAATTTCAAAGTTCGGCGCCAATCTCCTGTTTGTCTGTGTTGTGTGTAGAAGAAAATACGAGGCTAGAAGAGGGAGCGATTATCATTTGGCCACAAGTGGACACGTTTCCCTCTCGAACCCACGAGGGTTCTTGCGATAGGCTCCGGTTTGTAAGAGGTTTGTAATAAAGCTTGGCCCAAATTGGCAATGTTTTTACCAGGACATATATGTGCCATGACATGACACCATGCCACCTTTGATGACTATCTTGTGAGTTTTGGATTTATGGGGATTTAACAACCAAGATTCCAAATGTTTGAGGACGAGCCAGGACGCTTGTATGGTTGTAATTCGTTCCCACTACTGGCATGGGACCTAAACATGCACTCAAGGACACATTTATAATTTTTATAGCCTTTTTGGTGAACTGGAGCATGTATTTGTAGTTCAGACTTGAATTATGAACATTAAATACCTAGGAAACTCAATTAGTGTATAAAAAGGCCAAACTAACCCCCGAATAAGTTTAAATTTCAGCATGGATATCTTGTCATTCCATGTTGCTCGTAGAAGATAATACAAGGCGAAAAGTGGCAGTGATTACATTTCGCCACAAGGGGAGCATGTTTCCCTATCGGAACCACGAGGCTTCTTTGAGAGAAGCTCTGGTTTGTAAGAAGTTTGTAATAAAGCTTGGCCCAAATTGGCAATGTTTTTACCATGACATATATGTGCCATGACGTGACACCATGCCACCTTTGATGACTTTCTGGCGAGTTTTGGATATATGGGGTTTCAAAAGCTGAGATTCCAAATGTTTGAGGACGAGCCAGGACACTGGTACGGTTGTAATACGTTCCCATTCCTGGCATGGGACCTAAACATGCACCCAAGGACACATGTATAATTATTCGAGCCATTTTGGTGAACTGGAGCATGTACTTGAGGTTCAGATTTGAATTATTGACATTAAATGCCTAGGAAACTCAATTAGTGTACCAAAAGGCCAAACGAACCCTGAATAAGTTTAAATTTTAGCATAGATATTCTGTCATTGCATGTTTCCCATAGAAGAAAATACAAGGAAAAAAGAGGAAGTTATTATGTTTCACCACAAGGGGAACATGTTTCCCAATTGGAACCACGAGGCTTCTTTGAAAGCAGCTCTGGTTTGTAAGAGGTTTGTAATAAAGCTTGGCCCAAATTGGATAATGTTTTTACCAGGACATATATGTGCGATGAAGTGACACCACACCAGCTTTCATGACTTTCTGGTGAGTTTAGGATTTACGGGGATTTAAAAACCAAGATTCCAAATGTTTGAGGACAAGCCAGGACACCGGTATGGTTGTAGTTCGTTCCCATTCCTGGCATGGGACCTAAACATGCACCAAAGGACACTTGGATAATTTTTCTATCCATTTTGGTGAACTGGAGCGTGTATTTGAAGTTCAGATTTGAATTATGGACATTAAATGCCCTAGAAACACAATTAGTGTATAAAAATGCCAAATGAACCCTGGATAAGTTTAAATTTCAGCATGGATATCCCGTCGTTCCATGTTGCCCGTAGAAGAAAATAAAGGCGAAAAGAGGCAGTGGTTATGTTTCGACCACAAGGGGAACACATTTCCCTATCGGAACCACGAGGCTTCTTTGAGACAAGCTCCGATTTGTAAGAGGTTTGTAATTAAGCTTGGCCCAAATTGGACAATGTTTTTACCACGATATATATGTGCCATGACGTTACACCATGCCAACTTTCATGACTTTCTGGTGAGTTTAGGATTTACGGGGATTTAAAAACCAAGATTCCAAATGTTTGAGGACGAGCCATGATGCTGGTACGGTTGTAATTCGTTCCCGTTCCTAGCATGGGACCGGACCTAAACATGCACCCAAGGACACATGTATAATTTTTCTATCCATTTTGGTGAACTGGAGCATGTATTTGATGTTTAGATTTGAATTTTGGACATTAAATGCCCTAGAAACTCAATTAGTGTATAAAAAGGCGAAACGAACCCTGAAAAAATTTAAATTTCAGCACGGATATCCTGTCGTTCCATGATGCCCTTAGAAGAAAATACAAGGCGAAAAGAGGCAGTGATTATGTTTGGACCACAAGGGGAACATGCTTCCCTATCGGAACCACGAGGTTTCTTCGAGAGAAGCTCCAGTTTGTAAGGGGTTTGTAACAAAGCTTGGCCCGACAATGTTTTTACCATGACATATATGTGGCATGATGTGACACTATGCCAACTTTAATGACTTTCTAGTGAGTTTAGTATTTACGGGGATTTAAAAACCAAGATTCCAAATGTTTGAGGAGGAGCGAGGGTGCCGGTATGGTTGTAATTCGTTCCCATTCCTGGCATGTGACATAAATATGCACCCAGGGACACATGTGTAATTTTTCTAGCCATTTTGGTGAACTGGAGCATGTATTTGAGGTTCAGATTTGAATTATGGACATTAAATGCCTAGGAAACTCAATTAGTGTATAAGAAGGCCAAACAAACCGAGGGACACATGTGTAATTTTAGCACAGATATTCTGTCGTTCCAGGTTGCCCGTAGAAGAAAATACAAGGCGGAAAGAGGAAGTGATTATCTTATCCCCCACAAGGGTGACGCGTTTCCCTATCCGAACCACAAGGCTTCTTTGAGAGAAGCTCCAATTTGCAAGAGGCTTATAATAAAACTTGCGCCAAAATGGACGAAAAAATTCCTCGACATATATGTGCCATGTTGTGACACCATGCCAAGTTTCACGATTTTCGAGTGGGTTTTGGATTTACGGAGATTTAAAAACCAAGATTCTTCTCATGAAATGTTTTCAAATAGCACACGGTTCACCCACGAAAGTCGTGTTCGTACCAAACCGTGGTTGATGCCCCCCTCCCCCCTGTTGCGCACATTATCTGAGTCTTGCTTTCTGATTGGCCAGAACCCAAACCCCACGGATCACACGTCTACACCGTCGGATGCTCCCAGATCGAATGGCAACCCTCAACCCTTTCAACAGCACATGCAGTACATGGGTAAGCACTGTGCGCATGCGTCATGCTAGCTCACGCTTCCTTCTCTACTACATTTTATAAATAGGCTACCATTTCCCGCCACTCCTCTCATCGGTTTCCTGCCTCTTCTCCCATAGTTTTCCCGCTATTAGTGTCAGTGCTCATTGAAGGCTATGCGGTGACACAGTTTCCAACAGCAGAAATGTGCGTGATAGGAGGGAGTAGGTCCCATAGGGTGACCAGCGTGAAACTCCTTAAAGGCAAAGAGGCAATTCCTATCAGCAAGGTGCGGCTTCCCATCCGCTAGCCTTGTCAAATAGAACACAGAAGTTAAGCATGCTCGGGTTGTAGTAGTCCAAGGATGGGTGACCCGATGGGACATTGCATATCTCAAGCTTCATTTAATCGCCATGACACGGTCATTAGAAAGATAAAGAGATAAATATCTCCATAGTGACTTTCATGGTGATTATATGAACCTTGGGATCCTTGTTTGCTAATTTGTAGACTACGTTTTTATAGGTTATTTTTTGCTGTAAAATCACCAGGACTGCGCAAGCACGAGCAAAGGGTGGAGGTACTGGCTTCACCGTGTGCGATGCAAGTGTGCTATAAAATCACCATGACTGTGCAAGCTAAAGGCAAGTAAGTTTATTTAGAAATTAGGACGAACCATATGCGATAGACCAGCTAAGTAGAAATATAAAAATAAACAACCCCCCATGAGCATTGCAAAAATCGGTGGTTCCGCCACTTTTCCTTATTATCATACACGCATATTCTTATTGGACCGTGCGCGATCTTGGGCACTCCCGCCCCTCATCAATTCCTTTACCCAAATTTTAGTAGCCGCCATACTTCAACCGTCGCCCACACTCCTCTAGCACTGACATTATAGTAAAATTGCAGTAGCTGAGGCATTTGAACCTTCGCCCTCCCTGGTCCACCACCATATCCACCCACCATTACTAAAATTTTCAATAGCCATGGTGTATCCTCAAACACCACCACCCCCCTCCATAGTACCCTCACCTGGCCCCCTCCCCCCTCGAACCCTAGCTCGCGGCCGCCGGCGGCTCCGACGCCAACCCATGTCGGTCTGCCTGTTCCTCCTAGCTTAGATAATAAAATTCAGGTTACCCAGCGATTCACATACTGTCGCTCCACTCCCCTGAGTTTCTAGATGAGGCTTGCGGTGTCCCTCCCCGCCAGATCCACATCCCTTTCTCCAGAATGGCGCAACTTGAGCTCGACTATGTATCCCGGGGAGCGTTCGGCCAAGAAGAGGTGATGAGGACATGACTACCTTGGATACGACCAAAAATATTGCATACATGCATATTTGTCAGGTGATTTCTAGTGCAAACTATTCAATAACCTATTTATGTTATCCAGAACAAAAATACTTAACACACTTTTCTGTTTTGTCTAATTGCAGATGTATGGGACATTTGTATAATCCACATATGAAGATAAGGGAAAAGGAGAAGTTTAGGTTCTATTCAAAAGGTCTTCTCACGTCACTTTTGGGCCAAGAGAAGATAGAGTCCAAGTCTTTCACGTTCTGGATTCAGATTCGGACTGCACAGACATACCTGAGTCAAAACGCCATCAACTTTTTCATACGGACTCCGAATTGGGTGATTCTTTTTTTGTTGGAAAGTAGATTTCGTGCTCTTTCCATCCCAATTGGATGCACCTTTAAATTTGTACGGAGCGTTGAGATATCAACGAAACAATCAGACGCTGCAATAGAATCCGAGTCAAACAACAAGTCCAAAGGTGTTGCATCACCTCCACTTGGGCCCATGAGCCTTGTACGACCTAGGGTTGGTTTTAGGCTGCCTTGGGACATTCTCCCACCTCCTTGGCCGCCACCCCTTGCTCCTATATAAGTAGATCCATCTAGTAGCTTTTTGCTTGGGATTTGTTCAGTTAAAAGTTAGCATTGCAACTTTGTGTACTTCGTTTGTGTCCAACGACCAGACCAATACCGCTTATGGATCCCCACCATTATCGATACTTCATATATATTCGCAATATTCAGATTTCTTTATCATATTCTTGCCCGTTCTTCGATTGCTTGCAGGAATAGACCTTCGTGGTCAGGTTGATCGTGCTCCGGCATGGTCAATAACCTCTCGGAGTTGGTTTAGCGATTGCTAAGGCGCAACGTCGTGCATGTTTGTAGTTGGATCGTCAAAGTCTTCTCCACCAAATCGATAATTATCATCTAATCAAAAGATCGGGACACCCCGCCTCTATCAAGTGGTATCAGTTTTCAGGTTGCTCGTTGAGATTTTCCAGTTATCCCTAGATTCGATTTATTTTCTTACCTATTGTCCAAGAAAAAGCCACAAAAAAGTTAGATCTATTCATCCTTTGTCCTAGCCAGTCCAAGTCTTTGCAATTTTCTTTTCATTGTTTGCATTATTGAATTATCGGTTGCTTCGTCGTGTCGACTTGCTGGTCTTAGTGTCTAGTTCCTTTAGAGTTTCGAGCTCTGTTCACATTAGTCACACCACCGCTGCATCATTATCCCTTTCTCTGTCCACCATCCCATCCATCAATTTTCTCCATGTGCCACGCACTGTTCATTGTCATAATCATAGTTGAGGTCATTCACATCTTCACTTGATCCAATCTGCATCTTATCTAGTTTGTCTTGGAAAGAGGGAGAAAAAAAAGATAGAGAAAAAAAAGAAAGAAAAGGAAAGAAGAAAAAGAAAAGGAGAGAAGAAAAAGAAAAAAGTGTGAGAAAAAAAAGAGAAGAAAAAAAATTCAGATCTATCTAGAATCAATCTCGTACCTGAATTCAGATTGGAATCTGTTTTGCGCACTGTTCAGTAAAACAGGTGTATCTTCCTCATACGAAGTCCGTTTTGGCTCCATGAGTACTCAAATTATAGCTAGCGACAAGCTGCATATAAATGGTTGTACAAGCTAGTTTAATATTTGACACCTCAAAATCGGCTTCTAAATAGGTCTTTTTACCCTCCGAAGTTCGTGAACTCAGCTTGTTCCAATTTTTCAGGCCAGTTTTAGAATTCTTTGACTCGTCATATCAATTCGGAATTGAGTGATTTTTTTGCATTGGAAAGCTTGAGTTAGTAGCATTCTTTGAAAAATTATCATAAAATTGGCTCAAACTTTTCAAGAGGGAAGTTGGAGAGTTGTTGTATATCCTGCTTGACAGTTGTTTTTCATCATTGTGTTCACTGCCGTTGTGATCTTCACTTATATCTTGCTGTCCAGAGCTACTTAGTATCCTTCATTGATGCTAGTTGTGCTACGCCGTGACCTCAGTAGTGTTCTAGGCTCGCGTCTCTAGTCCGGTCTAGCCTAGGACCAGCACAATATCGTTGTTGAGCGTTTATTCAACATTGCATCTTTGATTGATTATTGCTAATTTTTTTGCTACCATATATAGCCAACCCAGCTCCACATATTTTTATACACCATGTATACATACGTTCCCCTGGCAATCGCTTTACACAATCTTCAGAGTTACTTGACACCGCTGGTTGCCTGTCACCACCTGCCGCATGGTAAGAACTTGTAAGATATTGATATTTGCTTCACTGTGAGCACTTCACAACCACATCCTAGTAGTTCATAGGAACATTATTCTTGAATTTTATTTCTTTTTTCTACTAATCATGACAGGTTCCGGAGATAGATGTTCTTGGATGATGGACACATCTTCACCATCATGAGAGTTGGGACAACAGAAACAAGCACATGGTCAGGTTATCTCTTTACCGTCATTTGAGGGTAGATTTAATCCTGCTATTTTTCTAGCTTGGGAGCTTGAAGTAGAACAAGTTTTTAGTCACCATGACTTTTATGAACTTGAGTGAGTACGAGCTGCCACTAGAGCATGTACTGGTTTTGCTTCTGTTTGGTGGAGTGTGCATTGTAAGAAAAACATTGATAACCAACCCACAACTTGGAAAGATTTGATAGATGTAATGAGACAACAATTTTTCCCTCCTTACTATCATCGTGAATTGCTTCGCAAATTTGAACAATTTAAACAAGGCAACAACACTGTTCATGCTTACTACCAAGAGTTCAAATCTTATATGCATCATTGTGACATCGAAGAATCTGAGGATGATACAATGAATAGATTTTTTAGTGGTATGAACCATGATATTCAGGCAAGATTTCAGTATATTCCTCGTTGCATTACTGGTATGTATGTTCGTGCTTGTACCTTCGAGAGACAGTTGCAGGAGGATGCATTGGGTGACTACAACAACTATTATTCCAGTTCATGCTCACCACCGCCGGTTGGTTCCTCCACCGTTGCACCTACTAGAGGAACCCCACCTCGGATTGTGAGCACGACATCATCTCAAGAGTATGGTGCATTGTCAATGTCCATACCTACATCATCTATGTCTTTGTGGCAAGGTAACGGTAAAGGTATTGATGAAATAACTTCACATGAGAATGATGCATCCCTAGTTAACTTGAATACATCATGTGTTGAGTTACCTATTGATTTGAGCACGCCACCTAGTTTAGAGAATCATGTTACTATCATGAATGCATCATGTGATCAAACAACTGAAATACCAACAATTTTGAGTGCGCCCGTTGAATTAACTGTTGATGTCAAAGAACCATGTGAATCAGGAAATAAATTAGATTTGGATCAAATACATTTTAAAATAATTGTGCCAATGTTTAATCATTTTGATATGACCTCTAATCCTGGAGATCATTCTGTGTCAAATGACTTATTACATGTTTTCTTATTTAAGCATGTTGTAGCATGTAAATTTGATGCAAGTAAGGTTTATTCACCAATGTTGGGATGGTTTAATGATGAACATTGTCAATCTTTTGAAATGAATAAGAGCTTCACTTGTATGTGCAAATTGAGTTGCAATATTTTCGTGACTTCTACTTCTTGTGATAATATTTTGGCTTTATATTTTATGAACTATGAAAGTTACTCATGCATACATGTGTCATATGTGCAAAAACAAAGGGAAGTAAAAATGGATGACATATTCATGTACAACATGTACACATTGTCTCTTTTTTTAGCCACATTTCAGATTAAGCAACGCCGAGGACGGCTTTGTTTTCAAGAAGGGGAGGATGATGAGGACATGACTACCTTCGATATGACCAAAAATATTGCATACATGCATATTTTTCAGGTGATTTCTAGTGCAAACTATTCAATAACCTATTTATGTTATCCAGAACAAAAATACTTCAGACACTTTTGTGTTTTCTCTAATTGCAGATGTATGGGACATTTGTATAATCCACATATGAAGATAAGGGAAAAGGAGAAGTTTAGGTTCTATTCAAAAAGTCTTCTCACGTCACTTTTGGGCCAAGAGAAGATAGAGTCCAAGTCTTTCACGTTTTGGATTCAGATTGAGACTGCACAGACATACCTGAGTCAAAACACCACCAACTTTTTCATATGGACTCCGAATTGGGTGATTCTTTTTTTGTTGGAAAGTAGATATAGTGATCTTTCCAGCCCAATTGGATTCACCTTCAAATTCATCAGGAGCGTTGAGATATCAACGAAACATTCAGACTCTACAACAGAATCCGAGTCAAACAACAAGTCCAAAGGGGTTGCATCACCTCCACTTGGGCCCATGAGCCTTGTACGACCTAGGGTTGGTTTCAGGCTGCCTTGGGACGTTCTCCCACCTCCTTGTCCGCCACCCCTTGCTCCTATATAAGTAGATCCATCTAGTAGCTTTTTGCTTGGGATTTGTTTAGTTAAAAGTTAGCCATTGCAACTTCGTGTACTTCGTTTGTGTCCAATGACCAGACCAAGACCGCTTACGGATCCCCACCATTATCAATACTTCATATATATTCACAATATTCAGATTGCTTTATCATATTCTTGCCTGTTCTTCGATTGCTTGCAGGAATAGACCTTCGTGGTCAGGTTGATTGTGCTCCGGCGTGGTCAATAACCTCTCGGAGTTGGTTTAGCGATTGCTAAGGCGCAACGTCGTGCACGTTTGTAGTCGGATCGTCAAAGTCGTCTCCACCAAATCGATAGTTATCATCTCATCGAAAGATCGGGACACTCCGCCTCTATCAAGAGGTTTATCATGGCCTCTCCAGCGGACGTTGGTGAGGTGGCCGCCATTCACCCCGACCTGTCGATCCTGGAGCAACATGTCGCCGCGGAAGCCGGTGAAGACACTGACTACGTTGCCATGCCAAAGACACTGACTACGTTACTATATCTCAGGAAAGCTGGCTACGGCATGAAGCTTGTCGACAGCGACGGCTTCACGCATGCCATGTCACAGGTTAAGTGGTCCATCGCCAAACCCTCTAGTTCAACTGTCGTCGATCTCTTTGACGGCCTTGCCGCTGATCTCCTCCACCAAGCGGTTAAGGATTTGCGATCCTTATACGCCATTGATCCTATTTTGTCATTTCCCAAGGACATGTTCTACAGCGGCGGCTTAGGATCCTCAATTGCCAAGTCAGATCTCATCGACCATCAGGAGGGCACCCAAAAAGGTTCTTCCAAGGTGAAACAACCCATCTGTGACATCAGAGAGCGCACCATGGGTCTGTGCACTTCCAACTGGAAGGATCCCGTCCATGAAATGTGAGGCAACATCCTATCAGCAAATCCTACGTTTTCTAGCTTGCCAACTCGTACACTTTTTTGTAGTGGCATTTCTCATGTGGTGCTATAACTGTGTAATGAATAATTATTTCAGTTATGCAAAAATGTATTGTTCAATAGGGCTATGGATGTTTAAGTATGATTTGTCCACTTTAGTTTCATGAATGGCTATATTTGGTTGTTTATAGTGAGTAGATGCCTTGTTTATCTTTATTTGGTTGTTAGATTGGTTGCAGTTAGCATTTTTCCAGTTATCGAGCTGATGCCTTGTTTATATGTATTTGGTTCTTAGTTTGGTTGAAGTGAGGATTTGTCCAGTTATCAAGCAGATGCCTTGTTTATTTGTATTTGGTTGTTAGGTTGCATTTTTTAGCATTTGTCTAGTTTTCAAGCAGATGCCTTGTTTATCGGTATTTGCTTGTTAGGTTGGTTGCAGTGAGCATTTGTTCAGTTTTCAAGCATATGACATGTTTATCTGTATTTGCTTGTTAGGTTGGTTGTAGTGAGACTCTGTCCAGTTTGCAATGGCTATATTTGGTTGTTATACTGATCATTTATGCCTTGTTTATTTCAGTCATTCACAATATTCTGTTCCTTATGTGCAAGTCAGAATTGTGCCGCTCGACTGCATCAATACCAGTTTGAATGGCTATATTTGGTTCCAGTTATTCCTGGTGTAGTTAACACATGCCCTTTATTTCAGTTTTACAGATTTATCCAGTGTGATGTTTAAGCATTACCTACGTTCTATTCATTTTCAACACCAGTTTGAATTGCAATATTTGATGGCTGTTAAGCCTGCTGTCGGTAACACAGCCTTCCATTTTATATATGCTTTAACAGCATGATGAAACCAACACATTCAAGCTATCATTTGGAGATGATGTTGTTTACCTTCGTTACATTTGTTTAATGTTAAGGTTGTTGTACTTATCATGCCTTTCCACTACTTATGCAGGACAACAACGGGAGTGGCCACGATTTTCCGCCGAGGTTAGCTTCATCCCTCGGGTTGTACTCCCCCCATGGTTCCATAATGTAGGGCATATAGATCTAGACCTGGACACTTGTTAGCTTCTAATATTGACTTGTTGCTTGTAGGTACATATGCCCTTGGCAAGGATCCATGCATCGACCCTTTTTGCGTATGGGGCAATGAGATATTCATGAACAAGCATCAAGTGAGGAAAGTGATAAGGATTATTAGGAAAACAATACGAATGGTGGCAAGCAAATTATTTGTTTATGCTCTATCCAACACAACAGTGAGTTGTAGGATGGTAACTACAAACTCTACAGCCTTCTCTTTTTACTACCCATAATGAGTTGTGATACAACAATATCTGAATATTTTTCGTTCTTCCCGAAGAAGTTCACTGAAGATTACCTCACAAAGTAAATGATTGGTGGACACGCAATGAAGGTTAAAGTATTTCATCCAGACTACAATGAGCATCGGGAAGTCGTAATGAAGACAGTGAAGTATGGATGGGCAGCCATCACAAGGGGTTGGCCAAGAGTCGGCGTGCATTATGCATGGAGGAGGGCACAATATGGGCATTGCACTTCACCTTCTCTAGCAACCAAAATGTCTTTCGCCTCTCTCTTTACAGTCTTTAGTACAACTGTGGTTCATCATTCTTTACTTGCTTCGTGTGTAGTTCTTCGGTATATGTACCTGTGCATCGAATTATGCATTCGTGGTTGAACCTATATTTGTACTAAACATGGTTGGATATGAAATAAGTGATTGCCTACTTCGAAATTCAAAACATGTGATTTTTAAAGATTATTTAGGGATTACACTGCACACGGTTTGCGAAAGTGAAATGTCTGCGACAGATGTGGAGATCAGACACGTTTCTAGGATCCACTACGTGTGCAATCAATATCCACTGCACACACGATCAGCCAAGAAAAAACGTTTGCGGTCAATCTCCACTGCACACACGATCAGCGAAGAAAAAATGTGTGCGATTAACAACAGCATTGCACACAGTTCTTTCTTATTAAATGTTTGCGATAGTCACCTTATCACACACCCTTCGAAATTATGGACTGTTTGTGATGTTGTGCGCATCGCAAATGTTTGGTCATAGAAGAACGCGTGCGATGGGCACTTCTTGAATTAACTATGTGGGATGTACATACGAATGAAAACGTATTCCCTGGATGGACTGTGTGGAATATACATACGAACGGAAACATTTAGTAGGGCCTGACTGTGTGGGATGTACTTACGACTGGAAATGATTTCACCTGTATAATTGTATTTTTTAGCACTACTGTATGTATAACCGTATTTGAGCGCTCGCTGGTCACACACGACCTCATTTTGCCGAGCGTCTATGCCAGGATGGACCCCCCTATCCCCGAAGGTTTCTGGGTCGCGTGGGAAGGACCCCCCCCCCTATCACAGTCACTCACTTGGTGATGGTTCTGAACAACGTCACCGGAAGGGGTTAAAAATTGTTTGTATAGCACCAACGCGTACCAGTGTATGGTGGCTGTTTTGAGGAAAGGTATAAAGGTTGTTTAATGAACTGGAGAAAGATGCACGGTACTAGAGTGGCTAACAAAGGTGGAAGGGTGAGAGTGTGTATATTCCATGGGCTCAACATTAGTAATAAAGAACTGGCATACTTATTGCCAAAATTTATTAGCCCTTGAAGCAAAGTACTTGTGCAGATGCTCAATATTCCATGAGTTATGCATACGGGTGCCATCTATGGTCTCCAGGTGGACTGCGGCAGGCCTGGTGACTCGTTGTCGGTGTATTAAGAATTGGGTCTTTAATACCCCCAGACTTATGCACAGGCAGTGGCGGCCTTCCCGACGGCAAGATTTGTTGGAGGATAACTAAAGCCAAAGCTCAAGATCAGATTACAAGCACACGAAGAAGATCTCTGAAGCTAGAGATCAAAAATACTGAAGATACAACTCGAGGACCCAAAAATGTCCTTGTCGGGGAGAACCCCACTACGTTGCCACCGCTCCACCTCATCAATTAGGTTGTCACTTGTTGTTTAGGTGTCGAGTTTGCAGGTAGCTAGGTGAGCTTTGTTTGGGCACGTGGCAGCTCGCCTCTGAAGATACAACTTTGATGACAACCGTCCAAATGATGTGTCAAAGAAATAAAAGGTAGATGGGTGAACTGTACAGAAGGAGATACCTAGTCGGGGAGCTCCATCCACAAGACACCGCATGGTGCATTTAATGCATTTGTCCTAACCCGTCAGAGTTTGGTATTTGGCATTTTAGCCACTATTTGCAGAGTTTATTTAGCATTTTACCACTATGGTGACCCCTTAGTCTATAAAAGGAGGCCCATGTCTACCTCAACAAAGGTCGAAACCCTATCCATTTGGACGCGTAGCAGCACTTTCTAAGCACCTTGCTGGAAGTACGCTCCTTGTAACTAGTCATGTACACATACAATACATAAAGAAGGAGTAGGGTTTTACGCTTCATAGTGGCCCGAACCTGGGTAAACCCCGTATGTTCTCTGCTAATTCTTCTATCTGTGATTGCCGATCCCTCGAGTCAAACCGCAAAGGGATTGCCATGATCCCATAGATGGTCGTACGCATGACACTCGTACTACCCGATAAGGGCCTTCCCACTATGGCGTCAACTTGTTTGAATTCATGGTGGACTGAACTCACTGAAGAACAATGTCGCCTTCCTCGAGACTTCAAGCATGAACTTTGTGGCTACGATAGTGATGCAAAGCTTACTCGTAATGTCCAGCAGGCACAGTAGCCCGAAGAACATCTTCCTCAAGGAGGGGGCATCATCTTGACACTTCTACTCTTGCTCAAGCTCATCATAATCGGGCACTCAAGATTATGTGTATATGAGTTCCGTGGGGTGCACCATAAACTGGGGAGAAGGGCGTCTGACTAGTGGCTCAAGTTGTTGTCATCCTGAGTGACAAAAGAATCCCAGCAACTCATCAAACTAGCGCCTTTCGTATTTGTGCATCTTGTTGAAAGTTCTTATTTTGAGGCCTGGCAACACTTCAGCATTTGCCCTCTTTTCATGTCCATTGCTCCTTGGATGAGCAACTTATGCAAAACAAATCTTGATGCCATGGTTTTGGATGTACTAAATGAAGGTGCAGCACGTGAACTGTGTGTCGTTATCGGTGATGACTCTATTGCAAACTGTTGGGAACCTCAAAGCAGTATACAAGTCCTTTGAAGAACTTGACGGCTGGCTGTGTTGTCACCTTCCTCACTGGTTCCACCTCAGGCCACTTTGTGAACTTTTCGACTGCAATGTACAAGTACTCAAAGCCCCCAACAACACGGGGAAAGGGGCCCAATATGTCGAGCCCCCAGATCGAGATGGGCCAGGCGAGAGGGGTTGCCTGAAGAGCTTTAGCTGGCTTATGTGATTTCTTCGAATCGAACTGGCATGCTTCACACTTGGTCACTAACGCAGTTGCATCTTGGAGGGCAGTGGTCCAATAGAGACCTTGCCGGAATTATTTCCCGACAAGGGCTCTTGATCCTATGTGAGAGCCACATATGCCTCAATGTATCTCCGCCAACAGCTTCTGTCCATCTTCCCGGCCAATCCACTTAACCTTCACCCCATTTGGTACATACAAGATTGACATGCTATTCTTTTAGCTTCTTCTTCCTCTTCAGGAAGTTTTCTATCTGGAGGAATTGAGCAATCTACTATGCCCATGATGGAGCTTGTGGCTTGACCACAAGGACTAATGGCATATCTTCAGCTGCAGGAACGCTGGTCTCAATGGCAAGGACATGGGGTCCTGCCGGAGCTTGCAGCTCACTTGCAAGCTTGGTGTTATCTCCGGTAACATCTTGGCCGGTAGCTTCTGCGAGATCTGCTGGAAAGTACTTGCCAGTGTTCAACTGTCTTCTCTTGTTCAGACTTGTTGGTGGTGTCACATATGGCTGAGTCAAATGGAGCACAAAAGTTCTTGGTTCCACAGGTAACTTAAGGGTGGCACACTTTGACAGATCATCAACTATGTTGTTCTCCGCACAAGGAATGTGCTCTGTTTGTAATCTGTAATTGTATTGTTCCAATTTCCTCACTTCATCAACATATGCTTCCATCAATGGGCTCTGATAATCTTTGTTTACTTTCTTCTGAAGATGTCATGCGTACAACAATCTATGGGACCAGCAAAGGCTCCTTTGCGGTTTGAGTGCGGAGATCAAAAAGCAAAAAGAGGAGATCTAACAATCAACACAATGGTTTTACCCAGGTTCGGGCCGCTGTGAAGCATAAAACTCTATTTTTGCTTTGTTCTATTGGATGTGTGTATGTCAAGTTACATGGAGCGCTAGTAGCCGGCGCCGGGAAGGCTACCACTGCTTGTCGGGGAAACAGATCACCTATGGGGTCACAAGGATCCCTTTTACGTTCGGTGGGGGATTAGTTGCACGAAGAGCAGGTCGAGCCATTAGCTCACAGCGGATTTTTATCCAGGTCCGGGCCGCAAGGATGCGTAATACCCTAGTCCTGCTTTATCTGGTTATATGTGTGTTCTTGAGATTTTGAACTAGCTATGATGCAAGCTTTGTCCAAAAGTCTGAATCCTCTCTCTATGCGCCTTGGGACTCCTTTTGTACACAAAGGGGTTGCCACAGTGGCACACAGGAGGCAGCAAGCTACAGTGGTACAAGCTTATCGCTCGATCAACGTAGGACAAGCGCATTTAATGCGTTGCCCACGTGTCCTCTCGCTTTATTGGGGACAGCAACAGAGCCCATCTTGTCCTTCGCCGCTCATCCTCGCCTCACCACGCGTCCGTGCTGACGAGGCATGCAGCGCCACGCTGGCCAACCAGCTACTGTGTTGGCGAAATGGTAGGCTTCCACGAAGATCTGCATGCCGCCACGCATGTGCCTGCTTAGCCGACATGCCTATCGTCGCGTTGGAGTGGTGGTGAAGTGGTGAAACCTTGCCGAACGCGGGTCTGGCCGTGGCCGAGCGATCGTCCCCGGCAAGGCTTGCCGGGAGCTTTGGAGTTGTCCCCGGAAAGGGTCTTGCCGGGGGTCTTAATCTTCTGATCCCATGTGGATTCGTGAGTCGCCAATCTTCATGAGGAGCTGCATGCCACCAGGCATTTGCTCCCAAAATCTTGGTGTTTAACGTTGTCGATGGTGTCAGAGCTCTCAACCCCAAGGGTGGTGGCCCTGTTGATCTCTTCGCAAGCTGCCGCATCAAGGAGCTTGCCGGTTGCCTCCCAGGTCACCTTGGCAAGGCTTGTTGCCAGGCTTGCACCCTGCCAGTCTCCTGCTGCTCCCTACTCTAGGCATCTGTTTTGACATTCCTTCTTCCTGCCTTGCCTCCTGCCATCCTCCTCTACTTTGCCAAGCACTGTTGTAGGTGTGGCTGCGACCGTCCGTGCACAAGTAAGGGGTAGAGAAGTACCCACACTTTTGTACACCGACTGGAGCCCCGGGCCTGGGCCACACATAAGCGCAAGGCATAGTTGGGCCAGGCCCAAAGCAGTACGTGGGCGGGCATGGCAGAGGCGAACCGCCACAATCTTTCCGTCAGTTGCGCTTCCCCACAACCTGCTTCGAGTGCGTGACGTGGGGGTCATGCACGGGATGGGCATGGCACGCATGCATCACCTCGCAGTAAATGGTAAAGAGCTGATCCGTGCCTTCCCCATAAAAAGGAAAAACGTCGGGGCACTGCTCATTAACCTTCTTTGCTTCTCCCAATCTCGGAACCGCCATTCCCCTCTTCTTCTCCAAATCCGGACCAGAGCTCCGTGCCTCTGCTCGCCTCCGCCACGCCTCCATTCTATCTCAATCCCTTGCTCGTGTGTAGCTGCCATGGTGCCCAAAGCTAGCAAGGGCAAGAAAGCGGCCAAGGCCGTCGTGGGGAAGGAGGTGCCGGAAAGTGAGCTGGTGAAGATGCGGAAGGAGCACGCCCTCTTCCCTCCGGTGATTGACGTTCTCACGCTCAAGGACCAGTTCTTGTGCTTGTGGGGGAAGGAGACGATGGGGCATCCCGCCACCAAGGTCATCCCTGCTCCCTTCGCCAAGGTCGGCCCAAATATTTATCCTTTATTCGTCTACTATTTCGCCTGCAGCCTCTGCCCCCCTTTATGACATCATGCACACATACGACTTCCATCTCCGGGATTTCATGCCGAACGCAGTTGCATGCATGGCCCTTTTCACCCATCTTTGTGAGGACTTCGTCAGATTCTACCCCAGCAGGCGCTCTTCCGCCACTATTTCTTCCCTCAGGTTCAGCAAGGGGACACCATCTCTGGCTCCGTCGCTTGGATCCCGAGGCCGCTGTGCAAGGGTGCATACCCGGTAGGCTTCCAAAAGGAGCGGTGGGAGGAATGGCGGGGCCGGTGGTGCTGGATTGTGGAGAAGGGGCCACGACACTTATGCGAGGTCAGTCAGAGTCCGCCGGTCCGCGGCGATGACTGGAGCGATTTCGACCCCAACGATGCGAAGCTCATGGTTGCCACCACCAGGATCCTCTGCCTCGTCTCTGCTGGCCTCATGCCGGAGATGGTCGAGGCCGACTTCGTCCATCTCCGTATTGCTCCCTTGCATCAGAAGGAGAAGCCAGCTTGGGATTTCAGGAATGCGGCGGATATCATGAGGCTCCGCCCTGGCTTGAAGCACAACTTCACGGTGATGCAGCACGCATCCGTCTGCCAGAGGCTTTTTCAGCTCAAGATGGATAAGCACGGCAACACTGAGTGGATCGGCAAGGCTGCAAAGGCCGACAAGACAGGCCACCCGTTTAGGTTGCCGGCAGGGGTGGATCCAATGAGAAATAACTCCCGCTAGACCGAGATTATCGCTAAGATGCTCGCCTTCAAAGCCCACGTCCCAGATCCAACCTGGGCCGATCCCAGAGGCGGAGTTGGTGTCACGCCCAATATGCGATACTATCCTAAAGAGGCTCAAAGCTCCCACCAAGGATAGAACCGCATATTGATACACTTTTGCAACGTGGATATCATTACATCAACATTACATAATACGTGGGGATACATACAAAAGGCATACAATGCCACACTAATACAACATCACAAAACATAAGAGCAACATCCGACTACGGATGAAACACAAATAGAAGCTCAAACGACATCCACCCTACTAGCCCAGGCTGCCGACCTGGAACCAATCCCCTGATCGAAGAAGTGGCATAAGGACTCCAAAAACAGGTAACATCGCTCTCGCTTCATGTCATCGCAAAACCTGCACCTGCAACTGGTGTTGTAGTAATCTATGAGCCACGAGGACTCAGCAATCCCATTACCATGGGTATCAAGACTAGCAAAGCTTAAAGGCTAAGGAAGGGGTAAAGTGGTGAGGTTGCAACGGCGACTAAGCATATATGGTGGCTAACATACGCAAATAAGAGCGAGAAGAGAAGCAAATGGAACGGTCGTGAATCTAGCAATGATCAAGAAGTGATCCTGAACTCCTACTTACGTCAAACATAACCCAAAACCGTGTTCACATCCTGGACTCCGCTGAAAAGAGACCATCACGGATACACACGCGGTTGATGCGTTTTAGTTAAGTCAAGTGTCAAGTTCTCAACAAATGGACGTTAACAAATTCCCATCTGCCACATAACCGCGGCACGGCTCTCGAATGTTTATACCCTGCAGGAGTGTCCCAACTTAGCCCATTATAAGCTCTCATGGTCAACGAAGGATATTCCTTCTCCTAGGAGGACCCGATCAGTCTCGGAATCCCGGTTTACAAGACATTCCGACTATGCCGATAGGAGCTACACATATCTCATTCTCAGGGCAACACCGGATGAGACATCCTACGAGTAAAACCAGCCCTCAAGTTTCCCCGAGGTGGCCCCGCAGTCTACTCGGTTCGGACCAGCACTTAGAGAAGCACTGGCCTGAGGGGGGGCTAAAATAAAGATGACCCTCAGGTTGGCCGACCCAAGGGAAAGGTATAGGTGGTGGTGAGGCAAATGGTGAAACCAAGGTTGGGCCTTGCTGGAGAAGTTTTATTCAAAGCAAACTGTCAAGGGGGTCCATAAATCACCCAACCGCGTAAGGAACGCAAAATCAAGGAACATAACACTGGTATGACGGAAACTAGGGCGGCAAGAGTGGAACAAAACACCAGGCATAAGGCCGAGCCTTCCACCATTTACCAAGTATATAAATGCATTAATTAAATAAGAGATATTGTGATATCCCAACATAATCCTGTCCATCCTGGAGCAATCTTCAACTTCACCTACAACTAACAACGCTATAAGAGGGCTGAGCAAAGTGGTAACATAGCCAAGAAACGGTTTGCTAGGAAGGGTGAAAAAGGTTAGAGGCTGACATGGCAAATTGGGAGGCTTGAAGAACAAGTGATAGGTAGCGCAACATAGCGATAGAACGAAGCAACTAGCATAGCAATGATAGTAGTGAGATCCAAGGTGATGGTCATCTTGCTTGAAATCGCGCTAGGAAGAAGAGCGAGTCCATGAAGAAGATGAAGCCACGAAGACGAACCAAGCGTAGACGAACGAATCCTCCCGATCGCAACGAAACGGGAACTATCGAGAAGAAGCACACAACATGGTAAACACACCACACATATACATGACATGATGCTCACCAAAGTATGATGCATGACAAAGGCTACATGAAGCTACTCATGGCAAGAGATGATGCAAACAAGAGCAACACATCAAGGCAAGTTTAAATGAGGCCGGAAACAACATACAACAATTCCGGAAAATCCCCATATGCATATTTCGAAATTGGTCCAGATCTGAGTAAACCTTATGTTCAAGTTGTTAACCAGCAAGTTAAGATGCACCAAGATAATCTACATGAAATTCTAATCAAGTTACATATAAAGTTCATTTGATTCGGAGCTACGACCTAGAAGATATGAGCAAAACAAGTTAAACATGGCTTTGACGCAAAATGCATACAAACATCAAGCAAACACCTCAAAACAAGGATGCAACATGATAATATGAAACTACATGCAATTCTAAGCAAGTTTCATATAGAGCACTCTCAAAACGAAGCAACGGTTCAACACATACACATGAAACAAGTTTAAAGGACAAGCTGTCCAAAACAGCAACTAGGCATCTAGCAAGCACCAAAACAATATGCTACAGCACCTCAACATGAAAACAAAATATATGGTCAAGATGTATAGGTAAATCATGACAAAACATGAACACTGAGCTATCTCCAGAAAACACTATAACATGCTCAAAAGGGACATGGCAAGATTGCAAATAATAACAGTTTGACCAAACGCCCTTACTTAACTAATTCCAAAGATCAACAGAAAAGATGGTAGCATCCATGCAAAAATGGCAAGTGATATGACAGATTCAGACATGGCAGGAACAACGATAAGTAGGCATGTTGGTGAGCTTTTACAACTCATCACAGAGCAATACTTGGCATGAAAAGGTGACCAACAGTAAGAAGACACATATATGAAGCTAAGAATGGCAAGATCAAGTTCATAGGGTACATGGATCACTAGCAAAGCTCATGGCAAAACTTAACTTAATGTTAATAGGCTGACAACAACATTATGTAGAAACTTGAGAGCAAGATTACAACAAGCTACAACAGGCTATAAATTCAACGAGGGTCATGGATGGATATAGAATGACATTTATAATAGAACATCCTTAGTGAACATCTCCAGATTATGCATAGAATGACATGTAGTAGCAGGTTTACATAGCATCATGATATAGCAAATTCAGCCTTGTAAAACAGTAACAACAAGTACCCTACTTCACAAGCTCGATGCACTCACTACAAGACTTACAAAAATACACGGATTGCACAAAAGTAAAGATGGCATGATGTAGCTTAAAACTCATGTAGACATCAAGCTCATAAGATGCACACACAAAATGCAATGAAAAAGACAAAACAGCTAGTTCTGTTAACAGACAGCAGTTAACATCATATAGCACTCTTGCAATGATAATTCAGGCATCAAGATGAACTCAAACAACCATGGCACAATGGAACAAAATGAAGACCATATCTGAACAAACATTTTGATATATTACACGAACAAAATGGAGCAGCACAGATGAAGTTATGCCATGATGAACATGGCACAGAACGTAAAATATCAGGGACTTGGAAGAAAAACGGGGTCAACCTCGCAGATCTAGGGCTTCCGGGCGCGGATTCCGAGGCCATGGCGGATGTCGCAGGATCTGAGGTGGACTCTGGCGAGGGACGAGCTGGAGCTCGTCGGCGGCGCGGGAGGCGCGCGGCGGCGGAGCCGAGGGGCGACCGGGGCGGTGAGGTCGGGGTCGTCGGAGGAGGCGGCACACGCGGGCACCGGCGCGGGGCGGCGGCGGCGGGGCGGCAGAGGTGCTGGGCGCGAGCAGCGGCCGGCGGGGCGACGAGGCCTTCGATGGCCGGCGGCGACGGCAAACGAGGAAGGAGACGGGCGACGCGGGATCCAGGTGGCGGGGTCGGGCGCGCGGGCCTGGAGGGCCCGACCCGGGCCCCAGCGGGCCGCGACGCGGGGACGGCGGCGGGAGGACGCGTGGCACGCCCCGATTGGCCGCGGGCGCCGACGGATTCCCGTCCGGTGAGGCCGGCATGTCCGGTGGCGGTGGGGGATGTTGGCTAGGGTTTGATCTGCGATTTGAAAAGGGGGGGCACATATTTATAGGTAGAGGGAGCTAGGAGAGTCCAAATGAGGTGCGGTTTTCGCCCACACGATCGTCATCGAACGAACGAGAGCATGGAGGGGGTTTGGATATGCTAGGTGGGTTGTGTGAAGGGGTGCTGGGCTGCAAAGAGAGAGGGGTTTCGGGTTACGCGGTTAAACGTTGGGGCATCAAACAACCTCCAAATGGAACGAAATTTGACGGGCGGTCTACCGGTGCTATACCAAGGCCACTTGGCAAATCTCGGTCCATTTCGAGAATGTTTTTCTCCCGCTCACGAAACAAGGTCTGAGAGGGGCGACGGGCGCGCGCGAGAGGTCTGGACTCCGAACGAACAATGGAGAGAACCGGCGGAACCCGAACGGATGGAAGTTTTGAAAAACATGCAGATGAAATGCACATGATGACATGGAAAAATGCAACACGCAAGCAAAAGACATGGCAACTACGGCAAATAACTAGGAGACACCTGGCGCAACGAATCGGGGGTGTTACAACTCTCCTCCACTAACAAGAGATCTCGTCTCGAGATCTTAGGAACGAGACGGAAGAGAAAGAGGAAGAGGTGAAGTAAGAACGCAAGAGAGAGGATGAACAAAGTCAAGAGCACTCGGTTAGAAAAGATGAACAGCGAATATGACGAGAATCAACTGCTCATGGAAACACGATAGACTGTGAAACCACTCCGGTTAGAACAAGATAGAAAAGGAATAAGAATGAAATAATTTAGGCAGCACTCCGGCTGAAAATGGAAGGAAAAGGGACCTGAACTTCACAAGATGGGATGACCCTTGACGAGATGAACAACATAATGCCTCCGGAAGAATTGAAAGAATGGAATGACAAGAACTTAGAAGGAAGGGTTGAAGGGAGTTGTTGAGAAAATCAACAACGAAAGAATAAGCTTGTTGTGGACTTATCAAAAACAACTGAAAACTTGAGGTGAAATTAGAGCACAACCAAATGCTTGAATATCTGGTAAGAACGAAGAAAATCAAAACTCCACTTGAAAAGAATACGAAGAATTAATTGCACTTCGAGACGTAAGAAGAACAAATACTTGAATTCCTCCAACAAAGTCTTGATAAACTCTTGAAGAATGAATTAAATCATGAAGAACCACCATGAAGAACTCTGGTGACAAAAAGAATGATGAGATGGAATGGAGGATGAAAGAATAAGATGAGCCTTGCGGTGATTTAGATGGAGGTTCCGACGAAGTGGCCAAGGAAATTGAACTCCGGAAAAGAAAATATGAAAACACTTGGAACTAGAGTTTATTCATCATGAAAAACTCCGAAGGAAGGGATTACTCACTTGGAGGAAAATAAGAATAAGATTTATTGTATGCTTATCCTTCATCAAATTAAATTGGTGACAAGCAATGTATTTTGCATACTACTTATTCTTCTTGAAAAGGATTGAGAAGTGACATAGTGCCACCTTTAGGAAGGTCTTCAATGAACAACCGTTGCGATTTGGAAAGAACGAATGATAATATAATGACAAAGCAAAAAGAATCTGAATGAACCACCGTAAGAATTCGAAGATGACTGATAAAAGAGGATGAATCACCAGGAAGAATTAGAAGAACCAATGTGATAGAGGGGATTTAGACGCAAAAGAACAAAGAGATCATGAGCTGACTAAAGAACACTTGAACAAAGCACCGGGATAATTGGATAACGGTAGCTGAAATGTGAGGACAAAGAATTCTTCTGGAATGCTGGCCTCTGGTGAAAAGAATTGGAAAAACAACTCCTGACATACTCCGGATGGGTAAGGAAAGAATATCTGACAAATGGAATAATTCGAGATGATAACATGCAGCTAGAACCGCGAATCTTCGAGAGAACGGCCAAGATTTAGATGAAAAATTCTTCTTCAGTTTTCAAATGATGACGAAAAACACCACCAAAATTTGTTAAGGAACTCCAGGGGAACAAAAAAGCGGAGAGGTTGAGGCAACAATGAAAATGATTCGAAATTGATCTTGGAAAAGATCTGACTGATGAAATTCATACTTACGTCAAACTCCAAAAAGAATTTGAGAATAGCTCCGGGAAATTAGAAGAGTCAGGTAAGATCCCGGGAAAAGAGCTGTGGGTTAGGGCCCACTAAAGAGAAAAACACCATTGGAAACGGATGTTGAACAGATAGGTGATGCACCGGAACAATTGAAATATTTGAATGAGGTGACAACCTCGAATTAATTGGAACATAGACAAATGTCCTGGGATGTCTTCCGAACTCCGGAATGATTGAATGGCCAGAGGAAAACAAGCAAGGAGAACACTTGATCAAAGGAAAAGAATGTAATCAACCCGAAAAAACATGAATTGAGTCCATCAGAAAAGAGATGAAGAATGTCAAACAAAAGAGAATTCACTGTTTGAAACAATTGAGGGAAGACTGAAGAGGCTCCACACGAATGAAATTGATGGTTGAAAGAGACTCAGTCTCTGGGAAGAAAAAGGGTGGGAGGGCGGGAAAACAAAGGCAACTTGGAAGGGGGAACCGACGAATATCTTGAAGAGAAAACACCGGTTGAAATCATTGAGGAAAGAAAGAAAAGACTTTGCACGAGTAGAATGGATACTCGATTATAGACTCCGGATCCGAGAAGAAAAAGGGTGGGCGGGTGGGAAAAAGAAAACAACTGAGGATTGAACTTGGCAAAGATAAAGAGGCTCGAGTAAAGTTGACGAGAAATGCACCTGATGAAAAGAGCTGAGGAACAACGATCGGGAAACCAACTGCGTGATCCTAAAGAAAATTTTGAATGGGAAGAGGAGTAATTCAAAACACCTACGTCAAGATTCCTCACCAGAGCGACGAAGGGGGCTGAGGAGTAAAAAGAATTCCTACTCTCTGATATAACTAGACTCCGAAAACAGTTTTCTTCTAGACTCAACAACGGCCAAACTACACGATCAATCAAGGGGGCTCCTATGGTCGGTCGAGGCTCTAATACCAACTTGTCATGACCAATATGCGATACTATCCTAAAGAGACTCAAAGGTCCCAGCAAGGATAGAACCGCATATTGATCCGCTTTTGCAACGTGGATATCATTACATCAACATTACATAATAGGTGGGGATACATACAAAAGGCATACAATGCCACATGAATACAACATCACAAAACGTAAGAGCAACATCCGACTACAGATGAAGCACAAACAAAAGATAGAACGACATCCACCCTGCTAGACCAAGTTGCCGACCTGGAACCTATCCCCTGATCGAAGAAGAAGCAGAAGAAGGACTCCAAAAATAGGTAACATCACTCTCGCGTCATGTCATCGCAAAACCTGCACCGGCAACTGGTGTTGTAGTAATCTATGAGCCACGAGGACTCAGCAATCCCATTACCATGGGTATCAAGACTAGCAAAGCTTAAAGGGTAAGGAAGGGGTAAAGTGGTGAGGTTGCAGCAGCGACTAAGCATATATGGTGGCTAACATACGCAAATAAGAGTGAGTAGAGAAGCAAACGGAACGGTCGTGAAGCTAGCAATGGTCAAGAAGTGATCCTGAACTCCTAGTTACGTCAAACATAACCCAAAACCATGGTCAATTCCCAGACTCCGGCGAAAAGATACCATCATGGCTACACACGTGGTTGATGCGTTTTAATTAAGTCAAGTGTCAAGTTCTCTACAACCGGACGTTAACAAATTCCCATCTGCCACATAACCGTGGGCACGGCTCTCGAAAGTTTATACCGTGCAGGGGTGTCCCAACTTAGCCCATTATAAGCTCTCACGGTCAACAAAGGATATTCCTTCTCCCAGGAAGACCCGACCAGTCTCGGAATCCCGGTTTACAAGACATTTCGACAATGGTAAAACAAGACCAGCAAAGCCGCCCGATGTGCCAACAATCCCAATAGGAGCTGCACATATCTCGTTCTCAGGGCAACACCAGATGAGACATCCTACGAGTAAAACCAGCCCTCAAGTTTCCCCGAGGTGGCCCCGCAGTCTACTTGGTTCGGACCAGCACTTAGAGAAGCCCTGGCCCGGGGGGGCTAAAATAAAGATGACCCTCGGGTTGGCCGACCCAAGGGAAAGGTATAGGTGGTCATGAGGCAAATGGTAAAACCAAGGTTGGCCTTGTTGGAGAAGTTTTATTCAAAGCGAACTGTCAAGGGGGTCCCATAAATCACCCAACCGCGTAAGGAACGCAAAATCAAGGAACATAACACCGGTATGATGAAAACTAGGGCGACAAGAGTGGAACAAAACACTAGGCATAAGGCCGAGCCTTCCACCCTTTACCAAGTATATAGATGCATTAATTAAATAAGAGATATTGTGATATCCCAACATAATCCTATCCATCCTGGAGCAATTTTCAACTTCACCTGCAACTAACAATGCTATAATAGGGCTGAGAAAAGCGGTAACATAGCCAAGAAACGGTTTGCTAGGAAGGGTGAAACAGGTTAGAGGCTGACATGGCAAGTTAGGAGGCTTGAAGAACAAGTGATAGGTAGCGCAGCATAGCGATAGAACGAAGCAACTAGCATAGCATTGATAGTAGTGAGATCTAAGGTGATGGTCATCTTGCCTGAAATCCCGCTAGGAAGAAGAACGAGTCCATGAAGAAGATAAAGCCACGAAGACGAACCAAGCGTAGACGAACGAATCCTCCCGATCGCAACGAAACAGGAACTATTGAGAAGAAGCGCACAACATGGTAAAGACACCACACATATACATGACATGATGCTCAACCAAGTATGATGCATTACAAAGGCTACATGAAGCTACTCATGGCAAGAGATGATGCAAACAAGAGCAACACATCAAGGCAAGTTTAAATGAGGCGGAAACAACATACAACAATTCTGGAAAAATCCCCATATGCATATTTCGAAATTGGTCCAGATCTGAATAAACCTTATGTTCAAGTTGTTAACCAGCAAGTTAAGATGCACCAAGATGATCTACACGAAATTCTAGTCAAGTTACATATAAAGTTCATTTGATTCGGAGCTACGGCCTAGAAGATATGAGCAAGACAAGTTAAACATGGCTTTGACGCAAAATGGATACGAACATCAAGCAAACACCTCAAAACAAGGATGCAACATGATAATATGAAACTAGATGCAATTCTAAGCAAGTTTCATATAGAGCACTCTCAAAAGGGAGCAACGGTTCAACACATACACATGAAACAAGTTTAAAGGACAAGCTGTCCAAAACAGCAAATACACATCTAGCAAGCACCAAAACAATATGCTACAGCACCTCAACATGAAAACAAAATACATGGTCATGATTTACTGGTAAAGCATGACAAAACATGAACACTGAGCTATCTCCAGAAAACACTATAACATGCTCAAAAGGGACATGGCAAGATTGCAAATAATAACAGTTTCAGACTTAGCAGAAATAACATCAGGTTGCAATGTTCCGAGCTATCAAACAACATGCTACATGAACTTAACATGGCAAAAAAAGGCATGGAATGTTAGCACTAAAGACAAAGAACAAAACTCCCTTACTGAACTAATTCCAAAGATCAACATAAAAGATGGTAGCATCCATGCAAACATGGCAGGTGATATGACAGATTCAGACATGGCAGGAACAACGATTAGGCATGTTGGTGAGCTTGTAAAACTCACCAAAGAACAATACATGGCATGAAAAGGTGACCAATAGTAAGAAGACACATATACGAAGCTAAGAATTGCAAGAGAAAGTTCATAGGGTACATGGATCACTAGCAAAGCTCATGGCAAAACTGAACTTAATGTTAACAGGCTGACAACAACATTATTTTGCAATGTGAGAGCAAGATTACAACAAGCTACAGCACGCTATAAATGAAACCTGGGGCAGGGATGGATATAGAATGAAATGTATAACAGAACATCCTTAGTGAATATCTCCAGATTATTCATAGAATGACTTGTAGTAGCAGGTTTACATAGCATCATGATATAGCAGATTCAGCCTAGCAAAACAGTAACAGCAAGTACCCTATTTAACGAGCTCGATGCACTCACTACAAGACTCACAAAAATACATGGATTGCACAATAGTAAAGATGGCATGATGTAGCTCAAAACTCATGTAGACATCAAGCTCATAAGATGCACAAACAAAATGCAATGAAAAAGACAAAATAGCAAGTTCTGTTAACAGACAACAGTTAACATCATATAACACTCTTGCAACGATCATTCAGGAACCAAGATGAACCCAAACAACCATGGCACAATGGAACAAAATGAAGAGCATCCCTCACCGAACATTTTGATATATTACATGGACAAAACGGAGCAGCACACATGAAATTATGGCATGATGAACATGGCATAGAATGTAAAATATTAGAGACTTCGAAGAAAAACGGGGTCAACCTCGCAGATCTAGGGCTTCCGGGCGTGGATTCTGAGGCAGCGGCGGATCTCGCCGGATCTGAGGCGGACTCCGGCGAGGGACGAACTGGAGCTCATCGGCGGCGGGGCCGAGGGGTGACCGGGGCGGCGAGGTCGGGGTCGCCGGAGGAGGCGGCAACGACGGGCACCGGCGGCCGCGGCGGCGGAGGCGCTAGGCGCGGGCGGCGGCGAGCGGCGGCCGTCGGGGCCGCGAGGCCTTCGGTGGCCGGCGGCGACGGCAAACGAGGAAGGAGACGGGCGGCGTGGGATCCAGGCGGCGGGGTCGGGCGCACGGGCCGGAAGGGCCCAATCCGGACCCCGGCAGGCCGCGGCGTGGGGACGGCGGTGGGATGACACGTGGCGCGCCCCGATTGGCCGTGGGCGGCGACGGATTCCCGTCCGGTGAGGCCGGACATGTCCAGTGGCGGCGGGGGATGTTGGCTAGGGTTTGATCTGCGATTTGAGAAGGGGGGCACATATTTATAGGTAGAGGGAGCTAGGAGAGTCCAAATGAGGTGCGGTTTTCGCCCACACGATCGTGATCGAACGACCGAGAGCATGGAGGGGATTTCGATGGGCTAGGTGGGCTGTTTGAAGGGGTTCTGGGCTGCAAAGAGATAGGGGTTTCGTCCTACGCGGTTAAACGTTGGGGCATCAAATGACCTCCAAATGGAACGAAATTTGACGGGGTGCTATACCAAGGCCACTCGGCAAATCTCGGTCCATTTAGAGAATGTTTTTCTCCCTCTCACGAAACAAGCTCTGATAGAGGCGATGGGCTCACGCGAGAGGTATGGACTCCGAACGGACAACGGAGAGAACCGGCGGAACCCGAACAGATGCAAGTTTTGAAAAACATGCAGATGAAATGCAGATGATGACATGGCAAAATGCAACATGCAAGCAAAAGACATGGAAACTACGGCGAATAACTAGGAGACACATGGCGCAACGAATCCGGGGCGTTACAGTTGGTGCAGCAGTTCTTTGACAATTTGTCAGAGGGCACCGTCCGCGACGAGCCAGAGCTCATCCGCGCCACCACAAACGAAGAGGTGGCGTACATTGCCGCCAGGGCGAAGGAGGAAGATCTTGCCACGAAGCCGGCAGCTGCGGCACCATGGAGGACAAGGCCAAAGCGGCTGAAGAGGAGCAAAGGTTCCTCAAGTGGGTGGAGCGTGCCGGGGAGACCAGTGGTGCTAGTGCCGGGGCTCCTTCTGCCAAGGAGGCGGCCGAAGAATCGGCTGAGGAGTGCAACGTCATGAGCTTGTGTTGGTTTTCCTTTAAGAGGAAAGGGTTTTGCAGCAATAGTAGCGTAAGTATTTCCCTCAGTTTTTGAGAACCAAGGTATCAATCCAGTAGGAGGCTCCTCAAAAGTCCCAAGCAACTACACAAACAAACAAAGAACTCGCAACCAATGCAATAAAGGGGTTGTCAATCCCTTCACGGCCACTTGCGTAAGTGAGATCTGATAGAGATAGTATGATAAGATAAATATATTATTGGTATTTTCTAATATAGATGCAAAAAATAAAGATGCAAATAAAAGTAGATTGAAAGCTTATATGATAAAAGATAGACCCGGGGGCCATAGGTTTCACTAGTGGCTTCTCTCAAGATAGCATAAGTATTACGGTGGGTGAACAAATTCCTGTCGAGCAATTGATAGAAAACCGAATAATTATGAGATTATCTAGGCATGATCATGTATATAGGCATCACGTCCGTGACAAGTAGACCGACTCCTGCCTGCATCTACTACTATTACTCCACACATCGACCGCTATCCAGCATGCATCTAGAGTATTAAGTTCATAAGAACAGAGTAACGCATTAAGAAAGATGACATGATGTAGAGGGATAAACTCAAGCAATATGATATAAACTCCATCTTTTTATCCTCGATGGCAACAATAAAATACGTGCCTTGCAACCCTTTCTGTCACTGGGTAAGGACACCACAAGATTGAACCCAAAGCTAAGCACTTCTGCCATGGCAAGAAAGATCAATCTAGTAGGCCAAACAAACGGATAATTCGAAGAGACTTGAAAAGATAACTCCGTCATACAAAAAATAATTCAGAGAAGATTCAAATATTTCTCAAAGATAAACTTGACCATAAACCCACAATTCATCGTATCTCGACAAACACACCGCGAAAAGAGTTTACTTCGAATAGATCTCCACAAGAGAAGGGGAGAACATGGTATTGAGATCCAAAAAGAGAGAAGAAGCCATCTAGCTAATAACTATGGACTCGAAGGTCTGTGGTAAAATACTCACAACACATCGGAGGGGCTATGGTGTTGATGTAGAAGCCCTCTGTGGTCTATTCCCCCTCCGTCGGAGCGCCGACGAAGGCTCCAAGATGGGATCTCACGGATACAGAAGGTTACGGCAGTGGAAATTGTTTTTCATTGGCTCCCTGCATGTTTTTGGGGTACGTAGGTATATATAGCAGGAATAAGTACGTCGGTGGCCGCCTGAGGGGCCCAGGAGACAAGGGCACGCCCAAGAGGGGTGGGCGCGCCCTCCTATCTCCTGGCCGCCTCGATTGCTTCTTGACTTGCACTCCAAGTCCTCTGGATCACGTTCGTTCCAAAAATCACGCTCCCGAAGGTTTCATTCCGTTTGTACTCCTTTTGATATTCCTTTTCTAAGAAATACTGAAATAGGCAAAAAAACAGCAATACGGGATGGGCCTCCGGTTAGTAGGTTAGTCCCAAAAATGATATAAATGTGTAAAATAAAGCCCATAAACATCCAACATGGGTAATATACTAGCATGGAACAATCAAAAATTATAGATACGTTGGAGACGTATCAAGCATCCCCAAGCTTAATTCCTGCTCGTCCTCCAGTATGTAAATGATAAAAACAGAATTTTTGATGTGGAATGCTACCTTGCATAATTCTCAATGTAATTTTCTTTATTGTGGCATGAATGTTCATATCCAAATGATTCAAAATAAAAGTTCATATTGACATAATAAATAGTAACACTTCAAGCATACTAATCAAAGCAACCATGTCTTCTCAAAATAACATGGCTAAAGAAAGTTCATCCCTACAAAATCATATAGTTAGGCTATGCTTCATTTTCGTTACACAAAGATGTTCCCAAATTCTACACCCCCGATGACAAGCCAAGTAATTGTTTCATACTTAAATAATCTCAAACTTTTTCCACTGTCATGCAATACATGAGCGTGAGCCATGGATATAGCACTATGGATGGAATAGAATATGATGATGGGGATTCTGTGGAGAAGACAAAAAAGAGAAAGTCTCACATTGACGAGGATAATCAACGGGCTATGGAGATGCCCATCAATTGATGTCAACATGAGGAGTAGGGATTGCCATGCAACGGATGCACTAGAGCTATAAATGAATGAAAAGCTCAACAAAAGAAAACTAGTGGGTGTGCATCCAACTTGCTTGCTCACGAAGACCTAGGGCATTTGAGGAAGCCCATCGTAGGAATATACAAGCTAAGTTCTATAATGAAAAATTCCCACTAGTATATGAAAGTGACAACGTATGAGACTCACTAGATGAAAAACATGGTGCTACTTTGAAGCACAAGATATGAGACTCACTATATGAAGGACATGGTGCTACTTTGAAGCACAAGTGTGGAAAAAGAGATAGTATATTTTCTTCATTTTTCTTTTTTTTTCTTTTTTTCTTTTTTCTTTGGCCTTTCTTTTTTTTCTTTTGGCCTTTCTATTTTTTTATTTTTTTCTTTTTTTTTCTTTTGGGGACAATGCTCTAATAATGATGATCATCACACTTTTATTGATTACAACATATGAATTACAACTCAAAAGTAGAACAAGATATGACTCTATATGAATGACTCCGGCGGTGTACCGGGATGGTGCAATGAATCAAGAGTGTCATGTATGAAAAATTATGCATGGTGGCTTTGCCACAAATACGATGTCAACTACATGATCATGCAATGGCAATATGACAAAAGTAATGTATGTCATGATGATGAACGGAACGGTGGAAAGTTGCATGGCAATATATCTCGGAATGGCTATGGAAATGCCATAATAGGTAGGTATGGTGGCTGTTTTGAGGAAGATATAAGGAGGTTTATGTGTGATAGAGTGTATCATATCATGGGGTTTGGATGCACCGGCGAAGTTTGCACCAACTCTCAAGGTGAGAAAGGGCAATGCACGGTACCGAAGAGGCTAGCAATGATGGAAAGGTAAAAGTGCGTATAATCCACAGACTCAACATTAGTCAAAAGAACTCATATACTTATTGCAAAAATTTAGAAGTCATCAAAAACCAAGCACTACGCGCATGCTCCTAGAGGGATAGATTGGTAGGAAAAGACCATCGCTCGTCCCCGACCGCCACTCATAAGGATGCACAATCCAAGTACACTTCATGTTTCAAATTTGTTACACAACTTTAACCATACATGCATGCTACGACACTTGCTAACTTCAACACAAGCATTCTTTAAATTCATAATCACCCAACTAGCATGACTTTAATATCACTACGTCCATATCTCAAAACAATTATCAAGTATCAAATTGATCATAACATCCAATTCACTTCCTATGACAGCTTTTATTATACCCAACTTGGATGCCTACCATTTTAGGACCAATTTTATAACCATAGAAAATACCATGCTGTTCTAAAAGAATCTCGAAATAATATAAGTGAAGCATGAGATACTAGCAATTTCTACAAAATTAAGCCATCGCCGTGCTCTAAAAGATATAAGTGAAGTACTAGAGCAAAAACTATCTAGCTCAAAAGATATAAGTGAAGAACATAGCATATTCTAATAAATTCTATTCAAGTAGGCTTCTCCCAAAAGGTGTGTACAGAAAGGATGATTGTGTAAAACTAAAAAGCAAAGACTAATATAATACACGACACTCCAAGCAAAACACATATCATGTGGCGAATAAAAATATAGCTCCAAGTAAAGTTACCAATGAACATAGACGAAAGAGGGGATGCCATGGGAATCCCCAAGCTTAGGCTTTTTCCACTCCTTATTCCATAGTCCATCAAATCTTTACCCAAAACTTGAAAACTTCACAACACAAAACTCAACAGGAAATCTCATAAGCTCCGTTGGTGAAAGAAAACAAAAACACCACATAAGGTACTGTAATGAACTCATTCTTTATTTAGTTTGGTGTTAAACTATTGTATTCCAAGTTCTCTATGGTTCATACCACTTAATACTAGCCATAGATGCATCAAAATAAGCAAACAACACACGAAAAACAGAATCTGTCAAAAACAGAACAGTCTGTAGCCATCTGTAACTAACGCAAACTTCTGGAACTCTAAAAATCCTACCAAAATAGGAAGTCCTGGACAATTTATCTATTGATCAGAGGCAAAACTAATCAACACAAAATCACGTTTTTGTGATTTACCAAAACTAAATTCGTGCGCGCAAAGTTTCTGTTTTTCAGCAGAATCAAATTAACTATCACCATAGGTTATCCTATAGGTTCTACTTGGCACAAACACTAATTAAAACATAAAAACACATCTAAACAGAAGGTAGATGCAAAATTTATTACTAAACAGAAACAAAAACAAAAAAACACAAATAAAATTGGGTTGCCTCCTGACTAGCGCTATTGTTTAACGCCCCTAGCTAGGCATAAAAGCGATGATAGATCTAAATAGTGCCATCTTTGGCACTCCGAGAGGAAAAATAGGATCTCCTTTCTATGGAATTTATTCTTCTGTTTAGGGTATGCACATTGCCATTAATGGATGAAGTAAGATTAAGCACGTTACGGAAATTTGCATCTAGGCTAGACTTCATCTCTTTGATAATTTCATTTTGATAAAAAGCACAAGAGAGTAGTTGATTCAACCTTATCATTCATAGGGTGCCCAAATATGGTTTTATTTTTTCATAGGTATCTATGCATCCCCTTCAAGAAAACCTTTTTCAAAAATAGAATCTAGAAATTATTTGAAAGAAGCGGGCAAGCCAACATAGAAACTTCTTAAGTAAACTTCAATTTGATATTGTGGCACATAGCTAGCCCGAACCCTTAATAACCTATCCCAAGCATCTTTTAAAGACTCATCAAGCAAATAGCGAAAAATTCCGTAGTCATCTTCATCAAAATTATTTAAGCTCTCATTGGTGACCCCGATGGGTCTTTCCGTAGCATCATTATTTATGAGCTTAGAGAGGATAGAGGGGTTATCCAAGGTACTAGAACCTAGGAGAGGACCCTTAGTTCTTCTTGATTCGGCCATGGCAATAGGAAGGCAAACGGAAAATAGAGGAGGAGATTGGGAAAGAGAGGGCGAATGAAATATCAAGGGTGAAGTGGGGGAGAAGAAAATGAGAGGCAAATGGCAAATAATGTGAATGCGAGGGAGATGAGTTTGTGATGGGTACTTGGTATGTCTTGACTTGAGAGAAGACCTCCCCCGCAATGACGCCAGAAATCCTTCTTGCTACGTCTTGATCTTGCGTTGGTTTTCCTTGAAGAGGAAAGGGTGATGCAGCAATAGTAGCGTAAGTATTTCCCTCAGTTTTTGAGAACCAAGGTATCAATCCAGTAGGAGGCTCCTCAAAAGTCCCACGCACCTACACAAACAAACAAAGAACTCGCAACCAATGCAATAAAGGGGTTGTCAATCCCTTCACGGCCACTTGCAAAAGTGAGATCTGATAGAGATAGTATGATAAGATAAATAACTTTTTGGTATTTTATAATATAGATGCAAAAAGTAAAGATGCAAATAAAAGTAGATTGAAAGCTTATATGATAAGAGATAGATCGACCCGGGGGCCATAAGTTTCACTAGTGGCTTCTTTCAGGATAGCATAAGTATTACGGTGGGTGAACAAATTACTGTCGAGCAATTGATAGAAAACCAAATAATTATGAGATTATCTAGGCATGATCATGTATATAGGCATCACGTCAGTGACAAGTAGACCGACTCCTGCCTGCATCTACTACTATTACTCCACACATCGACCACTATCCAGCATGCATCTAGAGTATTAAGTTGATAAGAACGGAGTAACGCATCAAGAAAGATGACATGATGTAGAGGGATAAACTCAAGCAATATGATATAAACCCCATCTTTTTATCCTCGATGGCAACAATACAATACGTGCCTTGCAACCCTTTCTGTCACTGGGTAAGGACACCGCAAGATTGAACCCAAAGCTAAGCACTTCTCCCATGGCAAGAAAGATCGATCTAGTAGGCCAAACAAACTGATAATTCGAAGAGACTTGCAAAAATAACTCAATCATACATAAAAGAATTCAGAGAAGATTCAAATATTTCTCATAGATAAACTTGATCATAAACCCACATTTCATCGGATCTCGACAAACACACCGCAAAAAGAGTTTACATCAAATAGATCTCCACAAGAGAGGGGGAGAACATGGTATTGAGATCCAGAAAGGGAGAAGAAGCCATCTAGCTAATAACTATGGACCCGAAGGTCTGTTGTAAACTACTAACAACTCATCGGAGGGGCTATGGTGTTGATGTAGAAGCCCTCCGTGGTTGATTCCCCCTCTGACGGAGCACCGGCGAAGGATCCAAGATGGGATCTCGCGGATACAGAAGGTTACGGCGGTGGAAATTATTTTTCGTTGGCTCCCTAGTTGTTTTCGGGGTACGTAGGTATATATAGGAGGAAGAAGTACGTCAATGGCCGCCTGAGGGGCCCAGGAGATAGGGGCGCTCCCAGGAGGGGTGGGCGCGCCCTCCTATCTCCTGGCCTCCTCGATTGCTTCTTGACTTGCACTCCAAGTCCTCTGGATCACGTTAGTTCCAAAAATCACGCTCCCGAAGGTTTCATTCCGTTTGGACTCCGTTTGATATTCCTTTTCTTCGAAATACTGAAATAGGCAAAAAAACAGCAATATGGGCTGGGCCTCCAATTAGTAGGTCAGTCCCCAAAATGATATAAATGTGTAAAATAAAGCCCATAAACATCCAAAAGGGGTAATATAATAGCATGGAACAATCAAAAATTATATATACGTTGGAGATGTATCAGGGAGGCGCCCGAGGCGGATGAGCCCTCGGCCCCGAAGAAGAGGCGTGTCTTGCGGCGGGCCGGCTCCAACGAGCCAGTCCGCCTCGACAAGGCTACGCAGAGGCAAGGGTCTCAGGAGGAGCCCATGCAGAAGACGAGGCACGCAGCCGCTGAGGCGCTGGAGGCGGACATAATAGCGAAGAGGGCCGCAGCTGCTGCTTCCTCCTCGACCAAACGTGGTGCCGCTTCTTCCTCCTCGAGCAGACGCGCTGCTGCTTCCCCCACGGCCGAGCGCGTAAGTACTCCGTCTCCTTCCCCAGCGGGCTCCGTCCCGGTGGCCAAATATGACCTTGGGTCGTTCAGCCTAAGGAAGAAGAGGAGGGCAGAAGAAGAGGAGTATGAGTATGCACTCTGTTTCCCCCATCTATTCTCTGACTCCATACTTGAATTACTTTATCTTGATCTGGCTTCATTGTTGCAGCGACTCAGAGATGTTGGCCAAGAGGGTGAAAAGGGCCAGGGCCTCGACAAGTGTTGAGCCCCCGGCAAGCACTCCTCGTGCGTCGGGGATGATCTTCATCAGCCCGGAGTCCAGCCCCCGGTGCAGCCCCCATTCTAGCCCCCACCGTAAGTTTGCCACTTATATCTTGTCGGCGGGTGTTGGAGCGCGTGTTCTTACTGGTGACCTTGTCGGGACTGCAGGAAGGGAGCAGCAGCAGGATGAGCCCCAAAGAGCCACCCCTGACGCGCTGCCCCCATCAAGTACGCTGACCAGAAGGGCGTCCTCGTCAAGGGCACCTCTGACGAGCCCATGCGCTCGGAGGAGGAGGTGGTGGGCACAGGCGCTGGTGTCAGTGTTCTGGGAACGGGGGTCCCCAGACTTGCCTGCCTGCAGCGTGGCTCAACCAGTGGCCTAGTACAACTTGTCTTCATCAACCCAAGCTCAAGACCCTCGCGAGGGGCCAAGCCTCGCGGGGCGGACTACGCAAGGACCCCTCAGGAGCGGCCTCACCAGGGAGGCTCGCGAGGAGGCGGAGAGATCAAGGCAAGGGGTACCTCGCGAGGTGCCCATGACACAAGCCCTAATGATCAAGACCAAGCGGGCGCCAGGCAGGCGCCAGCCTGCGTTGTGTCCTCATTTCCTCTTTGGTGCAAAGGGGGCAAGTGCAGGCGCGGAGTACCGAGGCATCAGGCAAAGGTTTCCATATCGGTGCTACGAGACCAAGGCCAGGAGGACAGCAGGACGAAGGTCGCTGTGGAGCCCAAGACGGCGTCATCACTAGTGCCTTTTGCAGTCGAAGACCACCTTTAGTAAGGATAGCTTGTACTAGCTGTCCCCTTTCAAAATGGCCGTTGATGGCTCCCTTCCCGCTCAATATTTGGGAAGAGGACCAGGGCCTCTATAAATAGGGCTAGTCACCAGAGTAGAAAGCATCTCATCTAGAGCCAGGAGAGATGGATCGACTCCTCTCCAAACACACCACCACAAGAACATCTGTCCTTGCGAGGTTGTTCTTCCTATGTACTTTTCATCATTAGCCCAAGAGGCAATCCACCACACCACACACTGGATTAGGGTATTACACCACAACGGTGGCCCGAACCAGTATAAACCTCGTGTCTCTTGTGTTGTTCATTGTGCTAGCTTAGAAATCGCGGTGAGGCTGAGGGCGTGTTTCGGTAGGGAGAAGATCTTCGTGTGCACCCCAGAGTTCGAACCTTAAGGGTTTTGCCGGTACCCGATATCTGACATTCTGCGCGCCGGGTAGGGTGCACCGAAATCTTCTTTCCGCTGATCTGCATCTCGTCGCTTCGTCACATCCATAGCAGACGCTTGTCGAGCCCGCACCGAGCGCCAGGCTGCCCTCGCCGAGCGCCAGGCTGCCCTTGCCGCCCACGTTGCCCAGACGGCTCCCGTCGGTGGGCCTCCTCATCATTCTCCGTCACCTACCGCAAACGCTGCCACCGGCCTGGTAGGGAACAAGCAGCAAGCATCTTCGCGGCACCCCTCAGTGCAGCGGGAAGGCCGCACCGCCACTCCGTCGCTGACCCCAGCTGGTTCGTCGTCTCACGCTCGCCGCGCCCCTGCGGACGCGCATGCCGCATTGCTCCTGGCACGTGAGCTCCTGCATTACCGCCCCATCGACGACCTCTACGAAGAATGGCTCGCTCGCATACCGATCTCATTAGAGCCGCAGGGGGCTCTACCGCGTCATCCCTCTCTTGCCTCGCCATCCGTCATGCATGGGCGACGCGGCCCAGGGAGCGCCTCCGCCACCTCCGCCCCAAGACGGCTCCCTGGCTCCAAGGCGCGTGGCCCATGGATGTAACCAACCGCGTCCAGCGCCCGCATGGCAAGAAAGAAGCTGCAAAGAAATCCCTCGCCCTCAAGAAGGCACTCGCATTCTCCCTGCGCCAGCACGACAAGACCGCGTCCCTGCGCCAGTACGCCAAGACCCCGTGCTGCCCCTGGTGGCGGTGCGTGGGAACCGTCAACAGCAAGCCACACGTCAAAAAAGGGCTCCGGTAGCCACACCAGGTTGTTGTGCCTTCAGCATCGAGCTATGTAGCGTCGCCTAGCTAGGCAAGCTCAAGCCGGATCTGCATCCTCACTACGACGGTGCAGCCGACCCCGCGGAGTTCCTGCAGCTCTACGAGTTGGGCATCGAGGCAGCCAGCGGAGACGAGAAGGTCATGGCGAACTAGTTTCCCATGGCGCTCAAGGATGGTGCCCGCACCTGGCTCCTGAACCTGCCTCCCGGTTGATCTCCTCGAACAAGATGCGTAGCCGCTTCATCGCCAACTTCAGGGCACTTGTGACCGCCCCCCGGCCACGAGTGACCTGCCGGCATCAAGCAGCAACCTGGAGAGACCCTACAGAAATACATCCAGCGCTTCAACGACATCCGCCTCAAGATCCCCAAGGTGACGGACGAGGCCATCATCTCAGCGTTCTCTGATGGCATACGCGACATCAAGATGAAGGAGGAGCTCGCCATCCATGAGGATCTGTGCACATCTCTAGAGCTGTTCAACCTGGCAACCAAGTGCGCAAGAGCTGAGGAAGGACACCTCTCCCTCCTCGAGCTTCCAGCTGCTGACCCAGAAGAGAAGAAATCCAAGGCCAAGGACATGAAGCGCAAAGGAGCAGCCGTGCTCGCAGCACAGCCAGACACGAAGCGCGGCAAGGACCAGCCGGAGTCGTCCAAGGGCAGCCGACCATTCTGCGCCTACCACAACCTCCACACCCACAACACCAACGAGTTCCAGGAGCTCAGGGCCATTCGAGAATGATGCTTCGGTCGATGCCCCGAGCGCAACCAGTGGGTCTATGGCCGAGGAGGACAATGAGGCGGAGGACGATGGGACGACCATGGCCGTCGCCAGGAGTGGTGTGACCGACCTTGTGAGGATCCCTGGCAGGACCAGCCTCGCGAGGGAGCCTGGAGGGATCAGCCTCGCGAGGACAGTCTGTAGGGCAACGCAGGCCTTCCTCCTCTGCCGCCACCGCCAAGAAGGAATGATGACCACCACCATGATGAGGGGGTTGGGGGCTTCCAGGAGCCACATGCCATCCCTTGCATCTTGGGCGGTGCCCAGGCCCCAGCTTCTCAGCGCATGTTCAAGCAGTTTGCTCGCGAGGTGAATGCAGTCCTCCCCAAGCTCGAGGCCATGCGCCCGCTCAGGTGTTCCAAGTGCGCCATCACTTTCAGCTCAGTAGATCAACTCAAGTGTGCGGCTACTGCTAACGTCCTCCTGATGCTTTGTTTCCCAATCATCAGCAACGTGCAAGTCACCAAGACCGTCATCGATGGCGGCGCAGGGCTCAAAATTCTGTCCATTGAGATGTTTAACAACCTCCAAGTTCCATATGATCAACTTCAGCCTACCAAGCCATTCTTAGGAGTTACTAATGGCTCCACTACCCCGATGGGGCATGTCCGCCGCCCTGTCACTTTCGGGCAGCGCAACAACTACCACACCGAGCTCATCGACTTCGATGTCGCCCACATCCGCCTGCCATACAATGCCATCCTCGGGTATCCAGCCTTGGCAAAGTTCATGGCAGTAACCCACCATGGCTACAACATCCTCAAGATGCCAGGAAGCGACGGAATCATCATAGTCCCCTGCGAAAAGAAGGATGCGGTGTGCTCCCTCGAGCGCACCTTCCAAGCTGCATCAATCGACGACCCGGACGGCAAGGGCGAGAACCCTCCTCAGGCAGTCCCCAAGAAGAAGAAGACATCTCCCAGCTCAAGGCCTCAGGAGGTTCACATCTCAGGAGGTGTCGCATCAGGAGCCGCGCACATGCAAGGGGAGCCTCCTTACATCGCATAGGAAGGCGCGCCCGGCGCCCTCCTCGGGCAAAGCTCAGGGGCTCTCTTCTAGAGGGCCTCATACTTTTCCATGAGGGAGGCGCTCAGGCACCACTTGTAGGCGTGCTTTGCAGCACGTTTTCCTCATGAAGGCATGGGGCAAGGAAATGCCAACTCTCAGGAGTTCATCACCAAGGCCACTCAGGAGCTTCAGGAAGCAAGAGTCATACACGGCAACCACCGTTTTCCTAGCGTAGCTCCCCATCCAGGCGAGGATGGTGGGCTGCACGTCTGCATCAATGTCCCAGGGCTCAACCGTGCCGCATCTCAGGAGCGCCTCTGGGAGAAGTGCGAGAAACCTGCAGAACGAATCGTCGGGGAACGTACTCACACGGAGGGGCTGAATAAGGCACGGGCATAAAGGTCATTTTCACAGTGTCAAACCATACTTAAAGTGCGACCGACATAACGGGCTCGGCGAAACGAAGAAGTGAGCATTGGTTTCACCTCATTTGGAGTTATGGATAAAAAGTTATGGAGGTTTGACTGCAAGGGACCCATCTATAATGAAAATATTTTCAGCCAGGGGCCTGAACAGAAAAAGTGAAAATGCATTCTGGGAAAATACGCTTTCACCTTATCCAAAGGAACAGTGGCGGGGCTGATGCGTGCGGGTACCACGGGTTGGGCCCGACACTTTTCCACGTGGGAAAACCGAGTCAACGCCCGCTCGCCGACGGGTGGGGCTGCATGGAGATGGGGCCCACCTGGCCCGAGGTCGTCGTCCACCTCGTGCCTGCCCGCGAGGCAGAGGAGGACTAGCATGCTCCAGTGACGAGCTCCGGCGCCACAGACCGCCTTCGGCGAGGCTACGGGCACCGGAGAGATCGGGGAGAGGCGCCGCATCCATCCCGCCTGGGCACGGACGTCGAGAAGGACCGGAGCGACGAGGGAGCGGACTCCGGCGGAGATGCTTCGGGTGGGATTTGGCTACGAGGCTGCGGGGCACTCCGGCAAGGGGCTGGTAGGTCGGGAGGATCAGGAGGCCGAGGGGAGTTCTCTGGTGAAGGAATGAGGGAGGGAGTGGGCCGGTGATACGTCTCCAACGTATCTATAATTTTTGATTGCTCCATGCTACTTTATCTACTGTTTTGGACTATATTGGGCTTTATTTTCCACTTTTATATTATTTTTGGTACTAACCTATTAACCGGAGGCCCAGCCCAGAATTGCTGTTTTTTGCCTATTTCAGTGTTTCGAAGAAACGGAATATCAAAAGGGAGTCCAAACAGAATGAAACCTTCGGGAACGTGATTTTCTCACCGAACATGATCCAGGAGACTTGGACCTTGCTCCAAGGAACAAAAGAGGTGGTCACGAGGGTGGGGAGTGCGCCCCCCCTGTGCGCGCCCCCTGCCTCGTGGGCCCCCTGTTGCTCCACCGATGTACTCCTTCCTCCTATATATACCTACGTATCCCCAAACGATCAGAACAGGAGACAAAAACATAATTCCACCGCCACAACCTTCTGTATCCACGAGATCCCATCTTGGGGCCTGTTCTGGAGCTCCGCCGGAGGGGGCATCCACCATGGAGGGCTTCTACATCAACACCATAGCCCCTCCGATGAAGTGTGAGTAGTTTACTTCAGACCTTCGGGTCCATAGCTAGTAGCTAGATGGCTTCTTCTCTCTTTTTGGATCTCAATACAATGTTCTCCCCCTCTCTCGTGGAGATCTATTCGATGTAATCTTCTTCTTTTTGCGGTGTGTTTGTTGAGACCGATGAATTGTAGGTTTATGATCCAGTATTATCTATGAACAATATTTGAATCTTCTCTGAATTCTTTTATGTATGATTGAGTTATCTTTGCAAGTCTCATAGAATTATCCTTTTGGTTTGGCCAACTAGATTGGTAGTTCTTGCAATGGGAGAAGTGCTTAGATTTGGGTTCAATCTTGCGGTGCACTTTCCCAGTGACAGTAGGGGCAGCAAGGCATGTATTGTATTGTTGCCATCAAGGATAACAACATGGTTTTTTATCATATTGCATGAATTTATCCCTCTACATCATGTCATCTTGCTTAAGGCGTTACTCTGTTTTTAACTTAATACTCTATATGCATGCTGGATAGCGGTCGATGAGTGGAGTAATAGTAGTAGATGTTGAATCATTTCGATCTACTTGTCTCGGACGTAATGCCTCTATACATGATCATTCTCTAGATATACTCATAACTATGCTCAATTCTGTCAATTGCTCAACAGTAATTTGTTCACCCACCATAGAATACATATGCTCTTGAGAGAATCCACTAGTGAAACCTATGTCCCCGGGGTCTATTCTCATCATATCAATCTCCGTGACTCTATTGACTTGCTTTGTTTTTACTTTGCCTTTTACTTTTCACTTTGCATCTATCTATCAAAAATACCAAAAATATTATTTATCATCTCTATCAGATCTCACTCTCGTAAGTGACCGGGAAGGGATTGACAACCCCTAATCGCGTTGGTTGCAAGGAGCTATCGTTTTGTGTAGGTACGAGGGACTTGTGCGTGGTCTACTACTGGATTGATACCTTGGTTCTCAAAAACTAAGGGAAATACTTACGGTACTTTGCTGCATCATCCTCTCCTCTTCGGGGAAGTCCAACGCAGTGCTCAAGAGGTAGCAAGAAGAATTTTTGGCGCCGTTTCCGGGGAGGCTCACGCAAGCAAGTCAACAAAACCAAGTACCCATCACAATTCCTATCTCCCGCATTACATTATTTGCCATTTGCCTCTCGTTTTCCTCTCCCCCACTTCACCCTTGCCGTTTTATTCGCCCTCCCTTTCCCAATCTCCTCCTCTCTTTCCCGTTTGCCCTTTTCCGTTGCCTTTCTGTTTGGTCGTGTATTAGTTTGCTTGCTTGTCATCATGACTAGTCTTATATCTTCTCCGTTATCTCCCAAGAATGAAGTTCTAAATTTTAAGCAAAGGGACGGAGAAAATCTAAAAGATGCTTGGTATAGAATTTGCAATGCTCAAAATAGATCTACCAGGAAGCAATCTACTTTAGTTCTTCTTCGTAATTTTTACATAGGTGCTAATCCTTGGTATAGATATATCCTTGATACCATTACCAGAGGGAATTTCTTGGGTAGCCATACTTTTGATTCTTATAATGCTTTAATAGATTTATTTGGATCACCACCCCTTTTGATTAATGGAACTACGTTAACTTTGGAGCATGTTATGCAAAGCTTGAAACTATTGAGAATAAAGTTGCTACCATTGAATCAATTGAAAATCTTGATAAAAAGATCCACAATCAAATTACCCAATATGGATCTAAGGTAGGAATGACTTTGAAAATTATTAAAGAAAAAGAACCGATAGTTAATGAGAAAATAAATCTAGATTCCACAAGAATCGATAAACTTGAGGGTATCATTACCAACTTGGGAACCGCTTTTTCTTCCATTCAAAACACTCCAAGTTCTTATAATAAAAATACTAAGCTTATTTATGTTCCTAAGAATAAGGGAGAATCATCTCGTAAGGAAACTGCAGATCTTAAATCTATAAGTGTTCATCCCATACTTTTTACCATCATTAAGGAACCATTTGCTATAAATGAATATTTTGATCTTTTGCCTGAAAATTTGATAATTGCTAGAGAGAAAGAAAATTTTAAAAGGGGTAGATACCTCGTCGAAGAATTGCCTACCAAAGATGGCAATACCTAGATCTATCATTGCTTTTATGCCTAGCTAGGGGCGTTAAATGATAGCGCTTGTTGGGAGGCAACCCAATTTTATTTTGTGTTTTTTGTTTTTCCTTCTGTTTAGGAATATATAATCCATCTAGCCTCTATTTGGATGTGGTTTTGTGTTTTAATTAGTGTTTGTGCCAAGTAGAACCTATAGGATAACCTACGATGATAGTTGATTTGATTCTGCTGAAAAACATAAACTTTGCACACACGAATATAATTTTGTTAAATCACAGAAACGTGTTTTTGCGTTGATTCCTCTTGCTACTGTTCAATAATCAAATTGTCCAGGACTTCCTATTTTGGTAGAATTTTTAGAGTTCCATAAGTCTGCGTTAGTTACATATTACTACAGACTGTTCTGTTTTTGATAGATTCTGTTTTGTGGGTGTTGTTTGCTTATTTTGATGAATCTATGGCTAGTAAAATAGTTTATAATCCTTAGAGTAGTTGGAATACAGTAGGTTTAGCACCAATATAAATAAAGAATGGGTTCATTAAAGTACTTTGAATTAGTCTATTGTTTTCTTTCTCTAACGAAGCTCGCGAGATTTCTGTTGAGTTTTGTGTTGTGAAGTTTTCAAGTTTTGGTGAATTATTTTGACGGATTATGGAACAAGGAGTGGCAAGAGTATAAGCTTGGGGATGCCCATGGCACCCCCATATAATCCAAGGACACCAAAAATTCAAAGCTTGGGGATGCCCCGGAAGGCATCCCCTCTTTCGTCCACTTCCATCGGTAATTTACTTGGAGCTATATTTTTATTCACCACATGATATGTGTTTTGCTTGGAGCGTCTTGTATCATTTGCGTCTTTGCTTGTTAGTTTACCACAATCATCCTTGCTTTACACACCTTTTGAGAGATCCATACATGAATTGGAATTTGTTAGAATACTCTATGTGCTTCACTTATATCTTTTGAGCGTGATAATTTTTGCTCTAGTGCTTCACTTAGATGTTTTAGAGCACGGTGGTGGATTTGTTTTAAAGAAACTATTGATCTCTCATGCTTCACTTAGATTATTTTGATAGTCATTAATAGCATGGTAATTTGCTTAATGATAATATACTTGGTATTCAAGATATGTGAAACTTTCTTTTGAGTGCGTTGAATACTAAGATAAGTTTGATGCTTGATAATTGTTTTGAGATATGAAGATGGTGATATTAGAGTCATGCTAGTTAAGTAGTTGTGAATTTAAAGAATACTTGTGTTGAAGTTTGTGATTCCCGTAGAATGCACGTATGGTGAACCATTATGTGATGAACTCGGAGCATGATTTATTTATTGATTGTCTTCCTTATGAGTGGCGATCGGGGACGAGCGATGGCCTTTTCCTACCAATCTACCCCCCTAGGAGCATGCGGGTAATACTTTGCTTTGATAACTTCTATATTTTTGCAATAAGTATATGAGTTCTTTATGACTAATGTTGAGTCCATGGATTATACACACTTTTCCCCATTCTTCCACCTTTGCTAGCCTCTCTAATACCGCGCACTTTTCGCCGGTATCATACACCTACCATATACCTTCCTCAAAACAGCCACCATACCTACCTATCATGGCGTTTCCATAGCCATTCCGAGATATATTGCCATGCAACTTTCCACCGTTCCGTTTATTATGACACACTCCATCATTATCATATTGCTAGCATGATCATGTAGTTGACATCGTATTTGTGGCAAAGCCACCGTTCATAATTCTTTCATACATGTCATTCATGATTCATTGCATATCCCGGTATACCACCGGAGGCATTCATATAGAGTCATACTTTGTTCTAAGTATCGAGTTGTAATTGTTGATTTGTAAGAAAAATAAAAGTGTGATGATCATCATTATTAGAGCATTGTCCCAAGTGAGGAAAGGATGATGGAGACTATGGTTCCCCCACAAGTCGGGATGAGACTCCGGTCGAAAAATAAAAAAAAGAGGCCAAAAAATAAGAGAAAGGCCCAAGTAAAAAAATGAGAGGAAAAGAGAGAAGGGACAATGCTACTATACTTTTACCACACTTGTGCTTCAAAGTAGCACCAAGATCTTCATGATAGAGAGTCTCTCATTTTGTCACTTTCATATACTAGTGGGAATTTTTCATTATAAAACTTGGCTTGTATATTCCAATGATGGGCTTCCTCAAAATGCCCTAGGTCTTCGTGAGCAAGCAAGTTGGATGCACACCCACTTAGTTTCTTTTGTAGAGCTTTCATATACTTATAGCTTTGCATCCGTTGCATGGCAATCCCTACTCACTCACATTGATATCTATTGATGGGCATCTCCATAGCCTCTTGATACGCCTAGTTGATGTGAGACTATCTTCCCTCTTTTTGTCTTCTCCACAACCACCACTCTATTCCACCCATAGTGCTATATCCATGGCTCACGCTCATGTATTCCGTGAAGATTGAAAAAGTTTTGAGAATGTCATAAGTATGAAACAATTGCTTGGCTTGCCATCGGAGTTGTGCATGATTTAAATATTTTGTGTGGGGAAGATGGAGCATAGCCAGACTATATGATTTTGTAGGGATAACTTTCTTTAGCCATGTTATTTTGAGAAGACATGATTGCTTTGATTAGTATGCTTGAAGTATTATTATTTTTATGTCAATATGAACTTTTGTCTTGAATCTTTCAGATCTGAATATTCATATCACAATTAAGAAGATTTACATTGAAATTATGCCAAAGTATCACTGCGCATCAAAAATTCTTTTTTTTATCATTTACCTATTCGAGGACGAGCAGGAATTAAGCTTGGGGATGCCTGATACGTCTCCAACGTATCTATAATTTTTGATTGCTCCATGCTACTTTATCTACTGTTTTGGACTATATTGGTCTTTATTTTCCACTTTTATATTATTTTTGCGACTAACCTATTAACCGGAGGCCCAGCCCATAATTGTTGTTTTTTGCCTATTTCAGTGTTTCTAAGAAACAGAATATCAAATGGAGTCCAAACGGAATGAAACCTTCGGGAACGTGATTTTCTCACCGAACGTGATCCAGGAGACTTGGACCCTGATCCAAGGAAGAAAAGAGGCGGTCACGAGGGTGGGGGGCGCCCCCCCTGGGCGCGCCCCCTACCTCGTGGCCCCCCTGTTGCTCCACCGACATACTACTTCCTCCTATATATACCTATGTATCCCCAGAGGATCAGAACAGGAGCCAACAACCTAATTCCACCGCCGCAACCTTCTGTATCCACGAGATCCCATCTTGGGGCATGTTCCAAAGCTCCGCCGGAGGGGGCATCCACCACGGAGGGCTTCTACATCAACGCCATAGCACCTTTGATGATGTGTGAGTAGTTTACTGCAGACCTTCGGGTCCATAGATAGTAGCTAGATGGCTTCTTCTCTCTTTTTGGATCTCAATACAATGTTCTCCCCCTCTCTCGTGGAGATCTATTCGATGTAATCTTCTTCTTTTTGCGGTTTGTTTGTTGAGACCAATGAATTGTGGGTTTATGATCCAGTATTATCTATAAACAATATTTGAATCTTCTCTGAATTCTTTTATGTATGATTGAGTGATCTTTGCAAGTCTCTTCAAATTATCCTTTTGGTTTGGCCAACTAGATTGGTAGTTCTTTGTCACACCCTAGCTAGTCATGCATCAGAGTGTGTGCATCATGTTTAAAATTCCATTTAATTTGAAATGGGGATTTGTGAAACCCTCAGAATCATTTTTGAAAATGATCCAAATAAAAATTTCTCCAAAAGGGTCCAAGAAAATGCTCATGTTGCTCTCTGAAAATATTGGACAGAGATAAAAATCAAACCAATATTTTTAAGAGCTCATAGGTATTTATTTTGGGCAATTGGAATTAATGCATAAATATTTGCTTTGGAAATATATTAGTTATATATATTAATATATGTCCAAATATTATGCCCATTATAAAGGAGCTCTGGAATAATATATCTAGCTCCTGCAAAAATTGGCATAAGGTAAATAAATGATTTAATATTTTATTTAAATCAAAACAAATGTCAGAAATTAGAAAACAGAAATAAATAAAAGGGAGAAGCTTACCTGGGCTCCTCCCTGTGCAGCCCAGCCAGCTGGCCGGCCCAGCCAGCAGGCGGCCCAGCCCGCCTCCCTCCTCTATCGTCTTCGTCCTCGACAGAGGGAGGGGAGTGTGGCCGGCGCGCGCGCGCGCCACCGCGCCACGCCACCTGCTCGCCTGCCTGCCTGCCCCTCCCCTCCTCGTCTCGATGCCCCGGACGACGCCACGCCCTCCCCTGCTCTCTCTCACTCTCCCTCGGTTCTTCCCCTCCTCCCCCTCGCTCTCTCTCTCACGGCCGAACACCACCATCGCCGCCGTTCGCCATAGCAGCCGTCTCCGGCCACCCCTCGCCCCTCCGTTGAGCTCAGGAGCTCCGCCTCGACCCCCTCTTCCTCCCCACCAAGCCAAGCCCCTCGGGAAGCCCTGCATCGCCGCCCACTTCGCCGTTCCCCTCCTCGGCCACCGGAGATCGTCGCCGTCGAATCGAGAGCTACCGGACGTCCCCGAGCCCGCTAACCATCCCTGCAGCTCCGCGGTGAGCCACTGACCCGATTCCCCCTTGCCCCGTCGTCCCTAGCATCCTGTAGCTGCCGCCCCCTTGAGCTCCGAAGCTCGCCGCCGCCGTGCCTCGTCACCGCCGTGGCTGGAGCCGTTGTAGCTCGAAGCCGAGCACACCATCGTGCTCCACACCTCTCCAGGAGCACGTAGCACGCACCAACGCCTCCCCTAGCGCCCTGCATCGCCTAACCCGCCGTTGGCCGAACTCCGGCCGCCGCTCGCGAGCTCGCCGTCGTCGGTACCGGCCACCTCAGGCACGGCCACCACCACCGTTCGACGCGTGAGAGCAAGGGCTCTCCAACGAGCCCAAGCACGGCCTCGCCCGTGCCCTGTAGCGCGTTTCCGCATCGCGCCGCCGTCTCGGGCCTCGCCGGCGTCATGTCGCCGGTGGGTTTGACCTGTTTGACCTGGGGTTTGACCCCCCCAGGGTCACTGACGCGTGGGCCCCGTCGGCCAGGTGGTCAGATTAGTGCTAATCACCGTTAGTCAACCCCCCTGACACTGACCAGTGGGCCCCAGCGCCACTAATTCCTAATTAGGATTAAACTAACCCTGTTTAACCCCCCTGTCACTGACGTGTGGACCCCACACGTCAGGTTTGACCCCAGCCAGCCGCAGTTGACCACTGACGTCATGCTGACGTCATGCTGGCGCAATATATATATATATTTCTGGATTTAATTTAAATCAGGAAATTCCAGAATATTATTTAAACTTCAAAAATTCATAACTTTTATTCTGTAACTCCAAATCAGACAAATTATATATGAAAAATGATCAGAAAAATCCAATCTATCCATCTGTACTATTTTCATGCATGATCAAACAAGTTAAATTGATGTATTAAGCAGATTAAGGAAAAGCACTTTAAAAGGCCATGTTTGAGTTTGAAATTTGAATCTTTGATTCAAATTTGTTCAAACCCTTCTGGTTTTAGTTGCATTAGCCCAACACACTCATATTGCCATGTTTCATGCATGCATCATATTGTTGCACATTGTTTGGTGATGGTTGTGTATCGGTGTCCTTTGCGACAGGTTCTGCCTCCGAGGAGTACCGTGATTACCCTAACGAAGAACCGTATCAGTGCATCGAACCATCAGGCAAGCAACCAACCAGTTGATCATATCGATACAATCCCATGTTCTCGCTCCTGCTCTCTTTTACTGCATTAAGACAACGCGTTTCAAACTGCTGTGTGCTACGGTAGTTGAACCCATTTCCTCTGCATGACCTGTCATTGCCACAGTAACTAGATGAAACCCACTAGCATGTGTAGGAGTTGATTGAGCCATATGTATGTGTTGTTCCTACCTTGCTATGCCTGCTATGCTTAGAGTCGTGTCAGGTCTGGTTCATCTGGGTGATGGGCTAGAGTGAAATGATTATGTCGGTAATGAGAGTGGTGTGGTGAACACGATTTGGTAAAGGTATCGATGAGAGGCCATGTAGGAGTACATGGTGGGTTGTTTCATTGAAGCCGACCTTAAGCACTGAGATCTGTAAGTGTGATTTAAGATACAGCTACTACCATGCATTGGGCCTTGAAATATGACCCCGCTCGACTTCTTATTCACCCTAGCTCTCTGTCCAGGAGTTGCAAGTAGTTTCTGGTGTTTGTAGCCTACTGGAGGCCGTGGACAGCGCTGACCGTAGGGGTGGGCTGTGATGCGGTAGGTACGTGGCACGGTGTACCGAATACCCGTTAGGTATCACGGGAACCCTGTTCACATCGTTCAGGGCCGTATGGGAAACCTCGGCCGGACTCCCTGCGGATGGAACCTGAATAGGCGATAAACCTGGACTAGAGGCCTAAGTGTTTAGGTAGGTCGTGGTCTACACCCACGTCGGCTTTCGCTTGAAGTCTGCCGAGCACATGTCGTGTGCAGACGCTAAGTGGTGGAAACATGTATGAAGAAGTACACCCCTGCAGGGTTATCATGATCTATTCGAATAGCCGCGTCCGCGGTAAAGGACTACTTGGTTGCCTATATAGTTCATAGACAAGTAAATGGAAACTGCTAAAATTCTCAAGATAAGTGTGAGTGCCGAGGATGGCTCTTCCGTAGGAAGACGGAGGTGGATCCTCGGTAGTGTATTGAAGTGGTGAGTAGTGGACTCGTGTGCGCAAAACCATTTCAAGTTGGAGTATCGTAGGATAGTCTAGCCAAGAGTCAAAGCTGGCTTGCTGCAATAACTCCACCAACCCTTCTTGATAATATGCATGTATGTAGGATCTGATGTAAGTCTTGCTGAGTACCTTTGTACTCATGTTGCTATAATCTACATTTTTACAGAAGACGCTGCAACCCCTTCTGATGGGTTCTATGTAGACGTTGACATCAACGAGTAGGCTAAAGGCCCAGGTGGTGACCCTGAGCTTGTGAAGGACCACGTAGTATAGCTAGGCTTTCCAAGCCTCTTTTATTTTACTAGTTGTCTGTACTCAGACAAGTTACTTCCGCTGCTGGTTTGTATGACTGTATGACTTGTATGTTGGGTCGTGAGACCCGTACCTTTGTGTATGTTATGTATGGCTCCCTAAGCCTTAAATAAAGTACTTGTGTCGTAGAGTCATGTTGTGATGCTTCGTTGTATTTGCACATATCGAGCATATTGTGTGTATGATTGAAATGCTTGGTATGTGTGGGATCTGGCTATCTAGTTGTTTATCTTTAGTAGCCTCTCTTACCGGGAAATGTCTCCTAGTGTTACCGCTGAGCCATGGTAGCTTGCTACTGCTCTGGAACACTTAGGCTGGCCGGCATGTGTCCTTCTTCGTTCCTGTGTCTGTCCCTTCGGGGAAATGTCACGCATTGAGTACCGGAGTCCTGTTAGCCCGCTACAGCCCGGTTTACCGGAGTCCTGCTAGCCCAGTGCTACAGCCCGGACCCACTTGCTGATGACCGACACGTTCGAAGCTGGGTCATGGATGCCTGTCCCTGTAAGTCTGTGCCACTTTGGGTTTACGACTAGTCATGTCAGCCCGGGCTCCTTATCATATGGATGCTAGCGACACTATCATATACGTGAGCCAAAAGGCGCAAACGGTCCCGGGCAAAGGTAAGACGACACCCGTGGGGATACCGTGCGTGAGGCCGCAAAGTGATATGAGGTGTTACCGGCTAGATCGATATGACATCGAGTCGGGGTCCTGACAGCGTTGGCATCAGAGCCGGACTGCCTGTAGGTTCTCCAAGCCAAACTGGTCGATGTTGAGTCTAGAAATTCTTTAGTTATATGTAGGGGAATTGTTTGTGGGTTGGAACGTAAGGCTCTTTTTACTCCTCTATCTTGTGACATTCTGATCTGAGTCAGTCCATCCTTCCACCGGGGGTTAAGGAATTAGGATCTATTCTCTCTATCAGGATCACGTGTTACTAATCAGTAGTACCTTATAGGTATGATGGATACAAGCCTAGTTCAGTTCTTTTACCACATTATGTTGCTAGGATGGTCTCAGAACTTTGATATGATGATGTTGAGTGTGTATGAAATCCTTTGTCAAATGTCTCAAAATCCTTCTTGAGCATTTACAGCTGTTATGCTGCCGAAATTTTGCTAGAAATTCTAATGCCTTTGCATTATGATTGTGCTTTCAGATGGCCACTCGCGACCTCAATCAAGTGGTTCGCCTGACTCGATGCCTAGATGTACCCGGCCATACTGCCAAGTTGGTCAGGGTAATGACTGAGGCTGGATACCGCTGGTATCCTGAGTACACGGTCGAAGAGCAATTTCGAGACTTTAATCAAAGCCAGTATCTCTGCACTGTCAGGATATTTCCATCTTATCCTGGATCCACCGAGCCCCTTCACTGCTCCTATGGACTCGGGGTTACTATTGAGATGGCTGTGCAGGATGCCGCCTACTCTATGATGACCATTATGCGAGTCAGATCTGGTCTATTTCGGGACTCTGATTTCCGGTATATGCCGGGATCACTTCCGGGAGCACAAGGGTACCTCCAGGCTATTTATGCTGACCCCACTCAGGAGGATTCACGGACTCGCACCACTGCTGAGATGCTCGAGGATAAGGACCGTGAAAATCGGGCCTTGAGGTTAGAGCTCTTCAATACCCGTGCTGACCACTGGGCTACTTTGACTCGGTTTGCACCGGCGGTGCAAGCTGGATATTCAGATATGCGTGATCTCTATCCTGTGAGATCTTCTCTGCCAGACGTGATGGGTTGGCGTGATGTAGGAGGCATCACCCCACCTCGCGGTCCCCGCAGGCCACCGTCTGTTGGTCCAAGGCCTCATCCTAGCCCCTATGGTCCACAAGCTCCGCGAGATCGTCTGTTTCCGGATGATCATGTTGAGCTTCCAGGCTATGGAGGTGACTTCTACGAGGACTACTACGGATCGGTCTGAGTTAGTGGTAGTATCGCTAGTTTGCACTAGCTGTGTCGTCTATCATCCCGCGTGACTCGTGGGATATGACCTAGTTTGTACTCTTTCCGGAGGTGTAGAAAAATAATGTATAGGAGCTTGGGATGCCTCCGATGAGATGTATTCCTCTTTTCACCATAATAGTACTTTGTTTGGTCTTGTACTAAACCCTGTATGGTGTGTATGACGATGGAATAAAAGAAGCAGTTTCTGTATCTACCATGTCATACGGATGATCATCTTGCATTCCGAGTTATTCCTTACATTTTGTATCCTATGTCGGAATTTTATCATCCTGACTAAATCATTGTCTTGTTTACCTAGGATGGTCAACACGCGCGCTAACCCTGCTCCTCAAGAGCAGGCCGAAGGCAGTGAAGTCAGGGATGCAAATCTGCCTCATCCTCCTTCACTAGCCGAGGTTATGATGGAAGCTGAGAGAAACAAGCAGGAGACCAACCGTTTGTTGGAGCGTATTGAACAGAATACAGCACACCATCAGAGGACTAACGTGGTGTCACTCAGTGATTTTATCAAATTGCATCCACCCACGTTCCCCCACTCCGTCGAGCCCCTCGACGCTGATGACTGGCTTCGCAGTATCGCTCACAAACTGCGTTCCGCGCTGGTAGCAGAGGCTGACAAGGTCACCTTTGCTGCATATCATCTTGAAGGCCCCGCCAGTCTATGGTGGGAGAATTATGGAGCTATGCGCCCAGCGGGCCATGTCACTACTTGGGCTGAATTCAGTGAGGCTTTCCGTGAACATCACATTCCGGAGGGTCTCATGGACCGTAAACGTGAGGAATTTTGCAGTTTCACCCAAGGCCGACTTTCTGTGGATGCTTACAGCAGGGAGTTTGGTAATCTCGCACGATATGCAACTGAGGAAGTGTCTACTGATGCCAAGAAGCAAGCAAGGTTCCGTAAGGGCCTTAGTCCTGAGCTTCGCCGTGACCTCCGTCTGCATGAGTGCACATCTTTTCAGAAACTTGTCAACAAGGCCATCAGTGCTGAAACTGGTCAGACTGATTATGACGCAACACGCAAGCATGGCCGTGATATGGGTTCCTCATCCGGTGCTGGTCCTCAGAAGCGCCGCGTGTGGGTACCCAACACCGCCCTGCCACCCAGGTTCACACCGAGGCCATCTTTCCAGGCGCCTCGCCCTGTTCAACAGTCTGCTCCAGCCAAGCCCTATGGGGGTCCAACCAACAATGCTCCTCCACGTACCAGTTCCGTAACTTGTTTCAAGTGTGGGGAATCTGGCCACTATATGTGTGAGTGTCCCCAGACCAACCCCAACCAGTCTGCTAAAGCTGTTGGCCGTGGCAAGCCGACAGGGAAAGTGTTCCATGCCAAACCGGTCACCGCCTCACGTGGCCATGTCAACTGTATCTCTGCCGAAGAAGCTCAAGAGGATCCCAACGTTGTTCTCGGTACACTTCTTGTTAATTGCCACCCGGCATCTGTTATTTTCGATACAGGAGCCTCTCATTCTTTTATATCTGAAAACTATGCTCGTTTGCATAACCTCGCATTCGGTGATATGCCAACCTCTATGGTAATTCAAACTCCGGGATCCAAATGGCAAACTTCTAGAGTGAGCCATGGAAATGAAATCCAAGTCGACAGACTTGTTTTCCTCGCATCTTTGATAGCCCTTAAATCTTCAGATATTAATATCATTTTGGGTATGGACTGGATGTCAGCTCATCAAGCCAAAATTGATTGCTTCTCTAGGACTGTTCAACTCACCCATCCTTCGGGGAAGATAGTCAATGTCTTGACCCGAATAGCCAAGCGACAGTTATTTTCTCTTAACGCCAGCCCTTTGCCAGACCTTGATGACGTTCCGGTAGTCCGTGACTTCCCGGATGTCTTTCCAGAAGAATTGCCAGGTGTTCCACCTGACAGGGATGTTGAGTTCGTAATAGACCTCATCCCAGGAACCGTGCCGATTGCTAGAAGACCCTATAAGATGGCACCCCTAGAACTAGCCGAGCTTAAGAAACAACTCGATGAGTCCTTGAAAAAGGGTTTCATCCGACCTAGCTCATCTCCGTGGGCTTGCCCCGTCCTATTCGTCAAGAAGAAGGATGGTACGGACCGGATGGTTGTAGATTACCGCCCTGTCAATTTGGTCACAATCAAGAACAAATATCCGCTTCCCAGGATCAACGACCTGTATGATCAGCTCGCTGGATCCTCAATCTTCTCCAAGATGGATTTGAGGTTGGGCTACCATCAAATCAAAATCAGAAACGGGGACATTCCTAAAACGGCCTTTGTTACTCGTTATGGCCAATACGAGTACACCGTCATGTCCTTCGGTTTAACCAACGCTCTAGCCACCTTTTCTCGGTTAATGAACTCAATCTTCATGGAGTATTTGGATAAATTCGTCGTAGTTTACCTCGATGATATACTCATCTACTCCAAGAACGAGGAAGAACATGCCGAACATTTAAGGCTAGTGTTGAAGAAACTTCGAGAGCATCGCCTTTATGCCAAATTTTCTAAATGTGAATTCTGGTTGTCAGAAGTGACCTATCTGGGTCATGTAATATCTGGTAAAGGTATTGCTGTTAACCCTGAGCGAGTTCAAGCCGTCCTTAATTGGACTCCACCCGAATCGGTCAAGCAAGTTCAGAGTTTTCTGGGCTTAGCGAGCTATTGTCGTCGCTTTGTCGAGAACTTCTCCAAGGTTGCTAAACCTCTAACCGAACTCCTCAAGAAAGATAAGAAGTTCGAATGGACTCCACAGTGTGAGCACAGCTTTCAGGAACTGAAAAGACGCCTGACCTCTGCTCCCGTACTGGTACCGCCAGACTTCTCCAAGGACTTTGTTATCTACTACGACGCCTCGCGACAAGGACTAGGTTGCATTCTCATGCAAGATCGACACGTAATTGCCTACGCTTCACGGCAATTGCACCCACATGAGGAGAATTATCCTACTCATGATCTAGAGCTTGCAGCCGTAGTCTATGCACTTAAGACCTGGCGACATTACCTCCTCGGTAATCATTGCGAAATATTCACTGATCACCAAAGTCTGAAGTACATTTTCACCCAACCGGATCTGAATCTCAGGCAAAGACGTTGGGTTGAATTGATCACAGACTTCGACTTAGGAATAACCTACACCCCAGGGAAAGCCAATGTCATGGCTGATGCGCTAAGTCGTAAATCTTATTGTAACAACCTGATGTTACAACAAAGTCAACCGCTTCTCCATGAGGAATTTCGGAAGCTTAACCTTCACATTGTACCTCAAGGTTTTCTTTCCACCTTGGTAGCAAAACCTACTCTTACGGATCAAATCATCGCTGCCCAAAAGCGAGATAAGGGAATATCTAAAATCAAAGAGAATATTGCTAGCGGAGGTGCTAGTTGTTTCTCCACAAATGATCATGGTGTTGTGTACTTTGAGAACCGTCTAGTGGTTCCCAAGAACCAGCATCTACGGCAGTTGATCCTTAAGGAGGCTCATGAATCTCCTCTCACCATTCATCCCGGTAGTACTAAGATGTATCAGGACCTACGCCAGAGGTTCTGGTGGACTAGGATGAAGAGAGAAATTGCTCAGTATATTGCTAATTGCGACGTCTGTCGTCGTGTAAAAGCAGAGCATCAACGGCCTGCTGGCACCCTTCAACCCTTAGCTATTCCTGAATGGAAATGGGATAAAATTGGTATGGATTTCATTACCGGTTTTCCCAGGACCAAGAGAGGGAATAATGCTATCTTCGTCGTTGTCGATCGTCTTTCCAAAGTAGCCCATTTCCTACCTGTTCGTGAGAGTATAACCGCTAGTCAGCTGACAGACTTATACATCTCCCGAATAGTGTCCCTTCATGGTGTTCCTTTGGAAATTAACTCGGATCGAGGAAGTCTTTTCACCTCTCGATTTTGGGAAAGTTTCCAAAATGCTATGGGAACCCGTCTCTCCTTTAGCACCGCCTTCCACCCTCAGTCGAGTGGTCAAGTGGAACGCGTCAACCAGATTCTAGAAGACATGCTTCGAGCCTCTGTTATCTCATTCGGAATGGACTGGGAGAAGTGCCTTCCATTTGCCGAATTCGCTTACAACAACAGCTATCAATCTAGCTTGGGTAAAGCCCCTTTTGAAGTTCTCTATGGACGACGGTGTCGAACACCCCTTAACTGGTCAGAAACCGGGGAAAGACAATTCTTTGGCCCGGATATGATTCAGGAAGCAGAAGAACAAGTTCGTATCGTTCGTGAAAAGTTGAAAACAGCCCAATCCCGTCAAAAGAGTCAATATGACCGAAAACATAAGGCTATGACTTTCGAGGTTGACGAGAAGGCTTATCTTCGGGTCACCCCTCTAAAGGGAACCCATCGTTTCGATATCAAAGGCAAATTGGCTCCTCGTTACATTGGACCTTTTCGCATTCTCGCCAAACGAGGAGAAGTTGCCTACCAGTTGGAACTACCTCCGCACCTCTCCAGAGTCCACGATGTCTTCCACGTTTCCCAACTCAGGCGTTGCTTCTCGGATCCTATCCGTGAAGTGGACCACGAAACGCTTGATCTCCAAGATAACCTTACATATCGAGAGTACCCCATTCGTATCCTCGATCAGGCCGAACGTACCACCCGACGTCATAACATCAAGTTTCTCAAAGTTCAATGGTCGCACCATTCTGAGGATGAAGCGACTTGGGAAAGGGAGGATCGTCTTCGACTTGAGTATCCCGCCTTCTTCCCGGAGGAACCCAAATCTCGGGACGAGATTCTTTTGAGTGGGGGTGAGTTGTCACACCCTAGCTAGTCATGCATCAGAGTGTGTGCATCATGTTTAAAATTCCATTTAATTTGAAATGGGGATTTGTGAAACCCTCAGAATCATTTTTGAAAATGATCCAAATAAAAATTTCTCCAAAAGGGTCCAAGAAAATGCTCATGTTGCTCTCTGAAAATATTGGACAGAGATAAAAATCAAACCAATATTTTTAAGAGCTCATAGGTATTTATTTTGGGCAATTGGAATTAATGCATAAATATTTGCTTTGGAGATATATTAGTTATATATATTAATATATGTCCAAATATTATGCCCATTATAAAGGAGCTCTGGAATAATATATCTAGCTCCTGCAAAAATTGGCATAAGGTAAATAAATGATTTAATATTTTATTTAAATCAAAACAAATGTCAGAAATTAGAAAACAGAAATAAATAAAAGGGAGAAGCTTACCTGGGCTCCTCCCTGTGCAGCCCAGCCAGCTGGCCGGCCCAGCCAGCAGGCGGCCCAGCCCGCCTCCCTCCTCTGTCGTCTTCGTCCTCGACAGAGGGAGGGGAGTGTGGCCGGCGCGCGCGCGCGCCACCGCGCCACGCCACCTACTCGCCTGCCTGCCTGCCCCTCCCCTCCTCGTCTCGATGCCCCGGACGACGCCACGCCCTCCCCTGCTCTCTCTCACTCTCCCTCGGTTCTTCCCCTCCTCCTCCTCGCTCTCTCTCTCACGGCCGAACACCACCATCGCCGCCGTTCGCCATAGCAGCCGTCTCCGGCCACCCCTTGCCCCTCCGTTGAGCTCAGGAGCTCCGCCTCGACCCCCTCTTCCTCCCCACCAAGCCAAGCCCCTCGGGAAGCCCTGCATCGCCGCCCACTTTGCCGTTCCCCTCCTCGGCCACCGGAGATCGTCGCCGTCGAATCGAGAGCTACCGGACGTCCCCGAGCCCGCTAACCATCCCTGCAGCTCCGCGGTGAGCCACTGACCCGATACCCCCTTGCCCCGTCGTCCCTAGCATCCTGTAGCTGCCGCCCCCTTGAGCTCCGAAGCTCGCCGCCGCCGTGCCTCGTCGCCGCCGTGGCTGGAGCCGTTGTAGCTCGAAGCCGAGCACACCATCGTGCTCCACACCTCTCCAGGAGCACGTAGCACGCACCAACGCCTCCCCTAGCGCCCTGCATCGCCTAACCCGCCGTTGGCCGAACTCCGGTCGCCGCTCGCGAGCTCGCCGTCGTCGGTACCGGCCACCTCAGGCACGGCCACCACCACCGTTCGACGCGCGAGAGCAAGGGCTCTCCAACGAGCCCAAGCACGGCCTCGCCCGTGCCCTGTAGCGCGTTTCCGCATCGCGCCGCCGTCTCGGTCCTCGCCGGCGTCATGTCGCCGGTGGGTTTGACCTGTTTGACCTAGGGTTTGACCCCCCCAGGGTCACTGACGCGTGGGCCCCGTCGGCCAGGTGGTCAGATTAGTGCTAATCACTATTAGTCAACCCCCCTGACACTGACCAGTGGGCCCCAGCGCCACTAATTCCTAATTAGGATTAAACTAACCCTGTTTAACCCCCCTGTCACTGACGTGTGGACCCCACACGTCAGGTTTGACCCCAGCCAGCCGCAGTTGACCACTGACGTCATGCTGACGTCATGCTGGCGCAATATATATATATTTCTGGATTTAATTTAAATCAGGAAATTCCAGAATATTATTTAAACTTCAAAAATTCATAACTTTTATTCTGTAACTCCAAATCAGACAAATTATATATGAAAAATGATCAGAAAAATCCAATCTATCCATCTGTACTATTTTCATGCATGATCAAACAAGTTAAATTGATGTTTTAAGAAGATTAAGGAAAAGCACTTTAAAAGGCCATGTTTGAGTTTGAAATTTGAATCTTTGATTCAAATTTGTTCAAACCCTTCTGGTTTTAGTTGCATTAGCCCAACATACTCATATTGCCATGTTTCATGCATGCATCATATTGTTGCACATTGTTTGGTGATGGTTGTGTATCGGTGTCCTTTGCGACAGGTTCTGCCTCCGAGGAGTACCGTGATTACCCTAACGAAGAACCGTATCAGTGCATCGAACCATCAGGCAAGCAACCAACCAGTTGATCATATCGATACAATCCCATGTTCTCGCTCCTGCTCTCTTTTACTGCATTAAGACAACGTGTTTCAAACTGCTGTGTGCTACGGTAGTTGAACCCATTTCCTCTGCATGACCTGTCATTGCCACAGTAACTAGATGAAACCCACTAGCATGTGTAGGAGTTGATTGAGCCATATGTATGTGTTGTTCCTACCTTGCTATGCCTGCTATGCTTAGAGTCGTGTCAGGTCTAGTTCATCTGGGTGATGGCTAGAGTGAAATGATTATGTCGGTAATGAGAGTGGTGTGGTGAACACGATTTGGTAAAGGTATCGATGAGAGGCCATGTAGGAGTACATGGTGGGTTGTTTCATTGAAGCCGACCTTAAGCACTGAGATCTGTATGTGTGATTTAAGATACAGCTACTACCATGCATTGGGCCCTGAAATATGACCCCGCTCGACTTCTTATTCACCCTAGCTCTCTGTCCAGGAGTTGCAAGTAGTTTCTGGTGTTTGTAGCCTACTGGACGCCGTGGACAGCGCTGACCGTAGGGGTGGGCTGTGATGCGGTAGGTACGTGGCACGGTGTACCGAATACCCGTTAGGTATCTCGGGAACCCTGTTCACATCGTTCGGGGCCGTATGGGAAACCTCGGCCGGACTCCCTGCGGATGGAACCTGAATAGGCGATAAACCTGGACTAGAGGCTTAAGTGTTTAGGTAGGTCGTGGTCTACACCCATGTCGGCTTTCGCTTGAAGTCTGCCGAGCACATGTCGTGTGCAGACGCTAAGTGGTGGAAACATGTATGAAGAAGTACACCCTTGCAGGGTTATCATGATCTATTCGAATAGCCGCGTCCGCGGTAAAGGACTACTTGGTTGCCTATACAGTTCATAGACAAGTAAACGGAAACTACTAAAAGCCTCAAGATAAGTGTGAGTGCCGAGGATGGCTCTTCCGTAGGAAGACGGAGGCGGATCCTCGGTAGTGTATTGAATTGGTGAGTAGTGGACTCGTGTGCGCAAAACCATTTCAAGTTGGAGTATCGTAGGATAGTCTAGCCAAGAGTCAAAGCTGGCTTGCTGCAATAACTCCACCAACCCCTCTTGATAATATGCATGTATGTAGGATCTGATGTAAGTCTTGCTGAGTACCTTTGTACTCATGTTGCTATAATTTACATTTTACAGAAGACGCTGCAACCCCTTCTGATGGGTTCTATGTAGACGTTGACATCAACGAGTAGGCTGAAGGCCCAGGTGGTGACCCTGAGCTTGTGAAGGACCACGTAGTATAGCTAGGCTTTCCAAGCCTCTTTTATTTTACTAGTTGTCTGTACTCAGACAAGTTACTTCTGCTGCTGGTTTGTATGACTGTATGACTTGAATGCTGGGTCGTGTGACCCGTATCTTTGTGTATGCTATGTATGGCTCCCTGAGCCTTAAATAAAGTACTTGTGTCGTAGAGTCATGTTGTGATGCTTCGTTGTATTTGCACATATCGAGCATATTGTGTGTATGATTGAAATGCTTGGTATGTGTGGGATCTGACTACCTAGTTGTTTATCTTTGGTAGCCTCTCTTACCGGGAAATGTCTCCTAGTGTTACCGCTGAGCCATGGTAGCTTGCTACTGCTCTAGAACACTTAGGCTGGCCGGCATGTGTCCTTCTTCGTTCCTGTGTCTGTCCCTTCGGGGAAATGTCACGCATTGAGTACCGGAGTCCTGTTAGCCCGCTACAGCCCGGTTTACCGGAGTCCTGCTAGCCCAGTGCTACAGCCCGGACCCACTTGCTGATGACCGACACGTTCGAAGCTGGGTCATGGATGCCTGTCCCTGTAAGTCTGTGCCACTTTGGGTTTACGACTAGTCATGTCAGCCCGGGCTCCTTATCATATGGATGCTAGCGACACTATCATATACGTGAGCCAAAAGGCGCAAACGGTCCCGGGCAAAGGTAAGACGACACCCGTGGGGATACCGTGCGTGAGGCCGCAAAGTGATATGAGGTGTTACCGGCTAGATCGATATGACATCGAGTCGGGGTCCTGACATTCTTGCAATGGGAGAAGTGCTTAGCTTTGGGTTCAATCTTGCGGTGTCCTTTCCCAGTGACAGCAGGGGCAGCAAGGCACGTATTGTATTGTTGCCATCGAGGATAACAAGATGGGGTTTTTATCATATTGCATGAATTTATCCCTCTACATCATGTCATCTTGCTTAAGGTGTTACTCCGTTTTTAACTTAATACTCTAGATGCATGCTGGATAGCGGTCGATGAGTGGAGTAATAGTAGTAGATGCAGAATCATTTCGATATACTGTCTCGGACGTGATGCCTATATACATGATCATTCTCTAGATATACTCATAACTATGCTCAATTCTGTCAATTGCTCAACAGTAATTTCTTCACCCACCGTAGAATACTTATGCTCTTGAGAGAAGCCACTAGTGAAACCTATGGCCCCCGGGTCTATTCTCATCATATCAATCTCCATTACTCTATTTACTTGCTTTTTTTTACTTTGCCTTTTACTTTTCACTTTGCATCTATCTATCAAAAATACCAAAAATATTATTTATCATCTCTATCAGATCTCACTCTCGTAAGTGACCGTGAAGGGATTGACAACCCCTAATCGCGTTGGTTGCGAGGAGCTATTATTTTGTGTAGGTACAAGGGACTTGTGTGTGGTCTCCTACTGGATTGATACCTTGGTTCTCAAAAACTAAGGGAAATACTTACGCTACTTTGCTGCATCACCCTCTCCTCTTCGGGGAAATCCAACGCAATGCTCAAGAGGTAGTAGCCGGCTTCGACCTAATCTTGTCTGGCCGAGGCAGCGGCCATGGCGCCAAAGGGAGGGCAAGAGAGCTTCTCCGGCTCGGTGAGTATCTAGGAGGGACCAGAGGGGCGAGGCAAGGCTCGAGGTGAGCTCGGACGATGCCGGGGATGGCTTAAATAGCCGCAGGGTGAGGTGGTCGAGCTGGCACCGCCGCGGACACGTGGACGGCACCGCGGACGTGTGTGCTCATGCATGGGCTCGGGGGAAGGCGACGACAACGCACAGGGAGGTGCTCACGGGGTAGAAGCGGTCGGGGGATGCAGGGAGGATGCGGCCGAGGAGGAAGACGACGGCCGGTGCACTGTTCTCTCGTGTTCGCGCGGCGGCGAGCGTTGGTGAGGAAGAGGACGGAGGGGGAGAGGGGTCCAGAAGAACGGCGATGACGTAAGGAAGCCAACGGACATGCTCACGGGCTCTAAGATGACGCGAGGAGGAGGGGGTCCAGCACAAACATTGCTCTGGACGCGGCCACTGCACACAGAGCGTGCCAACAGGCATGCCAGCTGCATGGTCACCACGTGAACATGGGCATTAAATGATCCACCCAAAACATTGTCTTGCTGATAGTCCTTCCAAGGTAGGTTTGATCTGTGGTGGTAACTAGGTGAAAACAGCTAGGGTTAAATAGTTAGTGAGCTCTGAAGTTTACTGCAGTAAACTTTACCAGCTCAGTGTGATCAACAGGGAATTGCTTGAGGTCAAACAAGTTGTCTGGGATGTTTAGGATAGGAAGGACTACAGTCCCGGGGAGTTTTGAGGGGAAATGGACAAAGATTAATCATAGTTGCTTTGCAACTGCCAAAATGGTCCAGAAATGAAGATCATGATGATGCTCTCACATGGAGTGTCCACTTGAGCTCAAATTGGGCAAAGCTTAGTCACTTGGACATATGAAGATGATGTAAAAATCTCATGCCAAATGGACAAACCAAAATGGCACTTGCTTCACAAACACCTCTGCTGGCCAGAAATTTGGAATAATTATGGTGGTCAAATGGATCAATGAAATGATGCCAAAATTGGTGGAGAGATGTTTTATGGGTATAATAATGATCTGGTAATTTATCTGGATTTTGGAAGCAATATAAAATATACTTGCTTCACAACCTGAAAATATTGCCAGAATCAAAGATTTGCTCCTGTGCTCACATAGATGATTGCATGGGGCTGCAAATGGGTGGAAGGGGCTAATATGAGCACATTAAGGAGTGTGCAAAAGTTCAACTCATTTGGGTACTCCTAGCTAGTACTTCCTTCACAAAGCTTTCTGTCTGACAAAAACTTTGAAAATTCATTGAGGAAGATTGGCTAGGCTAATAAAGTTGAACTTGTGCATGAGGAAATTATTTTGACATGTAAACATGCCCAAAAAGGTTGGGAGGCAATAGGAGAAATATAAATGACACTTCGTTCACAAAGTGCCATTCAGGGCAGAATAGGAAAAGGAATATTGGGGAATTATTTTTGAACCTGGCAATGAAACGTTTTGCCATATTTTATTAATATATGACCCAAACAATTTCTGAGAATTATTTGGGGATTTTAGGAGTGAGGGAAATATAGTTTGCTTCACAACCTAGGGCAATTTGAGTTTTTCCTTTAATAGAAAAGGAATATTCCCAATAAAAAGAATATTGGGATTTGGGCTAGGATGGAAGTGACTGGGTCTAGGGAAAGATTTGGGAATGACAAGCCACTCTGGAAGCAAAGAAGAGGTCATCTTCTTCAGTTTCCAGACCACAAAGCCACATAAAAAGAAAACTCAGGCAAAAACCTCGGAAAACAAAAAGAAAAAGAAAGGGCCAAAAATCAGGCTGTCCTCAAGATTTGGTTGCTCAGGGAACTAGTATGAATATTCTGACTTAAGGAAACTGTTTCCAACTCGGGTATCCTTTTCCCTTTATTGTTGTTCCCATTAAATCTTTATCTGACCGGCCCTGGGGTGGTTTGATTCACTGTATCCATATTCTGACAGATCTTAACTTGCTTGTTCATGCTTATATAGGCTCCAATTTCTTTTTAGATCTGCTGACTAGCTGACTGTGATTTGATTATCATGACTAAAATATATGTCCGTCCCACAAATCCAAAAGTGATTTCCGCTGGATGTGCCACGCGGCACTGACAACCTTTCATGTAATGATGATCAAAATTTTCTGATGAAAACTCAAGCTCTGACTCATTGCATTGGGTTTTTCCACTAAATGCAGGTCCTTTGGGTTCCAAACAGTGAGTTAAAACTTAACCGTTTCCTGACAGATTCTGACTCATCGTAGAAGTTTCTTTATCATCTTAACTGGTTCCATTGTCGTGAGTATCGGATCTGTACCAAATATTTGATTGTCTCCTGAAACGGCCAGCATAAAGGGTTTGGCCTATATGATAATATCTGCAGACTTGGCTGACGGTGGTTCTGACGGAAAAATTTTGTTCACGACAGGCTATCCATGATGATTCATAGAAGTGAGGACTCAGGCTTCCTGATTGTTATTCCTCATGCCGACTACTCATGCTGTAGGCATATCCATGTCGATCAATACTGACTTAGACTGTCCGGGGTATCTGCACCATGGGGTCGTGTACAATTTTCATACCTGCATCACGGGTCTTGCTCCTTCATTATTGTTTTCTTGGTCTGGATCTTTGGCTGAAAGAGCTGGGTCATATTGTTTCTTCGTATGACCATAGGTACTGTCGGTGCAATTTTTCGGCAATCATAGCTTATCCTCATTTTTCTGATAAGGTAACCCATTAAATGGCAGGTTCAACACCTCTCAAGTTTTGATTGTTGGGAAATGTTCATCCGAAACCATTGCAAGAAATCGGCAAATAAATCAGTAGCCTCCAGAACGGTCTTTACAACTCAGATCTGGGACATTACTGAAATAACTCCACCACGGCCCAGGACAAAAAAGGAGCTCAGAGCATGAGACCGAGTCAATAAGAAGAAGGTGGCAGCTCCCTAAAATAGCCAAAAAGCAGCTATAGGGCTACTGTCACAAAAAGAAACTCAACAGCTATACGAGACGGCCGAAAAGCAGCCCAAACTCGTGACAATTGTTGAAGAGAGAAACAAAAATTAGCATCCACCCCGGATAGCTAGAAACAGCTCAGATCACAGGCGTGGTGCCGTCATTGGCGAAAAAGGGGACAAGGGCTCATTAGGATCATTTTCCAGGTTCACGGGTACTTGTATTGAGCTCATTGATGTCGTCAATCCTCATAATCCTTTGTCACACTGCGGTGTATATTGGCTTTCTTCTCTTAATCATCCTCACTTGGTTATCAGATCCTCATCCGAGTGACTTGTAAGATCTTGATGGCACGCTCATTGCATATATATGAGGACCTGATTCCGAGTCACACGTGCATTCTGACTGATTCTTGATTCTGACCAAAATGATGCGGATCTGATTCTTGGGATTCACTGCCATATGCTGTCAATTCACAGCGTACTACCTTGTACCAATTTCTTACTCAGGAAGATCGCTCAGCTTGAGCTCAAAACTTTCATCGGACACCTTGCTTAAGAAGACTGGGTATCGTGCTTCAGAAGCTTACCCCCTTAAAGACTTTGTTGGGGAAATACTCGGTACCTTATGCCTGAAGCTTTTGCGGTTGCTTACTGAAGAAGGCAGAGTACCTTGCACGGGAAATCATCCACGTATCGTACTAAGGAATATAGATGAATCTTGCCTTGGAAGCTGCTCAGGTATCTTGCAAGGGAAAAGTGGGTTGCTTACACCAGAAACTTCTTATTGTGATATGCGGACCGATTTCCACATATACATACCATCTTAATATTTCTTATGTTGATTTCTTGTATGAAACAGGGTCTTACTGGACTATCCTCCTTTCTGAGTATATGGCATATTTTTGCTTGCTTCTAGGTACATTGAGTTCCAAAATCATCCTCAATGAAAAATTAAACTTGTATTTGAGCCATACCTTTGATAATATTCTGTCAACCTTGCACACAATTATCTTCTTGCTGATTTAATCATTTTGTTGTGATGAGTGCACGCTAATGCGAACTTGATACTGACAGTCCATCCAGGATTTCTTTTGCATCCAGACAAGATATTCCCAATTTCACTGCAGTCAGCTGATAATTCTGTTTTGTTTAGCTGAGTTTCCAAATATATGCATTTCTTGCTGACTCTTCGGGTCCAGTGTCGGCTGCCGAGCAACTTTAATAGGGGAAGAAATTGTAACACTGAAGGCCCAAAGAAAGGAACAACAGAAACAACTAAAACAAAAGCACACAAGCATTCTACTAATATAACTAATCAAGCAATCATCACATATTACTGCTACTCACACAATAATATGCATGCCTACTTAAGCACACAAATTTCATGGGATCTCCGGTTCTACAATCTAGCATGCTGTGACGATGTGCACGAGGACGAATAAATGTGTGGAAGAATTGGTATAAACAGCGCTACACCAAGTGCTAGCATAGCCAGGTGGCAACCTAAACTAGCTCGGAGGTGAGGACGTACTGGTAATCATGTAGTGGGACACGAAGGTCGCAACCACATTATTATCAAGCGGACAAAAAAAGATCCGTACTCGTCCAAGAAATAGGATTGCAGGGAAAAACTGAGGCTGCTGACATTGTCCTTTCTTGATAACTAAGATCATTAAGGGTTGTCAACGCGACAAAATAAAAGAACGATCCGGGATAGACGCATGTCCATCACCATATTGATAGGCGGGGCTGAAGGAAAGACATCGGTGCGATACCTGAGCACCATTTTTGCAAATAGTGTCGGGATCACTTGGCGTCACTCTGCTGGGACAGAAATGACACCAAACACCAAAAGAAAAAGGAACTGGAGAAATGCAAAGGTTGAGCTGTACTGGATCCGAACCAATGCCATCTACACTCACCAGATAAACCGTTAGCGACTAAATAATAATCTATATGCATGCTATGCGACAAACAAATGCAGCAATCAAGTGCAACAAACCAACTGGGGTTTATACTACCGCTTTCTAATGTTCGCGCGGTCTAGGGCGTCCTATAACCAGACCTGCTCTGATACCAAGCGATGTGGCACCCCGGCTCCATATTCCAGCCCAGAGATCGAGGAGAAGTCTTCTGGAATATGGCACTGCTTAGCATAGAATGAACCAGCTTTCTATTATTACATGAATATGAATACAAGGTCTCTGACATTACAAGGAATAACATCGGTACAGCGACACTACGCCATCCTCAGTTGCTCTATGCAAGTAGCAGAACAACTCGAAGCAGCGGAATAACTCTACCAGCGGAACAACAACGACGATGGTGAACTCCACTCCGCAGGGACTCTGGCTGGAATGCTTATCCTACCTCGCACGAACGGAAACCATGACAAGCAAGCAATCAAATACGGCATGACCTGCAAACTGGCATGACACGCCAGGTCAGTACATTGAATGTACTTGCAAGCTCACAATAATCCAGAAGCATTCAAGACAAACAACAGCATGGCAATTACAGGTTAAACATGAATTAACATGAGACCATCATAGCAACATGGCATGACCAACATAAACATGATACGGCTATCTCAACATGAAGATATTAATCCAACAATACTAGCATGCAACATGATGACAATATCATGCACTACTTATTCTGCTCGGGTTACCTTGTAACCGTCACATGCATCACTTACCAACCTCGGACATCACATGATCACCTCAGGATCAAATCAAGCTTGGTATAAACAATACCATAGTAATCATTAACTGACCACAAGGAGCTTTACCTTTACCCATGATTCTTGTACTAGATCACGAATATACAACAACTCGTATCCCCGATACCATCGTGATCCTTACGGCGATCACAACCACGACCAACACTTGGCCCCAAACCGTGATCCTTACGGCGATCACAACCCGACCACTAAATGGCCCGTGATCCTTACGGCAATCACAACCCGACCAATACATGGCCCGTGATCCTTAGAGCGATCACAACCAACTCATCTCATTGTTACTAAGAACATTATTCTTATTACTGTTGACTCATGGTGTGACCTACTTTCGACTAGGCCCTTATCTGCGGGCGCGGCTATCGATAGATTTAATATACACTCTGCAGAGGTTAGTACACTGTACCCACACTACGGAACCCATGGCCTCGCACTCCCATTCGGGTGGACCAACGACGTTCCGACAAAACCGTCCTACTGCCATGACAATCTCCCGGACACTCCAACTCACTCCTCACTGTGCTAGTTCATGGGTGGCCCCGTGCCTACCTGCAGACACAACGACCAGCGTCGTGGCCCGTCCCATTCTGGTACAAGGATCCAAAAACTAACTCAACAATGGGCACACAAGGCTTATGTCCGCCTACCTGATCGGGGTAGCGCGCGCCCATAACCTTCCAGTGTTGGAGGCACCGGCAAGAGGCACATCAATAGTCCCAGTTAGGACCGTCCCATACCGGTAAGCGTGGTTGCACTGGTCATCATCGATTCAGCGGCACCATGACTCAGCCAATAGTTGTTCAAGTTCAATTTAATCCGGTTAACTTGAATGCAAATATGTTGAGCCATGATAAAATGCATGAACATGATATCAACATCATCATGAGAGTATCACATAACTTTCCACCATATCAACAATAAATCATATCCACTGAGCATCACATACTGACTAGCATGACCATCTCCAACATCAACATGTACTACTAACAAGCATAAACATATGAAAGGTAATACTAGTAGGTAGAACATGATCACAGAGTATAAGACAACATAGCACAAAAGTGAACATGCAAATCTGAACATCACCGGAACAACGATAACCATCTCTTCAACAAGCAAACATTTATTAAATATTCAAGTTGAAAACCATAGCTACTGCATGACTATCATGCAAGTGGGTACTGTGGCTTGCCTGGGGATGAAGAATCACCGGGGAGAAGTACGAGAAACTCGCGGAACGAATCGCCGGAAAACGTACTCACTCGGAGGGGGCTGAATAAGGCAAGGGCATAAAGGTCATTTTCACAGTGTCAAACCATAGTGAAAGTGTGACTAACAGAACGGGCTCGACGAAACGAAGAAGTGAGCATTGGTTTCGCCTCATTTGGAGTTATGGATAAAAAGTTATGGAGGTTTGACTGCCAGGGGCCCATCTGTAATGAAAATATTTTCAGCGAGGGGCCTGAACACAAAAAGTGAAAACGCATTCTGGGAAAATACGCTTTCACCTTATCCAAAGGAACAATGGCAGGGCTGACACGTGCGGGTACCACGAGTGGGTCCCAGCACTTTTCCACGTGGGCAGACTAGGACAACGCCCGCTCGCCGGCGGGTGGGGCTGCGTGGAGATGGGGCCCAGCTGGCCTGAGGTCGTCGTCCACCTCGCACCTGCCCGCAAGGCAGAGCAGGACTGGCGTGCTCCTACGTGTGCCACAGATCGCCTCCGGCGAGGCTACGGGCACCGGAGAGATCGGCGAGAGGCGCCGCATCCATCCCGCCTGGGCACGGACGCCGAGAAGGACCGGAGCGACGAGGGAGCGGACTCCAGCGGAGATGCTTTGGGTGGGATTTGGCTACGGGGCTGCAGGGCACTCCGGCGAGGGGCAGGTAGGTGGGGAGGATCAGGGGGCCGAGGGGAGTTCTCTGGTGAAGGAATGAGGGAGGGAGGGAGGGGGCCAGCTTCGAGCTAATCTTGCCGGGCCGAGGCGGCGGCCATGGCGGCAAAGGGAGGGCAAGAGAGCTTCTCCGGCTCGGGCGAGTAGCTAGGAGGGACCAGAGGGGTGAGGCAAGGCTCGAGGTTAGCTCGGACGAGGCCGGGGATGGCTTAAATAGCCGCGGGGCGAGGTGACCGAGCTGGCACCATCGCGGACGTGTGTGCTCATGCATGGTCTCGGGGGAAGGCGACGACGACGCACAGGGAGGAGCTCATGGGGTAGATGGGGTCGAGGGACGCAGGGAGGATGCGGCCGAGGAGGAAGACGACGGCCGGTGCACTGTGCTCTCGTGTTCACACGGCGGCGAGCGTCGGTGAGGAAGAGGATGGAGGGGGAGAGGGGTCCAGGAGAACGGCGACGATGAGAGGAAGCCAACGGACATGCTCACGGGCTCTAAGACGACGAGAGGAGGAGGAGGTCCAGCACAAACAGTGGTATGGACGCGGCCATTGGACACAGAGCGCGCCAACAGGCATGCCAGCTGTGTGGTCACCACATGAACATGGGCATTACATGGGCATTAAATGATCCACAGCACCCAAAACGTTGTCTAGCTGATAGTCCTTCCAAGGTAGGTTTGATCTGTGGTGGTAACTAGGTGAAAACATCTAGGGTTAAATAGTTAGTGAGCTCTGTAGTTTACTGCAGTAAACTTTACCAGCTCAATATGATCAACAGGGAATTCCTTGAGGTCAAACAAGTTGTCTGGGATGTTTAGGATAGGAAGGACTACAGTCCTGGGGAGTTTTGAGGGGAAATGGACAAAGATTAATCATAGTTGCTTTGCAACTGCCAAAATGGTCCAGAAATGAAGATCATGATGATGCTCTCACATGGAGTGTCCACTTGAGCTCAAATTGGGCAAAGCTTAGTCATTTGGACATATAAAGATGATGTAAAAAGCTCATGCCAAATGGACAAACCAAAATGGCACTTGCTTCACAAACACCTCTGCTGACCAAAAACTTGGAATAATTATGGTGGTCAAATGGATCAATGAAATGATTCCAAAATTGGTGGCGAGATGTTTTATGTGTATAAGAATTATCTGGTAATTTATCAGGATTTTTGAGGCAATATAAAATATACTTGCTTCACAACCTGGAAATATTGCCAGAATCAAAGATTTGCTCCTGTTCTCTCATATATGATTGGATGGGGCTGCAAATGGGTGGAAGGGGTTAATATGAGCACATTAAGGAGTGTGCAAAAGTTCAACTCATTTGGATACTCCTAGCTAGTACTTCCTTCACAAAGCTTTCTGTCTGACAAAAACTTTGAAAATTCACCCAGGAAGATTGGCTATGCAAATAAAGTTGAACTTGTGCATGAGGCAATTATTTTGACATATAAACATGCCCAAAAAGGTTGGGAGTCAATAGGAGAAATATAAATGACACTTCCTTCACAAAGTGCCATTCAGGGCAGAATAGGAAAAGGAATATTGGGGGATTATTTTTGAACATGGCAATGAAAAGTTTTGCCATATTTGATCACGATATGACCCAAACAATTTATGAGAATTATTTGGGGATTTTAGGAGTGAGGGAAATATAGTTTGCTTCACAACCTAGGCCAATTTGAGTTATTCCTTTAATAGAAAAGGAATATTCCCAATAAAAAGAATATTGGGATTTGGGCTAGGATGGAAATGACAGGGTCTAGGGAAATATTTGGGAATGACAAGCCACTCTAGAAGCAAAGAAGAGGTCATCTTCTTCAGTTTCCAGACCACAAAGCCATAGAAAAAGAAAACTCAGGCAAAAACCTTGGAAAACAAAAAGAAAAAGAAAGGGCCAAAAATTAGGCTGTCACAGTGCTCTGGCCCTCGACCATGCCGGCAAGCTAAAAGATGCCGTCAACCACGCTGAAGCGATAAAGGCCACCAAGATTGAGCTGGCCGGCAAGGTAGAAAAGTTGGAGGCGAGCCTGGTCGAGCTCACCAAGGAGATCTCCACGCTCAAGGACGACAGAGAGAAAGCTTTCTACGACCTGGCAGAGATGTAGAACACCATATTTGACAAAACCAAGCTGCTCTCCACGTCCAATGAGTCCATTGATGATCTGAAGCTGAAGCTGGACAACCAGGAGAAGATGCTCTCAGAATCCCAGGCTCATGAGCAGACCCTAGCCAAGGACCTTGCAGGCGAGCAGCTGTTGTTGCGGACTGCCGCCACATCCCATAACAAACTCATGGAGAGCACAAAGCTTTGGACCAGCACCTAATGGACGTCGTGGAGAAGATCACCACGTAACTGACTGCCATGGGCATGCCAAACTTCAGGTTCTCTCACGAGACGAGAGTGGCCGAGAGCGCCAGGCTGTCTGAGTTCTTCGAGCATGTTCTTGACGCCCTGAAGCTGCTTCAGTCCACCAGGGCGGCCTTCCTAGCCGAGGAGTCCCAGCAACTCTGCCGAGACGCCTTGATCAAGGTGCTCACCAAGGTAGTGCACTGGAACCCCATCGTCGACTTTGCTTAGGCGCTCGACAGCTTGCCGGAGACATCGACCGTCAGGGGCTCGAGGAGCGCATCGAGCCCATCATCAGCTGTGTCAGCGGAGTCGCGAGGCTGGAGGGCCAGATCCGGGATTAACTGCTTCGTCCCTTGTAGCTGCTGCGAGTCCGTACCCAAGAAAGATTATCTTAAGTTAGAATCATGGAAACTTTTGTTGTAATATGACTTTTGTTGTACTTTGAACTGGGTGCATGTTATCTTCCTGTTCTAATTCACCTTTGTATTTTCGGCACCCTACACTTAGTTGGATAGGCTTGCCCGCACATGCACCCCTTGCCATAGGTGCTAGAAGGATGGATCCTTAGCAGCCTCTGGAGGGAGTCAATACCATCGGGCTACCCTGTCGCTCTTGGCGCAGTCACTTGGACTGTCGAGCGGACTCGAGGCAGAACAGGGGCATTGTTGATTACGGCAAGGCACCCCACCATTCTTAGTAGAGCACAACACCCGAACTGTTGAGCAGACTGGAAACAGAACAGGGACATTGCCAATTGCATCAGGGTTCCTTTTGCGTGCAGGTTCTCCATACAAGGACCGAAACCATCAAAGAGGATAACCTCATAAAAAGGAATAATTACTTAAAGTTAAGATAACTTAGCTTTGTCGTTGCTGCCATGGGCGCCGCCGCTCGCCTGGCCCTTCGCACGGGGATGGCACGGAAGGACTCGATCGGCCTGGCCGCCGCGGTCGCCTTGTTCTTCGGCGCCATGGTGACGAAGGAGCTACAGTACTAACTACAGACCAGATTCTCACAACTAAGACGCCCATACCTAGCGCGCCAACGATGCCGGGGAAACCGATCACCTATGGGGGCACAAGGATCCCTTTTACATTTGGCGGGGGATTAGTTGCACGAAGAGTAGGTCGAGCTGTTAGTACACAGAGGATTTTTATATAGGTTCGGGCCGCAAGGATGCATAATACCCTAGTCCTGCTTTATCTGGTTATATGTGTGTTCTTGAGCTTTTGAACTAGCTACGATGTGTGGTTTGTCCAAAAGTCTGAATCCTCTCTCTGTGCGCCTTGGGCCTCCTTTTATACACAAAGGGGTTACCACAGCAACACACAGGAGGTGGTAAGCTACAGTGCTATGAGCTTATCACTTGATCAACGTAGGACAAGCGCATTTAATGCATTGCCTATGTGTCCTCTCGCTTGATTGGGGACGGCAACAAAGGCCATCTTATCCTTCGCCGCTCCTCCTTGCCTCGCCACGCGTCCAGGACGACGAGTCATGCAGCGCCATGCTGGCCAACCAGCTACTATGTTGGCGAAATGGTAGGCTTCCACGAGGATCTGCATGCCGCCACGCAGGCGCCTGCTCAGCCGGCATGCCTACCGTCGCGTTGGAGTGATGGTGAAGTGGCGAAACCTTGCCGGACACGGGTCTGGCCGCGGCCCAGTGATTGTCCCTGGCAAGGCTTGTCGGGGGCTTTGGAGTCGTCCCCGACAAGGGTCTTGCCGGGGGACTTCATCTTCTGATCCCACGTGGATTCATGGGTTGCCAATCTTCATGAGGAGATGCATGCCACCAGGCATGTGCTCTCCAAATCTTGGTTTTTAACATTGTCGATGGTGTCAGAGCTCTCGACCCCAAGGGTGGTGGCCCTGCTGATCTCTTCGCAAGCTGCCACAGGAAGGAGCTTGTCGGGGGCCTCGCAGGTCGCCTCGTCAAGGCTTGTTGCCAGGCATGGCCCTGCCAGTCTCCTGCTGCCCGCTACTCTAGGCATCTGTTTTGACATTCGTTGTTCCTGCCTTTCCTCTTGCCATCCTCTGCTTTGCCAAGCCCTGCTGTAGGTGTGGCTGCGACCATCCGTGCACAAGTAAGGGGTAGAGAAGTACCCACACTTTTGTACACCGACACTGCCTATGCACAATTCTGGAGTACTAAAGGACCCAAACTTTAGTACACCAAGAGGAGCCCCCAGCCTTGGGCCTGATAATCCCCAAGTGTAGGGAATCATCGTAGTAATTCCCAAAGATGGAAGTGATAAGTATGGATTGTTGAACCCATAAGGAGCTAAAGGTAAGAACAATATTCTCTCAAGCCCTATCTGCCACTGATACGACTCTACGTGCACCGAACGTTTGCTTCCAACTAGAAACGAGAAATGAAACTACGTTGTGGGTATGAAGAGGATAACTTTGTATGAAATAGGAGAGCTAAAATATGAAAGTAGGTGCTGTTATCATAAAGTTAGAATATATTACTAAATAATATAAATAGCGAGTGTGGAATAATGATGGATCCGTGTGCAGAATTGTCCTAGGTAATTGTTAACAAGACCGGTGATCACTATTACAATTTAATATGAGGGAGAGGCATAAGCTAACATACTTTCTCTACTTGGATCATATGCACTTATGATTGGAACTCTAGCAAGCATCCACAAATACTAAAGATCATTAAGGTAAAACCCAACCATGGCATTAAAGCATCAATTCCTCTTTATTCCCATACGCAACAACCCCCTTACTCGGGTTTGCGTTTCAGTCACTCACCAACCCACTATAAGCGAATCATGAACGTATTGCAACACCCTACAACGAGAATCCCTCACGCTTGCATGACATGGAGGGCACCATAGGACAGCATCAAAGTAAAACATACAACGCATACCAATCTAGATAATCAATCAACCCAAAGACAAAAGATATCTACTCAAAACATCATAGGATGGCAACACATCATTGAATCATAATATGCGGCATAAAGCACCATGTTCAAGTAGGGATTACAGCGGGGTGTGGGAGAGTGGACCGCGTAAAACAGATGAGGATGGTGATGATGATGGTGATGTTGATGAAGACGATCACCACGGCGATGATTCCCCTCCCGATGGCACTCCGGTGCTACCAAGAGAGAGGAGGAGAGGTTCTCCCCCTTGTGCTTCCTCCTCCATGGCTTTCCCCCTCTGGTCCTTGGCCTTCATAACAATTAGGGCCCCTCCGAGATCCTCCTCCATGGCCTTCGGTGATGATGGCCCCCTCTGGCAGGGTGCCTGAGAGGGCCTAGATTGATTTCTCGTGGCTATAGAGGCTTGCAGCGGCGGAACTTCTGATCTAGGTTAATTCCCGAAGGTTTCTCTATTTATAGGAATTTTTGGCATTGGTTTCACGTTAGGGGGGGTCTCTGGGTTGTCCATGAGATAGGGGGGCGTGCCCTAGGGGGGGGGCGCCCCCCACTCTCGAGGGCAGCCCGGGACTCTTCTGGCCCAACTTCGATGCTCCGTGGTCTTCTTTTGGTCCATAAAAAATCGTCAAAAAATGGCACATCAATTGGACTCTGTTTGGTATTCCTTTTCTATAAAACTCAAAAATAAGGAGAAAACAGGAACTGGCGCTGGGCTCTAAGTTAATAGGTTAGTCCCAAAAATCATATAAAATGGCATATAAATGCATATAAAACATCATAGATGGATAATATAATAGCATGAATACTTCACAAATTATAGATACGTTGGAGACGTATCAGCATCCCCAAGCTTAATTCCTGCTCATCCTCGAGTAGGTAAATGATAAAAGAAATAATTTATGAAGTGTGAATGCTAGAAGGTGCATAAGTTTGATCAATGATAATTTCAATCACCTTCTCTAGCATCATTATGTGTCATAATAGTAGCTTATCTCATAAAACATTTCATGATCAAGTAACAATATATTCACAATGTCAAGTATGGTTCAGAAACTTCATTGAGAACTAACAGACTATAATCTCAGTCATTGAAGCAATTGCAATTTATCATAACATCAGAAAGAGTCAAGAATAGAGCCTTTCAACAAGTCCACATACTCAACTATCATATAGTCTTCTACAATTGCTAACACTCACACAATACTTGTGGTTACGGAGTTTCAGTCGGACACTAAGAAAGATAGGGGCTTATTGTGTTGCCTCCCAATGTATTCACCTTTAGGTGATGTCAACAATAATAGCCCATTCTAACTTACATCCAATTGGATATATATATATATCATGATCTTTCAAACACGAAGAGCTAGCCAAAGGATAAAATGAAAAAGGGAAAGGTGTGGATCACCTTGACTCAAGCATAAAGTAAAAACATAAAGTAAAAGATAGGCCCTTCGCGGAGGGAAGTAGAGGTTCATTACTAGGGAAACGCCTATACACAGAATCTTAGCAGCAGCACGGGTCAAAAAGGAGCGCTGCTGCTAATTAGTAGTAGCGCGTGTGCGGGGAACTCACTACTGACAAGTTTTTAGTAGTAGCGCACTCGGTGTAAACCGCGCTGCTACAAATATCGACCGACTGTGTCCACCAAACTTCATTTAGCAGCAGCGCGGTGCCGCGAGCCGCGCTACTGCTATGGATGTAGTAGTAGCGCGCTTTTTCTGAGGTCGCTGCTGCTAAATTTCGAATTGGCACACTTTTTGGTCCCGGTTAGCAGTAGCGCCGTTTCCCAAAGCGCGCTGCTGCTACTTCCTTAGCAGCAGCGCGTTTTAACTCCCGCGCTACTGCTAATCCGCACCAACCCACCACCTTTTCCCCACCCGTCCCTCCCCTCCCCCTCCTCTCTTCCCTTCCCCCTACCTCCCACATGCTCCCACTCTCACTCTTCTTCTTCCTCAATACTTCTCCCCCATTACTCTCTCTCTTCTATCTACCTTTCTCTCTCTTTTGTGACATTCTAAAATTTTTATTTGGTTTTTATCAAAGACTTTGTAGTTTTTGAGGAGAGGCTATTTTAAAAATTTTCTTTTTCAGAAAAACCTTCCACTTAAAAACTTCCTTTGCCTTGGCAAGGATTTTATTTTTTTCAAACCTTGGTGTTTGATCTTTGAAACTTCTTCTCTGTTGGTTCTCTCAAATTTAATTTTTGAGTTTAAATTGTTTTCTTTTAAAATAAAGCTGTATGAAAATTTGGGGATTTTCATATCTTGGAACCACCCTTGGCTTTGCATTGTTTCCATGTGGTAAAACCCCTCCAAAACCTCCCCTACACCTTGTGATCAACCTAAGTTCTCTGTCCCAACTAATCCAAACAAGTTTTGGATTTTATTCTAATTATTTTTCCCTCTCAAATCAATTCTGAAAATTATCTTGAGCCCAAATGATTTTCAAAGCAAGTACCACATTGCATTTGAGTTTTGACCTCAAACCAACTCTCCTGGATAGTCCTTTGTACCCACAACCCAGAACCATCTTGATCCACTCCTTCTCTTTTCAAAATTTTCAAAATTCAGCCTCTGCAAGTTTGGACCAGATTTGCCAAATTTGATGAAATTCATATCTACACTACTCCAAAAATTCCACCAAAATTCAGGCAACCTATGTGAGCAATGAGAAGCCACTCCACCAAGTTTCAGCTCAAGGAAAAATCCCTAGATGCCATTTTCATTCTGTCGAACACCTTGCGGGCACGGTTACTGTTCAAAAAATTCAGAAAAGTTCAGTTTCAGTGTCGTGTGCGTTCGTCAGTTCCTCTCACGCGCTCACAGTGCCTTTGGCACATTCCTCACCGCCTCTTCCTACTGTCTGGAGCACCACACGCTCACTTGGCCTCTTCCTGGCGTCGGTGGCACGACGGCCCGCCCTCGCCGGAGTCTTCCGCGGCGTCGGGACCTCTCGTGGCGGCTGACAGGGGGCAAGAACGGCGGCTCAACGCCGTTCCGCGCCGCCTAGCGCTCCCTGGCTCTCCGCGTGGCCTCATGCATGCCAGCGCACCCCCGCTGCACCGTCGCCGTGGCCCGACAGCCCTGGACGCGCTCTCTGCCGCCAACGGACCCGCGTCGTCCCGTTCCGACCAAAGCCTGCCCTAAGCTCCTAATCCAAGTCCGGTTAGCATCAAAACGGACCTAGTAAACTCCCATGACGGCGCTCGACTCCCTAATCACCCCCGACTGAGCACTGCGCCACCGTAACCATCGCCGGAAATCCCCGTCCACGGCCACCGCCTCGGGCTGCCTATAAAAAGGGCCCCCGAGCTCACCCTCGTGCACGCCTCATCCCCACACCTCACCAACGCCACGCTAGGCCACTAGGGGGACCCCGAGGAGGTCTTCCCCCTCAACTCCGGCCGCCCCGATCCGCCTCGGCCGCCACCTCGATTCGCTCCGGTGAGGCCGTCTCCGGCGCCCAAACCCCGTTCATTACCCTCTCTAGCTACCAGGAGCATAACCCCCTCCTCAATTTGATCACTGCAGCTCTCTCCGACGAAGTCCGCAACCACCCGAACCGCCGTCCGCCGGAGCAAAGCTCGCCGTCGACGTGGGGCTCGCCGACCACCACCACCAACCGACGCGGAAGGGTGCCCTGAAGATTGAGGTACCCTCCGATCTCTCTGCCTCGCCGTGGATCGCCGCCGGCGACCACCGCGGCTCTCGGGCACCGGCGAGATCTGCCGCCCCGTTCATATTTTCAAACCTGACAAGCGGGACCCGCTGTCAGGCTCTCTGTTCTTCCTAAACGAAGCGTTTTCTGAAAACGTCTTCTTCCAAATACGCTACCGAAGCGCTTTCTGTTTTTATAAACTAGCCCCTAGAAAACTTCTGTTTCATTACAGATGAGTCCCTGGACAAAAACCTTTATATCTTTTAAACAGAAAGGTATTTTTGGTTGATTCTTTTTTTGTTCTCTTTAAAAAATTTTCTAGTTTTTATCAGATTTATTTGGAAAATATTTGGTATACTTTCTATGCACTCCTTGGTATTCACGATAGCGCATATATTTTCTTTATACCGTAGATACCGAAGGAGGTGACGGAGCCGTGAACTTCACCGAGCTAGGCTCCGACTACTCTGAACCAGGCAAGCATGTTTGAACTTTTCATATGATGAGTGTCTTGGCATGTTTTGCATTTAGTTAGTTTCATGGCATGTTGATAAGCATATCGATGAATGTTATTTTATGCGATAATGAGGTAAGTGAGTTCGATGATCCATAAGTGGATGGATGTGAGTATGAATGGCCATGTGTTGGCATGAGGATGGGTGAGATGGCAGTGTTGTAGCATGCCAGTCTCATGCTGGACTATGTGACTTCAGTGCCAAACCGTATCGGTCCAGTTCCTTTCATTTCCTTCCCTGTACTACCACATGTTTTCCGCAAGGAATATGGTTTAGTAAGTTGCAAACCGCTTTTCTGGTACACACCAAAAGGAGAGGCCGTGATGATGGTTCCATGGCCCTGGATTAAAGCCAGTCATCCGGTCAGGGGGCATGGGTGTTTCCGGTTGGGACCGAGAGGGGGGCACCCCTTAGAGCGTGCGTATATAAATTTGATCCCATGCTATTCAAGATTGTGATCTCCCCATCTCAAAAGTTTTTCTTGGACGATGTCTAGGGTGATTCCTAGCATCGAGAGGTATGATGGGTGTGTACTGGTTAGCTGTGTTTTCTTCCGAAATACCGTAAACGGAACTAGTCCTTCGTGACTACGGAAATCCGTTGGCTGTGGGAATAGTTTTGTACAAACTCTGCAGGGTCATATATCCCTCCACGTCATCTATTCCATGTCCAAATTCGTATTATCTTGTCCTAACAACGACAGTGTTGATGACAGAGACTCCGGTGTTTCGCATGAGTGCTAATTCCGGTTAAATGATATTCCTGTGGATGGACTAACCTATTTATTCTTATGAATTAAAAGTTTATTATGATTATTATTTATCTGTCCATAAAAGCCCTTTCTGTGATGTCGCCCCGACGTCCGACTGTGGCATTTCTTTTCAAGCCCTTTCTGTGATGTCGCCCCGACGTCCGACTGTGGCATTTCTTTTCAAGCCCTTTCTGTGATGTCGCCCCGACGTCCGACTGTGGCATTTCTTTTCAAGCCCTTTCTGTGATGTCGATCCGACGTCCGACTGTGGCATTTCTTTTCAAGCCCTTTCTGTGACGTCACCCCGACGTCCGACTGAGGTATTTCTTTTTAAGCCCTTTATGTGGTGTCGCTAAGACGCCCGACTGTGGCAGCTTTTTCTTATATTTATTTGTTCACCTTTTGAGGCATCGCTTCAGACACCTGATCGGAAATTATTTATGTTCTGTTGGGATTTCAGGCGGACTACCGCCGTTTCCCTTTTGCTTACCTTGTTATGATAATTTTTGAATGAACATTGGTGAATTTATTCATGACGCATCCATGCATGCATTTGTTATATCTTACGTCCGAACTGTCTTGCGAGTACTTTCAAAGTACTCACTGGCTTGTTGATTTGGCCAGATGCTGACGAAGGCGATTTCATGGATGAAGAGTTCGATAGCGAGTCCGACACTTAGAGGAGTCCCAGTCAGTCTCGTGCGACCCTGGATTTGGTCACTGTTTTATATCCGCTTCCGCTACCAAATAAATTCATCGAGCCTCACCTCGACGCTCGACGAGATGATAGACTTAGAGTCTTGTATTTCTCTTCCCGCTGTGTTTTTCCACCACCGCCCTATCCTCGAGTCAGTAATATGTCTCCACACCACTGTGTCATGTCCGCCATTATGTATAATTATTGGCGTGCTTGTAATAATTTGGTTGAGCAACCGCAGTTCGACCCTGTAATATATTTTATGCTACTGGCTTATTGTATCAAGAAATTGTCTACCAGTGAGGAGGATTTCTCTCATACTGGACTCAAAAGATTGGTTTCTCAATAAATATTTTTATTGGAAAACCGGTCGTGACAAGCTTGGTACCAGGCTGACTGTAGGAAGCCACTAGGTGCGATCACTAATTAGTTATTAGCATGATAGAGCTTATTTATATTTTTGCAATTGTAGTCATTTTCTGTCAGTCAGCATAAATTTATGATCTGACCCTGCAGAATTTTTGCCTACTTTTGTAGATGGCCGACATCAGCTGCGAGTCTCAGACCTTCGCCAACGTGCCCGATGGGTTCGTCAAACTTCTTTCTTTCATCGTTCAGGTCGCGTTGGGGCCATCCGTGCGCCCAGTCTTCACACTCTACTAGCACCGAGTCAACGACAGTCTGACCATGCACCAGGCCGCGGTGCAGTTCAAGGGAGGGCATGGTGAGTTACGCCGCTTCCGGTTCGTGGGAAGAGCAATGCCTACGGAGAGGCATGCTATGCAGATGGCAGCCCGCGAGGCGATAGCTCGTCTCAGGGATGTCCTTCCCGTGATGAAGACTCATCGTTACCGTTATCTTCCGTGCCATGTGCCTTACACCTGTCACTACGCATACTCCTGTCCCAGAGGAGAACGAGACGAGGCTTTTGAGATGCTCATTGAGTATCTCCGGGCCCTGGAGGCAGCCTTCGACAACCTGGTGGACGACTTCGTAGCTACCCGCATGGACTCAGTCCATGGCTGTGCCTCCAACAGGAGGGAGCTCCTACCCATCGCTCCGCCACTGACTTTGGTCTCGTCCTCAGCATCTTATATGCCTACTCGTCGCCTGCCTTCTACCGAAGAATTCAACCAAGTCATTGCACCCACTTCAGCGCGCACTGCACCACCCTTCGCGCCCACTCCTGTACGTGTTGCTCCGCCCCTGGCAACCGCTCCATCCACTCTGCGCAACACTACACGTATGGAGCCCATTAGCGAGGAGGAAGTCGAGTCCCCAACCTCGCTACGCCTCGCCCTCGGCAGGGCAAAGAAGGTCGTCAACATCTCTGCCTGAGTACGCTTAACTGCGTGTATTGTACCGCTTTGTAAGATATGTACATAGGTTGTGAGAAGTAGCCTGTTTGCGCATCATGTAGGATCTGGAGAAGTGCACTAGCCTAAATAACATGTCAGGATTTCGTACGCATATCCTGAGTGATGTATTGTATAATTACCAACCGCATGTAAGATATGTAATGAGCAGTCCTTCTCCGTGCGCAAGTCGATTTGTTTTTCTTAAGTAAGCCGAGTTATTTAATTCTATCTGCCAGCTTTATGCATTTATGGTTTTGTTTTGCGACTCTTTCCGCTTTTCTTATGAGTTTTACAAAATATATATCCCCAGAGTGAAAAATGTCTCGTCCTTGGACACGCTCCATGCCAACTCCACCAGAGGAAAATTATGATACACAACCCAACAACGAGTTCACCCTGGGATAGTCAAGCCAACAGGGTAGTGAATCGGCACTTTCACAAATGTGCCGCCTTTATGAGCAGAGTTAGCAACAACATCGGGAGATGATGAACCAAGTCATCAACATGGGAAATCACCATGGACAGTATCAACAGCATTCCAAGTTATCTGAACTACAGAAGACACGTCCTCAAACATTTTCTCACACTAACAAGCCTCTTGAAGCCGAGGACTGGCTTCGAGATATGGAGAGGAAATTAATTATTGCAAAATGTTCAGATCTCGGGAAAGTACTATATGCTCCACACTATCTCACAGGAGCAGCCGCATCATGGTGGGAGAATTTTCTGCACATGCATCCCAACGAAAATAACATAACCTGGGATGATTTCAAGGCAGGTTTCCGTGGTGCACATATTCCTAAGAGTATTATGAAAATCAAGAAGAGAGAATTCGATGACCTCAAACAAAGGAACATGACAGTGTCAGATTACAACAGTCAATTTACCCTATTATCCCGCTACGCCAATGAGGAACGTATGACTGAAATCAAGAAGATGGAGAAATTCCTTGACGGTCTGGCGCCCGCGCTTAAATGCCAACTGGTCGTGCACACTTTTCCTGATTTTAAAACACTGGTGGACAAAGCCATTACTCTGGAAAATGAGAGACGCAGTCTGGAAGATATCCGCAAGCGAAAAAGGGACCAGACTAATCACGCTCGCAATCACCGAAGCAAGACAAATTTTCAAAAGGGTGGGACACACAAATTCTCATCCCATGCCTCACGCCCAATCAAGAATTTTCATGCAAGGGACAAGGAATTCACCTATCGCCCCGGCGTTACTTGTTACGCTTGTGGAGAAGAAGGGCACTATGCCAAACAGTGCCCCAAGCCAAGGAGTTCAACCCCAAAGCCGAACAACGGCGGCAATAATTCAGCACCCAAGCGAAACAATTTCAATCCCAACAATAACCACAGGAAGGGTCATCTGAACCACGTAACCAAAGAGGAGGCACAAAATGCTCCGGATATCGTACTCGGTACGTTTCCTGTCAACACAATACCTGCAATGGTTTTGTTTGATTCTGGAGCTTCTCACTCTTTCATTTCGAAAAGTTTTGCTTTGCAAAATAAGTTTTCGATACTTCCTTTGGAGAAATCCATGATCATCAAGTCCCCTGGGATTCAGCAAGTTTCTCAAAATTACTGTCAGAATGTGGTCATTGAGTTCGAAGGATTGGAGTTTCACGCAAATCTTATTGTATTGGAAAATAAAGGACTGGATGTCATCCTAGGGATGGATTGGCTAACCACCAATAAAGGTTTCATCGACTGTTTCAACAGGACCGTGATTCTCACACACCACCAAGGGAAGACAATAAGAGTATCAGCCAAGGAAGGAAAAAGACCCCGGCAACCGAGATTAAATAAGGTGGACGTTTCTGAGCTAAACAAGGTTCCAGTAGTGTGTGAATTTCCAGATGTATTCCCTGAAGAGCTGCCAGGCATGCCACCAGACCGAGAAATAGAATTCCGCATTGAGCTAGCGCCAGGAACCGCCCCCATATACAAGAAACCATACAGAATGGCACCATCCGAGTTGGTCGAGTTGAAGAAGCAAATAAAGGAATTACTGGAAAAAGGATACATTCGAGCCAGCTCCTCACCTTGGGGGTCACCAATTTTATTTGCCAAAAAGAAGGATGGAACGCTGAGATTGTGTATTGACTATCGAGCACTTAACATGGTCACAGTCAAAAACAAATACCCGATGCCAAGGATAAACGATTTGTTTGATCAACTTGCTCAGGCCAAGGTATTCTCAAAAATTGACTTAAGGTCAGGATACCATCAATTGAAGGTACGAACGGAAGATATCCCCAAAACGGCCTTCACCTCCAGATATGGACTGTACGAGTTCACAGTGATGCCATTTGGATTAACTAACGCCCCAGCATATTTTGTTCACCTCATGAACAAAGTATTTATGAAGTTTATGGACAAGTTCGTCGTGGTATTCATCGACGATATTCTGGTATACTCCAAGACACCAGAAGAGCATGCAGAACATCTCAGGATTGTGCTAGGAGAGCTAAGAAAACACCAATTGTATGCCAAGTTCAGCAAGTGTGAATTTTGGCTAAGACAGGTAGGTTTTCTAGGCCACGTGCTGACTCAAGACGGTATCGCAGTGGACCCAGAGAAAGTTAAGGCCGTACTTGACTGGAAATCACCAGCCAGCGTAACGGACATACGGAATTTCTTGGGAATGGCAGGATATTACCGCAGATTTATTGAAGGATTTTCCACCATAGCCAAGCCTATGACACAGTTGCTCAAGAAAGATAAGAAGTTTGAGTGGACAGAAGCCTGCGAGAAAAGTTTCCAAGAGCTAAAGCGGAAATTAACAACAGCACCGGTATTAATTGTACCCGACATACACAAGAATTTTGAAGTATATTGGGACGCGTCCAGAAAAGCTCTCGGATGCGTGTTGATGCAGGAAGGCAAGGTTGTCGCCTACGCATCAAGGCAACTTCCCAAGCATGTGGAAAATTATCCCACTCATGACTTAGAAATGGCAGCAGTTATTCATGCACTCAAGGAATGGAGGCATTTCTTACTTGGGAATCGATGTGAAATATATACGGATCACAAAAGTCTCAAATATATTTTCACGCAGCCAGAATTAAATTTACGGCAACGACGCTGGTTGGAATTGGTAAAGGATTATGATGTTGGGATCCATTACCATCCAGGGAAAGCAAATGTAGTGGCCGATGCCCTGAGTCGGAACCCTAGCTCCGACGGAAACTATCTGCACAGCTTGAGGCCCGAATTCCATCAAGAATTTGCCAAGCTCAACTTGATAATGGTAGCAGAAGGCACCATATCAAACTTGGAAATACAACCCAACCTTGTGGAGAAAATTAAAGAAGCTCAGCCCGGTCACCCCAGCATTGAAGGAATTAAAAGAAAGTTGAATATGGGCAAGGCCTCGAAATTCGTCATAGATAATGAAGGAATATTATGGTACGGAGAAAGGCTATGCGTGCCAAACATAGAAGATCTTAAACAGCAAATTTTAGCTGAAGCACACACCACTCCATATTCGATCCACCCTGGAGGAACCAAAATGTATAAGGATATTCAGGAAAGATTTTGGTGGCACGGTATGAAGAGGGACATAGCCGCCTTCATTGCATGTTGCGACTCATGTCAACGCATAAAAGCTGAACATCAGAGACCAGCCGGACTACTGCAACCAAACAAAATACCTGAGTGGAAATGGGATGAAATAGGGATGGATTTTATTGTCGGACTACCTCGGTCACGACACAGGAATAATGCCATATGGGTCATCACTGACAGGTTGACCAAAGTGGCACACTTTATTCCAGTGAAGACAACCTACACCACTCAGAGGCTTGCCAGGATTTATCTTTCCCGCATAGTTTGTCTGCATGGTGTCCCGAAGACTATAATATCCGATAGAGGCACTCAGTTCGTCTCAAGATTTTGGGAGCATTTACAACAGGCTCTGGGAACCCAACTAGCCTTCATTACCGCATACCATCCACAGACTGATGGACAAACTGAACGCGTAAACCAAATTTTAGAAGACATGTTGAGAGCATGTGTCCTCATATATGGAACCAGTTGGGAAGAAAGCCTGCCATACGCCGAGTTCGCGTATAACAATAGCTACCAGGCCAGCCTACAAATGGCACCATTTGAGGCTTTGTACGGACGGAGATGTCGTACCCCGTTAAATTGGTCAGAGACCGGAGACAGCCGCATCTTCGGACCAGACATGCTCAGAGAAGCCGAGGAAAAGGTCAAGCTAATCAGAGACTGACTTAAGACCGCTCAAAGTCGACAGAAGAGTTATTATGATCAGAAACATCGTAGGGTCAGCTTCGAACCCGGTGAGTTCGTATACCTAAGAGTATCCCCTATGAGAGGATTGCAACGATTTAAGATTAAAGGAAAGTTAGCACCAAGATTCATTGGACCATTCTGCATAGTGGCACGAAGAGGCACTGTAGCCTACCAGCTAGACTTACCCGAAGACTTGTCCGACATTCACGACGTGTTCCACGTCTATCAGTTAAGGAAGTATGTAAGCAACCCAGAGAAACAAGTATCCCCTGAAAACATTCATGTGCAGCCAGACCTCACTTATCGAGAATGTCCCGTAAGAATATTAGAGGAGTCTGAAAGGAGGACCCGATAGAAGACCATCAAGTTTTTCAAAGTCTAGTGGAGCAATCACACCGACAGTGAAGCAACTTGGGAAAGCGAGGATTTTCTTCGGACTGAGCATCCACACCTATTTAAGGATTAGCTGAAATCTCGGGGACGAGATTTTTCCTAAGGGGGTAGGTGTTGTGACACTCTAAAATTTTTATTTGGTTTTTATCAAAGACTTTGTAGTTTTTGAGGAGAGGCTATTTTAAAATTTTTCTTTTTCAGAAAAACCTTCCACTTAAAAACTTCCTTTGCCTTGGCAAGGATTTTATTTTTTTCAAACCTTGGTGTTTGATCTTTGAAACTTCTTCTCTGTTGGTTCTCTCAAATTTAATTTTTGAGTTTAAATTGTTTTCTTTTAAAATAAAGCTCTATGAAAATTTGGGGATTTTCATATCTTGGAACCACCCTTGGCTTTGCATTGTTTCCATGTGGTAAAACCCCTCCGAAACCTCCCCTACACCTTGTGATCAACCTAAGTTCTCTGTCCCAACTAATCCAAACAAGTTTTGGATTTTATTCTAATTATTTTTCCCTCTCAAATCAATTCTGAAAATTATCTTGAGCCCAAATGATTTTCAAAGCAAGTACCATATTGCATTTGAGTTTTGACCTCAAACCAACTCTCCTGGATAGTCCTTTGTACCCACAACCCAGAACCATCTTGATCCACTCCTTCTCTTTTCAAAATTTTCAAAATTCAGTCTCTGCAAGTTTGGACCAGATTTGCCAAATTTGATGAAATTCATATCTACACTACTCCAAAAATTCCACCAAAATTCAGGCAACCTATGTGAGCAATGAGAAGCCACTCCACCAAGTTTCAGCTCAAGGAAAAATCCCTAGATGACATTTTCATTCTGTCGAACACCTTGCGGGCATTGTTACTGTTCAAAAAATTCAGAAAAGTTCAGTTTCAGTGTCGTGTGCGTTCGTCAGTTCCTCTCACGCGCTCACAGTGCCTTTGGCACGTTCCTCTCCGCCTCTTCCTACTGTCTGGAGCACTGCACGCTCACTTGGCCTCTTCCTGGCGTCGGTGGCACGATCGCCCGCCCTCGCCGGAGTCTTCCGCGGCGTCGGGACCTCCTGTGGCGGCTGACAGGGGGCAAGAACGGCGGCTCAACGCCGTTCCGCGCCGCCCAGCGCTCCCTGGCTCTCCGCGTGGCCTCATGCACGCCAGCGCACCCCCTTGCACCGTCGCCGTGGCCCGACAGCCCTGGACCCGCTCTCTGCCGCCAACGGACCCGCGCCGTCCCGTTCCGACCAAAGCCTGCCCTAAGCTCCTAATCCAAGTCCGGTTAGCATCAAAACGGACCCAGTAAACTCCCACGACGGCGCTCGACTCCCTAATCACCCCCGACTGAGCACTGCGCCACCGTAACCATCGCCGGAAATCCCCGTCCACGGCCACCGCCTCGGGCTGCCTATAAAAAGGGCCCCCGAGCTCACCCTCGTGCACGCCTCATCCCCACACCTCACCAACGCCACGCCAGGCCACTAGGGGGACCCCGAGGAGGTCTTCCCCCTCAACTCCGGCCGCCCCGATCCGCCTCGGCCGCCACCTCGATTCGCTCCGGTGAGGCCGTCTCCGGCGCCCAAACCCCGTTCGTTACCCTCTCTAGCTACCAGGAGCATAACCCCCTCCTTAATTTGATCACTGCAGCTCTCTCCGACGAAGTCCGCAACCACCCGAACCGCCGTCCGCCGGAGCAAAGCTCGCCGTCGACGTTGGGCTCGCCGACCGCCACCACCACCACCAACCGACGCGGAAGGGTGCCCTGAACACGGAGGTACCCTCCGATCTCTCTGCCTCGCCGTGGATCACCGCCGGCGACCACCGCGGCTCTCGGGCACCGGCAAGATCTGCCGCCCCGTTCATATTTTCAAACCTGACAAGCGGGACCCGCTGTCAGCCTCTCTGTTCTTCCTAAACAAAACGTTTTCTGAAAACGTCTTCTTCCGAATACGCTTTCCCTCTGGACTGGTGTAGTCGCTACCGAAGCGCTTTCTGTTTTTATAAACTAGCCCCTAGAAAACTTCTGTTTCATTACAGATGAGTCCTTGGACAAAAACCTTTATATCTTTTAAACAGAAAGGTATTTTTGGTTGATTCTTTTTTTGTTCTCTTTAAAATTTTGTCTAGTTTTTATCAGATTTATTTGGAAAATATTTGGTATACTTTATGTGCACTCCTTGGTATTCACGATAGCGCATATATTTTCTTTATACCGTAGATACCGAAGGAGGTGACGGAGCCGTGAACTTCACCGAGCTAGGCTTCGACTACTCTGAACCAGGCAAGCATGTTTGAACTTTTGATATGATGAGTGTCTTGGCATGTTTTGCATTTAGTTAGTTTCATGGCATGTTGATAAGCATATCGATGAATGTTATTTTATGCGATAATGAAGTAAGTGAGTTCGATGATCCATAAGTGGATGGATGTGAGTATGAATGGCCATGTGTTGGCATGAGGATGGGTGAGATGGCAGTGTTGTAGCATGCCAGTCTCATGCCGGACTATGTGACTTCAGTGCCAAACCGTATCGGTCCAGTTCCTTTCATTTCCTTCCCTGTACTACCACATGTTTTCCGCAAGGAATATGGTTTAGTAAGTTGCAAACCGCTTTTCTGGTACACACCAAAAGGAGAGGCCGTGATGATGGTTCCATGGCCCTGGATTAAAGCCAATCATCCGGTCAGGGGGCATGGGTGTTTCCGGTTGGGACCGAGAGGGGGGCACCCCTTAGAGCGCGCGTATATAAATTTGATCCCATGCTATTCGAGATTGTGATCTCCCCGTCTCAAAAGTTTTTCTTGGACGATGTCTAGGGTGATTCCTAGCATCGAGAGGTATGATGGGTGTGTACTGGTTAGCTGTGTTTTCTTCCGAAATACCGTAAACGGAACTAGTCCTTCGTGACTACGGAAATCCGTTGGCTGTGGGAATAGTTTTGTACAAACTCTGCAGCGTCATATATCCCTCCACGTCATCTATTCCATGTCCAAATTCGTATTATCTTGTCCTAACAATGACAGTGTTGATGACAGAGACTCCGGTGTTTCGCATGAGTGCTAATTCCGGTTAAATGATATTCCTGTGGATGGACTAACCCATTTATTCTTATGAATTAAAAGTTTATTATGATTATTATTTATCTGTCCATAAAAGCCCTTTCTGTGATGTCGCCCCGACGTCCGACTGTGGCATTTCTTTTCAAGCCCTTTCTGTGATGTCGCCCCGACATCCGACTGTGGCATTTCTTTTCAAGCCCTTTTTGTGATGTCGCCCCGACGTCCGAATGAGGCATTTCTTTTCAAGCCCTTTCTGTGATGTCGCCCCGACGTCCGACTGTGGCATTTCTTTTCAAGCCCTTTCTGTGACGTCGCCCCGACGTCCGACTGAGGTATTTCTTTTTAAGCCCTTTATGTGGTGTCGCTAAGACGCCCGACTGTGGCAGCTTTTTCTTATATTTATTTGTTCACCTTTTGAGGCGTCGCTTCAGACACCCGATCGGAAATTATTTATGTTCTGTTGGGATTTCAGGCGGACTACCGCCGTTTCCCTTTTGCTTACCTTGTTATGATAATTTTTGAATGAACATTGGTGAATTTATTCATGACGCATCCATGCATGCATTTGTTATATCTTACGTCTGAACTATCTTGCGAGTACTTTCAAAGTACTCACTGGCTTGTTGATTTGTCCAGATGCTGACGAAGGCGATTTCATGGATGAAGAGTTCCATAGCGAGTCCGACACTTAGAGGAGTCCCAGTCAGTCTCGTGCGACCCTGAATTTGGTCACTGTTTTATATCCGCTTTCGCTACCTAATAAATTCATCGAGCCTCACCTCGACGCTCGACGAGATGATAGACTTAGAGTCTTGTATTTCTCTCCCCGCTGTGTTTTTCCACCACCGCCCTATCCTCGAGTCAGTAGTATGTCTCCACACCACTGTGTCATGTCCGCCATTATGTATAATTATTGGCGTGCTTGTAATAATTTGGTTGAGCAACCGCAGTTCGACCCTGTAATATATTTTATGCTACTGGTTTATTGTATCAAGAAATTGTCTACCAGTGAGGAGGATTTCTCTCATACTGGACTCAAAAGATTGGTTTCTCGATAAATATTTTTATTGGAAAACCAGTCGTGACATCTTCATTACTTCTACCTAACTACACCACCTACATTAATGCATCTCCTTTCTATTTTTCCTTCCCCTCCACTAGTTGAAGTTGTCTCCTCTCAAATTAGGTAGCTAGGTAGATGTAGGATTTAGTTAAGTGACCTATTTGCCCCCTAACTAGATCTATCCTTGTCAAGAAGAGCATTGTGCACTTTTGATCTCCCTACAACATCATCTCCACCGTGTGCTTGATCTCGAGATAGAGGTGATGAAAATTTCATGCTTTTGCAAAATGGAAATATGTTTATGTGTGTGTGATATGTTTGTGGAAATTGTGTGTGTGGCATGAGTTGACGCCAAATTGTGCTTTTGAGTTGCCTATGTTTTGCCGAAATGTTGATTTATTTCCGTTTCAGCGAATTTCGGGTAAACTCTAGATCCATATATGTCCTATTTTTATGGAAGGTCATGCCGAATTTTTGTATGACTTTGATGCATGCACGCATTTTTATAATCAATTTGTTTTATTATTACCGTGCATACAATCATGATGGTCAGTGGAACGATGGTGGACAGGTGGTTGCGGTCGGCGGTCCAGGACATGAAAGAAAATAACCAGACAGAGGTTTTATGCCCGTGTAGAAAATGCAAAGGAATAGTTTGGATCGACCCCTATGATGATGGTCGTGTCGAAGCGCACCTGCTCATGACTGGTTTCATGGATGGCTATACTCGGTGGATAACTGAAGACGAGGATGACGATGTTGAGGATGCTGACGGGGCAGGCAATGATGACACGGGGCAAGAAGAAGAGATGATCGATAATGGCGGCGGGGAAGAGGCCGGACATGGTGGCGGAGAAGGGGCCGGACATGGCGGCAGAGAGAACAACATGGACTCCACGTAGCAGAGTTCGTCGGTACTAAGTTCAATCATGCGGGACCCTCATGTTCAAGCATTGCTTCGCCAGGAGACGAGTACCGAGAGAGATGATTCTAGAGAGCAGGCTAAGCTGGAGCAACTAGTGGTAGACTCGAACACTCCATTGTATTATGGTTGCAATCCTGAGGTGACCCGCTTGAGTTTCACGCTCCAACTCCTGAAGACGAAGGCTAAAAACAAATGGACCGACACTAGCCTCGATGAGCATCTCAAGTACCTAAAGGATGTTCTTCCCGCGGGTAATCTAGGTCCTACTAGTGTTGATGAGGCCAAGAAGATCGTGTGCTCCCTTGATCTACCACAGTTAGATACCATGCATGCATCAACGATTGCATAATTTATCGGAAGGAGCACGCGGAAAAAACAAGTTGTCCGTGTGCAATGCTTCTCGATACAAGAAGGCCGGGAAGAAATGTCCCCAGAAAGTTGTATGGTACATACCGATCACTCCCCGTCTCCAGAGGTATTTTGTAGATCTCAAGGAAGCAAAGCTAATGCGCTGGCACGCGGAGAGGAAGAAGCCCGATGATGGAGATGATTCGAAGCTGAGACACGTGAAGATGGAAGCCAGTGGAGAGCCTTGAACAACTTCTATCGGTATTTTGAATGTGATGCAAGGAACATCGTGCTCGGCGCGTGTACCGATGGCATGAATCCGTTTGGCAACCCGAACACCAACCATAGCACATGGCCTGTGTTTGTATGGATGTACAACCTCCCCCCCTGGTTGTGCATGAAATCGAAGTACATTCACATGAGTATGCTTATTCAAGGGCCTAAACAACCAGGACATAATATTAATTTGTATTTGGGGCTACTTCAAGAGGAGTTAGACACGTTATGGAAAACACCGGCCAAGACATGGGACGCCAGCAAAGGCGAGTATTTCAACATGAGAGCCGCGCTGATCACGACAGTGCACGACTATCTCGGTTACGGATATGTGGCAGGCCAGGTGTGCCATGGATATTGCGGATGCACGCGGTGCATGGATGATACGACGTTTCAGCAGCTAACGTCAAGGAAAGATGGTGGGTCTGGGAAAATTGTGTACATGGGGCATCGAAGATGGGATGAACAGGACGACCCGTGGAGAAACCGTGGAGATCTATTCAATGGTCACTCTGAGCATCGAGGACCTCCACGTAAGTGGAGCGGTGCTGAAATCGATGAGCTGTTGAAAAACAGGAAGGAGTGCCCCGCGCCGGGAAAGACGATGAGAAAGGCGTCGGAGCCGCTGCTGAAGGTATGGAAGACGAGGTCTATGTTCTGGGACTTGGAGTACTGGCACAAACTCGATACACCTCATTGCCTTGATCAAATGCATATCTGTAAGAATGTCCTTGAGAGCTTGCTCACAACACTGATGAACATGTCGGATAAGACCAAGGATGGGCCGAAGGCAAGAAAAGACTTGCAAGATTTGAAAATCAGGGAAGATCTGCACAAGCCGCCGCATAAAATGTCAGACGAGACAGAGACGGAGACAGAGGCACGGGAGAAGAAGGGCAGGAAAATAAAGAAATAGGATTATTGAACCCCTTCTTGCTTCACCTTAAGTCAGGCTGAGATCAATCAATTCTTTAAGTGCCTTACCTGAGTCAAAGTTAGTTCCGGTTACTGTGGCAAGATAAGCAGATATCTAGACACGGACAAGAAAAGGTTCAGCGGGATGAAGTCTCATGACTGTCATGTGATGATGACGTAGATACTACCTGTTACCCTTAGAGGGATAATGGACAAGCACGTCCATGACACGCTTATTGGTCTCTGCAACTTTTTTGACGTGATGGTGCAGACCAGTCTTGAAAGTCGATCAGTGTGAAGGAGCTCCGAAGGCTACAGGAAGAGATCGTTGTGATACTGAATGAGCTTGAGATGTACTTCCCGCCCGCATTCTTTGACGTGATGGTGCATCTGTGTGTCCATATTGTGGATGACATAATAGACCCGGGGCCGTCATTCCTGCACAACATGATGTCGTTTGAGAGGATGAATGGGATCATCAAAGGATTTGTTGGTAACATGTCCCGTCCGGATGGAAGCATTGTCCAGGGCTATTTGACACAAGAGTGCATCTCTTTCTGTGAGAATTTTATATATGGCGCAGACCAGCCGCCTGGTGTTAGTGTTGGTTTGCCCATTAACAAGCACGATGGGATGCTCGAAGGAGATGGTCACTGCAATGGTCGCAGGGAACTGCACGTGGCGTACTCAGATCGATGCAGCGACTTTGACAGATCAAACTTGGTAGTGCTACAACACCTAGACGAGGTAGATCCTTTTGTGGCACTGCACAAACAAATTATCGCAAAGAAGTATCGTGACCGGGGGGTATGCAGGACAAACGCCAAAGTTACTAGAGAGCACAACTCCACTTTCCTGCATTGGTTCAAAGAGCATATTATTGCTAATCCCCCGTAGGAGGGCTCTAAGGACGGATTGCTCATATACGCCTTAGCACATGGCCCCTCGCCCAACCTCGTAACCTATCAGGCATATGATATCAACGGATACATGTTCTACACGGAGGCCAAAGATATGGACAGTGATGATCAGAACTCAGGGGTGACGATGGAATGCATGACCGACAGCGACAACGGCGCAACTGAGCGATTTTATGGAAGGGTCGAGGAGATCTGGGAGCCTGACTACTCTGGACTGCACAACATGACGATGTTCCGTGTCAGATGGGCAAAGAATTTCAAAAGAGAAAACCGGATTTTCACTACCATGAGTATACCCGACGCCAAGAGCGCTACCGTGAACGCTATCCTAAAAAATGATCCATGGGTAGACGCTAAGCACGTGACACAATGCTTCTTCATAACCGACCCATGCAATCCCAGTCGTGTTGTCGTGAGGAGAGGCAAAAGGAACATCATTGGAATGGATGGAGTCGCCAACAAGGAATACTATGATCAGTACGGAAACCCAATGAGGGAAGATGACGATGATGATGAAGTATACGTCAAAAGAAGAATCAATACTACGTTACCTAAGAAAAATCATACTCCATGGAAAAGGCAAAGTCACAATGAGGGGCTCAATTATTCTTCGACGAACAAGAAGGGAAAGAAGTTGACTCAAAAACGAAAACGTCAGCGCTGAGGAACCGTATGTTATCGGTCAAATGATGTAATATATATATATATATATATGTTCCTATTTAGTATACACACTTAGCCATTATTATGCATGGGTCCAATGATGTAATATATATGTTCCTATTTTGCATACATATTTAACCGTCAAATGATGCAATATATATCGCCCTCCCTTCATTCACTGCTCTCGGGAAATAAAAGTGGGAGAGAATAAAGGAAAAGAAAAAGGAAAACTGGCAGTAGTAGTAGCGCATTTTGTATAAACCGCTACAGCTACTGAAGGTAGTAGTAGCGCATTTCGTATAAACCGCTACAACTACTGAAGGTAGTAGTAGCGCGTTTTGTCCAAATGCACTGCTGCTACGTCCACTTAACCCAAAATTCTCACTATCCCTGCTTCATCCCGCATTTCCCCCCCAAATCCCCACTCTATCTTCCCCCGTCGCTCGCCCCCGACCCTGGCGCCGGCGCTCGCCCCCGACCCCGGCGCTCGCTACCGACCCGTCCCTCGCCCCCGACCCCGACCCCGACGCTCACCCCCAACCCGGCCCTCGCCCCCGACCCAGGCGCTCGCTCCTGACCCCGGTGCACTCGCCCCCGACCCGTCTGCCCTGGCCTCCCTCCTTTGCTTCCTCCCCTCCCAACCTGGGCCGTCGTCGGCCCTGCCTCCTCGCCCTTGCACCCTCTGTAAACCCCCCTCTCTCTCTGCTAGGGTTCTTTGGTTAATTTACTTAGGTTTTAGTTAGGGCAGTATGTTAATTAGGTTATCTATTTAGTTATGAATTTAGCTAGGTTTCAAAATTAGCTGAATTTATATGCAAATTTGAATTGGACATGTGATATGTGGATATGTCATGTTTTGGACATGTCATGTTTGGAAAATGATCCAAGTGGCCTATGTTACGCCGGAATGTTGATTCATTTCCGTTCCGGTGAATTTCAGGCGCACGATATGTCCATTTTTTAGCATAGGTCATGCCGAAATTTCCCGTGAATAAAGGCATGATTTGTGCTACATAGTTGGCATATCGAGTGCTGGCACATAGATTTCTTTTTATGTCATTTCTCATTTATTCATACTTTTAGAAATAAATTAGGACACTTAATCATAGGAAACATGTCGAACAACGAAGAAACTGGGCCTTCTGACCAAGATGCAGACGAGATGGATTATGAGGGTGAACAAGACTACCTCGACTATTTGACTGCTAAGCAAGGTTTGCAGGTCGGCCTCGATGATGATACTGACGCCGACATCGACACCGATGGCGCCGGCACTGATGGCGGCACCGAGACCAGTGGGGAAGGTACCGGCGGGGAAGATACCGGCGGGGAAGGTACCGGACCCGATGCCGCTACCGAAAAGAGGAAGCATATGAAGCAGAGGATACGAAAACCTAACAAACTAGGGATTGGACGACTTGTGATCACAAAGATGGCACCTGGCAAGTTTGAGCCGTTAGAGCCGGAAGAACCTCACAAGTGCTATGGGAACCAAGTAGGATGCATCCTACGGTAATGTGCGAGCATCAAAGATGATGACTTAAGGAGTAAAGAATATTTGACGCAGTTGCTCCTAACGAAGTTGCACAAGAGATTCAAGTTCCCCGACCGGGATGATAACATAGAACAACCGTGGGATGATCCGAAGATGAAAAAGATTAACAATCACGGCATGGGCATGTTCAGCAATGATTTGGCCTCCTGGAAAGGGAGGGTGAAACGAGCTATTAAGGCTGATGAACCCCTGTCCAAGATTCTAGAGGAAAATCCGACACTTACGGAAGAGGAGTTCGAAAAGTTCAAGGACACTTGCACTACCGAGGCAGCCAAGGCTAAGGTTGCGAAATTCAAGAGCCTTCAGCAAAGGAACACGGGGAAGCATCACCTCGGAAGCCGTGGCTACCTCGGTAAAAGGCCCATATTGGATAAGGAGGACGCGGAACGTGAAGCTGCGGGTCTCCTAGACCCCTTCGTGAAGTTCACCAACCCCTTGGAGCGTGACTTCATCAGGGCCCGCTACAAGTGGGACAAGGAGAAAAAGGTTTTTTACACGGACAAGATCACGAGGAAATTGATTAGACTACTGGAGAAGCAACACCAGCTTGCAGCCGAAAGCCCTACTTCTTCGACGAGGCCCAAGTGGGACGCCCCTCTCAACCGGGCCTTGAACGAACTTAAGGGACTCCCTTTGGGCCAGCGGCCGCAATATGGTCGTGTGCACGGCGCTGGAGACGGTGCCACATGGAAGGTGTATTACAACGAGGGCCCGGAGGCCAAGAAGCAGAAAAAGAAGTTTAGTTAGGAGAACATCGACGCGGAGGTGAAGCTTGCGGTCGAGAAAAAAGCAGTCGAGGACGCGAAAAAAGCAGCCGAGGACAAATATGAGTTGCTACAGCAGGCATTCAATGCAGCCGTAACTGCCTGCAGAAATGATTTCGCTACTAACTTGGTTCCAGTTATCATCAACTAGACGAAGGAAAATCCAAACAAGACGGTACATGATTTTCCGTTGCTCAGTTTCGTCGGGAGCAACTCCATGAACAACAACACCATCGCACCATCACTTGCTCATGCAACCGAGCCTCCTCTTGCAGCCGGTCCTGCTCATAGCACCCCGTCCTCAGTCTCAGGCGCGCTAGGTGGGCCTTCGTCTTTGGCTGAGCCCGACGCCGTCACGGTAATTACATGTCACACCAACATATATATATATATATATATATATATATATATATATGTAATATTCCATTTTTGTTGCCTTTCGGTTGTTTTACGCCACAGACATATGTGTTTGCAGGCGAAAGAAACCCCGTGCATCATACTCTACTTGATCAAAGGCCAGAAGGTGGACGTGGGAAAGGGGATGATAATGGACCCCTCGCAACCCACGTTCCACAACCAGCCGATCCCCGCTGGGCACTTCAGGGTTAGCTTGACCAGTGTGAAATCAGGGCATGAGGATTTGCCTCCTCCAGTACAGCATGTGGGAGCGGACAACGAGACCCCGCCGCGGATTGGAAGCTGCAAGGGTTGGGTGCTGCTATGGCCGAAGAATCTTATTCGTCTAGAGCCGGCCGAGAGCACACTAATAACCACACATCAACAAGCATGTGCAAAGACCACCACCCCGCCTACGCAATTACCAGCTCCTATAGTGCCGGGTGAGAGCGGTGGACGACATGATGAAGGAGGTGAAATAGTACTGGCTGACGTAATTTCTCCTGTAGAACAGAGAATGGATGATGAGACAGAGGTCGACCCTATGGATTTCCTCAATACAAACATGTATGACTGTGACATAGATATGATGAGTCAACCATATGACGAATCGGGCTATCAGCTTGCTAATGAGGATATGGATGATATGCCCGGGCAGGGTCGTAGCAGGGATTGCAAAAAGTCTTTCTTCATGAAATCCTCACAGGACACGCCTGAAGATGCCGCCTCAACACAGGCTCAACTAGCCGGGCGCGAAGGTTGTACAGTACTTAGCCTGGGAACACTGGGCAGGGGTTAAGGAAGGGTCTGGAAGGTGTGCCCAAGAAAAAGGAGAGGAAGAGATCGGGGAAGATAACTGCCTTCAAACAAGCCAGAGCACATAGCAGCCAGACGATGCATTCTGAAGAGCGTGTACCCGTGAAAGGTGCGGTCATGTTCCATCTCACGGGCGAGCCGATGCTACCGCCGAAACCGCTGGAGGTACTATCAGGGTATCTCAGGAGACTGCACGACCATGTGCCATCGACTGAGAAAAACCTACTAGCCTCAAAGGATCCAGGATATCTGACATACGCGGCTCGTGTGCCTGAGGGGAAGTGCTATGTCGAGACACGGCCCGCGGAGGTGTTCTTCCTACGGTTTGACCATATCTTTGAGATGTTTCTAACAAGGCGGCTCGATTTTACAATCGTCCGCCTTTTTGCGCTACATATGAGCTCCGTCATGAAGAGTGAAGAAGTCTCGCAAATCTGTGTGGCGGGTCTGTACTACATGCACGAGTCTTTCTTGAGTCTCGGCGACTTTGAGCGTGAAACTGCTAGGGAGTACCTCCAAAAGTTCATGGTATAGAATAAGGACCAGGAAATTTTCCTCGTGCCTTATCATCCAAAGTAAGTCAGTTCTGGACAACCCTTTCCTACATTTCAATCATTCCTTCTCTCTCATATGGGGAATAATTTGAGGTGTCTTTTCCCCGCAGTAATGGGCGCGCCGTCCTTATCGTTCTTTACCCGCAAGTCTCCCACGCCGTTTATTTTGACCCTTCCAGAGACTACGAGAAAAAAGACTACACCCACATAATGAATATTATAGATGATGCTCTCCAAGGCTTCATCTTTAGAGGTGGCCACGTGCAGATCAGGAAACAAAGGAACAAGAAGATGGGTTTCACGCATAAAACTAACTTCTCCTGCATCCATGTCCCAAAACGAAGCAAGAAGGATGGATTCTACATCGTCCATCTCATGATTCAGTTCAACACGGATCACCAAAAGCTTCGCATGAGAAGTAGAAATGATGATCATATCCACAAGTGGCTAGAATCTCATGGAGAAGCGGATTATAAACTTAGAGATGGCTTCTTTCGCATCCAAAGCGACATTGCGACGATCATCATGAAAGAAGTCGTCGATGAGAAGAGGATGTTCCACCACGGCCCTATATCGCAAGCTGACGTCCGAACTCGCATAGGCATGCAACATGTAGACCTCACGTCGTTCAACAAGCTAGGGTTCATCCTCGATGATATGGAAGGATGGAACTTCTAGGGATTTATGATGCCGATGATGATGATATGTGTCGGTTGAACTTGTATACTTTTTGCAGCGATGAAACTTTGTGATGTCCATGATCCCTGCCGAACTTGCATAACGCTACTTTGTTAGTTTGCGTACGATGACCTGCGTACCTCTAGTTAATTAATTTGCGTACTGTATGTTGCATCAAGTTGCTAACCCTTTCTTTTTTGGTGTTTCCATAGTATATTTTGTTGCATATATATGATTGTATATCCTCTTCATGAACATGCATCTCTAATAGGTACCTAGTTTCTTGATGGCGAGATGGAATTGCTATGTCGTGTACAAAGGGAAGGTTCCGGGGGTGTACAACGAGTGGCATGAGTGTCAGGCGCAAGTGAATGGGTTCACGGGCGGCAGCCATAAAGGCTTCAAAAGCAGACAAGAAGGAGAAGCTAGTTACTTGAGGTTCACGCTAGCGCGAGAGAGGACTCGTAACCGCCACCTCATGTACCGCATAGTTCCGCTCTCTCTCATAGTGATAGCTCTTCTTGCGTATACCTTTGTTTAGATGGATGACGTTGTTGTAGTTGCAAGTATTCGAGACTTGCATGTATTTCTATTTTCGAGATGATGACAAGATACAACTTTGTGTTGGATGATGATTATGATGAGACTATTTGTATGTATATGCTATGTTTACATTTGTGGTCTCACAGGCATTTGTATGTGTATCATGATGACATTTCTATGTGCTAAAGATTCTTCTATAAAGCCTGTTCAAATACAAAACAAATATGCCGAAAAAAACAAAAACCTACTAAAATTAGCAGTAGCGAGTGCATAAAAGTTAGCAGCAGCGCAGCGATAGCAGTAGCGCGTCCAGGCAAAGCGCGGTAGAGCTACTAGCAGTAGCGTGCTTCCACTAACCGCGCTGCTGCTACACTTGTGTAGCAGTAGCGCCGGTGAGCACGCGCTACTGCTATGTGTTAGCTGTAGCGCCTTATTAGTAGCGCCACTCCCCGTGCTACAGATACACCTAAAACCCGCGCTGCTGCTAGCCTTTTCCGTAGTAGTGGTTGTCATGCGCGTTTAGGGTTGATGCACAAAATCTTAATGCAAAAGAACGTCACTTTATATTGCCCCTTGTATGTGGACCTTTATTATGTAGTTCGTCGCTTTTATTACTTCCACAACAAGTTTGTACAAAGTTTATTTTCTCTACACTAATAAGTCATACATATTTAGAGAGCAATTTTTATTGCTTGCACCGATGACAACTTACTTGAAGGATCTTACTCAATCCATAGGTAGGTATGGTGGACTCTCATGGCAAAACTGGGTTTAAGGGTATTTGGAAGCACAATTAGTATCTCTACTTGGTGCAAATAATTTGGCTAGCATGAGGGGGAAAGGCAAGCTCAACATGTTTGGAAGGTCCATGACAATATACTTTAACTGAGATGTCAGAAAACATAAACCATTATGTTGTCTTCCTTGTCCAACATCAACTCTTTTAGCATGTCATACTTAATGAGTGCTTCACAATTATAAAAGGTGTCCAAGATAATATATTTATATGTGAACCTCTCTTTCCTTATTACTTCCTATTAATTGCAACGATGACCAAAACTACATTTCCCAACTCTCAACAACTTTTATGCCTCATACTCTTTATATATGAAGTCATTACTATCCATGTTATAAGCATATGAGACATATAGAAATTCAGATTTATGACATTCAATTCATTCCCCCATTTACTCATAGGATATACATGAAGCACATGGGTAAATGACAAACTACACCAAAAGATATGAGTGAAGGACACTGAGTAGTCAAATAATGAACTAGCCATGGGAGGGTTCCCTTTTTTATTCAACATTTTAGATCCAATGATTTTATTCAAACAGCAAGTAAAATTGAAAACACGCTCCAAGCAAAACACATATCATGTGACGAATAAAAGTATAGCTCCAAGTAAGATGTACCGATAGTTTTGAAGACGAAAGAGGGGATGCCTTCCGGGGCATCCCCAAGCTTAGGTGCTTGGGTCTTCCTTGAATATTACCTTGGGGTGCCTTGGGCATACCCAATCTTAGGGTCTTTCCACTCCTTATTCTCCTCATATCGATATCTCACCCAAAACTTGAAAACTTCAATCACACAAAACTTAATGGAACTTCGTGAGATAGGTTAGTATGACAAAGAGTAAACCATGCACTTTGGTACTGTAAAAGACAAGGTTCATAATTGTTTTCACATAATGCCTACTGTACCATATCATTTCTACAATTTATATTGGTAAATATAAGCCATAGAAACTAGAAAACAAGCAAACTATGCAATGAAAACAGAATCTGTCCGAAACAGAACAGTCTGTAATGATCTGAACAATAACCATACTTCTGCTGCTCCAAAAATTATGAAATAAATTTTTCGACGTGAGGAATTTTTCTATTAATCTTCTGAAAAAAGAATCAACTCAAAAGCACTCTTCTGTAAGAAAAATGACAGCTAATCTCGTGAGCGCAAAGTTTCTGTTTTTTACAGCAAGATCACATTAACTTTCACCCAGGTCTTCCAAAAGGTCTTACTTGGCACTTTATTGAAACAAAAGCTATAAAACATGATTACTATAGTAGCTTAATCATGTAGACACACAAAAACAGTAAGGGCAAATATAGGGTTGTCTCCCAACAAGCACTTTTCTTTAATGCCTTTTAGCTAGGCATGTGGTTTCAATGATGCTCGCATAAAAGAAAAGAGTTGAAATGCAAAGAGAGCATCATGAAGAATATGACTAGCAAATTTAAATATAACTCACTTCCTATTCCTAGGGATTTTGTGAGCACACAATTTATAGGAACAAAAGTCAACTAGCATAGGAAGGCAAAACAAGTATAACTTCAAAACTTTAAGCACATAGAGAGGAAACTTGATATTATCGCAACTCCTACAAGCACATATTCCTCCCTCATAATAATTTTCAGTAGCATCATGGATAGCAACTTTGTTCTCATACTCAATTGGAACCTCTTCCGAAATACTGGAATACTAACTAAAGTTGACACTCTTCCAAATCCACTTTCATAAATATCGTACGGAGATTCAACACCCTCCAAGATAGTGGGATCACTAATTCCTAAAAATGACACTCTTCCAAACCCACTTTAAATTATAGTATTATTCATACTCCAAAAGATATAAGTGAAATTCTTGGAGCATTCTACAATTAATATAGACTAGCCAATATCCAAGCTCAAAATATATAACTGAAGCATACGAAGCATTCTATAAAACCATACTCAAACAATTTAAGTGAAGCACAAATAGAAATTCTATAAATCAATGAAGAGCTATCTCATACTAGCATGATTCTTAAAGAAAATAAAAACACAAAGGACACAAATCATGTGAACAAGACAAAAACCGAGGTATACCGATATTTGTTGAAGAAGAAAGATGGGATGCCAACCGGGGCATCCCCAAGCTTAGATGCTTGAGTATCCTTTGAAATATTTACTTGGGGTGCCTTGGGTATCCTCAAGCTTGAACTCTTGTCTCTCTTTATTCTTCTCACATCGGTAACTCCTCGTTCTGCAAATACTTCATTCACAAAAAACTTAAACAAAAACTTTGTGAGATCCGTTAGTGTAATAAAGCAAACTACCACTTTAAGGTACTGTAATTAACTCATTCTTTGTTTATATTGGTGTTAAAACTACTGTATTCCAACTTTCTATGGTTCATACCCTTACATACTAGCCATAGATGCATCAAAATAAGCAAACAACACACGGAAAACAGAATCTGTTAAGAACAGGACAGTTTGTAGTAATCTGGAAGTTTAGTAAACTTCTGTAACTCCAAAAATTATGAAATAAATTTTACAATTTGAAAAATTTGTACAGAAGTAATGTGAAAAATGTTTCTGACCAATTTGACTTTCCAGTAAAAAATGTAAATTCATGCACTACAGCCAAAGTTTCTGTTTTTGTTCTGTACATAGTAAGCAAGCAATCTTATCATACTAAAACCAAAGCTTGGCACATTATTTTTATAATACAATGGATATATACAAGGGGATAATTATTTACAGAGAAACTTCCATGAAAAATTCTACATTGTTTCCATGAGCATGAACACAAGTGCTCAAGGTCGACCCTCACTTATTCAATGCATAACTTTCCAATCACTTCTCTTTTTGAAAAACTTTTTTAGGCATGAGAGGCAAGTAAATATTTTAAGGTATTTTCATTCTTTAATTTTTTTTATATGTTTCACCCACAACTAAACAGTAACAAAAAAGGAAAAACAAAATCTACTTAGTGAAGAAAGCAAACAAGCACACACGAGAATATCAACCCCATGCCATTGCTCCCCGGCAACGACGCCAGAAAAGAGCTTGATAATCCCCAAGTGCAGGGAATCATCGTAGCAATTCCCAAAGATGGAAGTGATAAGTATGGAGTGTCGAACCCACAAGGAGCTAAAGTAAGATCAATATTCTTTCAAGCCCTATCCGCCATTGATATGACTCTACGTGCACCGAACGTTTGCTTCCAACTAGAAACGAGAAATAAAACTACGTTGTCTGTATGAAGAGGATAACTTTGTATGAAATAGGAGAGCTAAAATATGAAAGTAGGTGCTGTTATCATAAAGTTAGAATATATTACTAAATAATATAAATAGCGTGTGTGGAATAATGATGGATCGGTGTGCGGAATTGTCCTAGGTAATTGTTAACAAGACCGGTGATCACTATTGCAATTTCATATGAGGGAGAGGCATAAGCTAACATACTTTCTCTACTTGGATCATATGCACTTATGATTGGAACTCTAGCAAGCATCCACAAATACTAAAGATCAATAAGGTAAAACCCAACCATAGCATTAAAGCATCAAGTCCTCTTTATCCATTACGCAACAACCCCCTTACTCGGGTTTGTGTTTCAGTCACTCACCAACCCACTATAAGCGAATCATGAACGTATTGCAACACCCTACAGCGGGAATTCCTCACGCTTGCGCGACACGGAGGGCACCATAGGACAGCATCAAAGTAAAACATACAACTCATACCAATCTAGATCATCAATCAACCCAAAGACAAAAGATATCTACTCAAAACATCATAGGATGGCAACACATCATTGAATCATAATATGTGGCATAAAGCACCATGTTCTAGTAGGGATTATAGCAGGGTGCGGGAGAGTGGACCGTGTAAAAGAGGTGAGGATGGTGATGATGATGGTGATGTTGATGAAGACGATCACCGCGGCGATGATTCCCCTCCCGATGGCACTCCGGTGCTACCAAGAGAGAGGAGGAGAGGCTCTTCCCCTTGTGCTTCCTCCTCCATGGCTTTCCCCCTTTGGTCCTTGGCCTTCATAGCGATGAGGGGCCCTCCGAGATCCTCCTCCATGGCCTCCGGTGATGATGGTCCCCTCTGGCAGGGTGCCAGAGAGGGCCTAGATTGATTTCTCGTGGCTATAGAGGCTTGCGGCGGCAGAACTTCTGATCTAGGTTAATTCCCGGAGGTTTCGGTCGGCGTCCTGCGAAAGGGGGTACCTAGACTTGCCTACCTACGGCCTGCGTCACGGCTCAAGGAGTGGCCCAGTACAGCCCGTCTTCATCAACACATGCTCAAGACCCTCGCGAGGGGCCAAGCCTCGCGGGGCGGACGACAAGTGGCTTCCTCAAGCACGGCCTCATCAGGCTGGCTCGCGAGGAGGCGGAGAGATCCAGGCGGGGTACCTCACGAGGTGCCCCTGACGCAAGCTATGACGACCGAGGCCAGGCGGGCGCCGGCCTGCGCAGAATCCTTGTTTCCCCTTTTGTGCAAAGGGGGCAAGCGCAGGCGAGGGTATCAAGCAAAGTAAACCATTTCGGTGCAACAAGACCAAGACCAGCAGGACGACAGAATGGAGGTCATCGTGGAGCCCAAGCCGGCGTCATCGTCAGGGCCTTTGGCAGGCAAGGACCAACTTTAGTCAGGATAAGTGTACTAGATGTTCCCCATCAAAATGGCCAACTGTTGGCGCCCTTCCCGCTCAATTTTTGGGAAGAGGCCCGGGGCCTTCGCCTATACATAGGACTAGCCACCCACAGGGCATCGAATCCGCATCGGTAGACGGAAGAGCCTAGAGGCATCTGATACAGAGAGAGAGAGGCGACTGAACTCCCCTAGCAGTTCATCACCCCAGCCAAGGACAGACCCTCTGTAACGCCCCGAGCCCGACGCTCCAGAAGACTTCTAGATATTCCGAGATTCGTCGTGTGATTTGTTTTGTTCGTTGCATTCATCCTTGCATCATGTGCATTGCATCATGTCATCATGCAACCCCTTTTTAAAAAAACTCAACTTAATAAATTGCATAGATCTTTTGATCTATTTAAATCGAGGGAATTCACTTGTGGTTTCTCTTTATAACATATTAAAGCCTCTCAATATTATTAGGGAGCTATAATAAAATTATTCCATTTATTTGGAATTAACCATAACCCACTTGCAAAATATCCCATGCCATTGTTATCTCAATTCTTGGTCTCCAACCTTGCCCATAATTTCTTTCGTCATTTTCCGGAGCTCCATCAAAAATCCGAACATTTTTGGACCTTCCTTTTATCAAGTCCTAGTCCAAACCCATTTGAATTAAATTCAAATGAGTTTGAATTTAAATCTTTCAATCATGGCCTTTCTATTTTTCTTGGAACGAGCATATTTTTGCGAGTCCGGGAAAATTATCCCTATGCGCATATTCTTTCCCTAACACTCTTTTTCTTTTTCTTCCCTCTAATTTCTTTTCTGCTAAACAGTTAAAGAAGAGAAGGAAGAAGCCCAGCAGCCCAACCGCACCGCATCGGCCCATTTTCCTCTCAAGGCCCAGCCGCGCCTCTAACCCTAGCCCGACCCCCTCGCTCGATCCCATCTCATCCTCTCGCTCCCTCTGAGCGCCGCCACGCATCGCCCAAACCCAGCGCCCGAACCCTCCTCTCGCTCGATCCCCTCAGCCTCTCCCTCTGGCCATGGCCCCTCGCGAGTCTCCCTCCTCCGCCACATCTCCCTGGCCTCGTCAGCGCCACGCCTCCTCCTCCCTTCGTTCCGCCCCAACCACCAGGAAGCCGAGCCCCCGCGCGCTGCTTCTTCGCCCGCAGCCTCGATCACCGTCGCCCCAGCGCCCGAGGAGAGGAGCTCCTCCAGCACCGCACCAAGTCCGTCACTGTCTTCTGCATCATCGACTCGCCATGTCACCTCGCCCGCGCCACCACTTCTCCACCTCTCCTGGAGTTCCGTCCGCCAGCCACCGGAGCCGCTGCTGGTTGCCGCTCCGCGCTCCTCGCTCCCCTTGTTAGCCAGGAGCTCGTCCCGCGAGCTCGGCCAACTTAGGCGGCCCCGGAGCCTGCGCCAAGCCCCTCTCCATCGACCCCGCGCGCGCCATTGCAGGAACTCCATCGTCGTCAACCGGTGCAGCAGCGCCACTGCAGTTCTACCCCGACCTCCGCGACCACCACCTCCGGCCTCCCCGTCCTCTGTTCGCCTAGGTTGTTCGTCCTTTGCTCGCAGCTCCATCCATGGCGGCCTCTGTTCATTGACCACAGAGACCTGAGGCCCTTTTGTGTTGCTTCACTTTGGATGCGCCAATATCCTCTCTGACAAACGCACGACTACATGGTGACACGTCAAGTACCTCTGCTGCCGTCTCCGAAATCGCCAAGTACCACAACTACCCTCGAGGACATTTGGTTCCGTCAAGTTCGACTACAACATGTGTACCACTACTTCCTCTACCGACGCCGTGTACGACTACTTCCCACGACGACCCGTGAACGTCTACTTCCACTACCGTCACGAGAACGACTACCTCCACTACGGCCCGTGAACAACTACTTCCTCTACACTGCCTTGAACTCGATCCGCCACGAAACGCACGCTTCAAAGGTATAACGATGAGATGACCGCCCGTGTATGAATGTGTGTTGTATGAGATGCTCGTGTTTGCAACGTGCCCGTTTGTCCTTGCCAGTTCCTCCTCGTTTGCCATGTCGTCGACCCGTGGGAACCTGGTAATCCGGGATCACCCCACCATCTTGCATGACTCGCTCACGTCACACTTCCTTTTGCACCGGTACCTCCATGAGTTATCGGGACCGGAATGTTGCCGTGGCACCATTTTTGTTTGACCGCCGTGGCACCTTTTTCCTTCCGCCATGGCGACAAATGCCTCGTATCATGCTCATGTTAATGTTTTTATAAAATTGCATAAAATATGTATATGTCATCCGCATCTTGATAACAACATTTAAAATGTCTAAAATTGATGTTTGCATTTAAATTGCTAAATGGCATATGGGGATTTTCCAGAATTATCGTTTGTTGTTTCCGGGCTCATTTAAACTTGCCTAAATAGGTGGTTTGCTCATGCTTCACCCCTTGCCATGTTAATTAACATTTAATATTTGTTGAGTATCATAACCGAGAGAGAACTAAATAATTGATGTGGTGTTCCGTCAATATGCAACTCGTTGCATATTGAGCTCCACTTAAATTGTAGTGTTCTTTGCTTTACCTTGCCATGCCATGCCTCATTAAACTGGACATGCATCATATTTGTTTGTGCATCATGCCATGCTTATGTGCTGGTTGTTTATCGCGTTGTTTGCTTCTTTCCGGTTTGCTTCTCTCGTTAGCTTCGGTTTCGTTCCGGAGTTGTGAGGATTCGTTCGACTACATTCGTTTGTCTTCTTCATGGACTCGTTCTTCTTCCTTGCGGGATTTCAGGCAAGATGACCATTACCCTCGATATCGCTTCTATCTTTGCTTGCTAGTTGCTCCGTTCTATCGCTATGCTGTGCTACCTATCACTTGTTTACCATGCCTCCCAAATTGCCATGTCAGCCTCTAACCTTTTCACCCTTCCTAGCAAACCGTTGTTTGGCTATGTTACCGCTTTGGCTCAGCCCCACTTATAGTGTTGTTAGTTGCAGGTGAAGTTGAAGATTGCTCCATGATGGACAGGATTATGTTGGGATATCATAATATCTCTTATTTAATTAATGCATCTATATACTTGGTAAAGGGTGGAAGACTCGGCCTTTTGCCTGGTGTTTTGTTCCACTCTTGCCGCCCTAGTTTCCGTCATACCGGTGTTATGTTCCTGGATTTTGCGTTCCTTATGCGGTTGGGTGATTTATGGGACCCCCTTGATAGTTCGCTTTGAATAAAACTCCTCCAGCAAGGCCCAACATTGGTTTTAACATTTGCCACCTAAGCCTTTTTCCCTTGGGTTCTGCAGACTCAGGGGTCATCTTTATTTACCCCCCGGGCCAGTGCTCCTCTGAGTGTTGGTCCAAACTAGATCCCTTTGCAGCGCCCCCTCAAGGAAACTTGAGGTCTGGTTTTAGTTGTACGGATTGCTCATCCGTTGTGCCCTGAGAACGAGATATGTGTAGCTCCTATCGGGATTTGTCGGCACCGTCGGGTGGTCTTGCTGGTCTTGTTTTACCATTGTCGAAATGTCTTATAAACCGGGATTCCGAGTCTGATCGGGTCTTCCTGGGAGAAGGTATATCCTTCGTTGATCGCGAGAGCTTATCATGGGCTAAGTTGGGACACCCCTGCAGGGTATAATCTTTCGAAAGCCGTGCCCGCGGTTATGTGGCAGATGGGAATTTGTTAATGTCCGGTTGTAGATAACTTGACACTTGACTTAATTAAAATGCATCAACTGTGTGTGTAGCCGTGATGGTCTCTTCTCGGCGGAGTTCGGGAAGTGAACACGGTTTTTGGGTTATGTTTGACGTAAGTACGAGTTCAGGATCACTTCTTGATCATTGCTAACTTCACGACCGTTCTGTTTGCTCTCTTCTCGGTCTTATTTGCGTATGTTAGCCACCATATATGCTTAGTCGTTGCTGCAACCGCACCACTTTACCCCTTCCTCACCCCTTTAAGCTTAAATAGTCTTGATCTCGTGGGTTTTGAGATTGCTGAGTCCTCGTGACTCACCAGATACTATCACCACAGTTGCAGGTGTCGATGATACCAGTGCAGATGATGCAACCGAGCTCAGATGGGAGCTCATCGAAGAGCTTGGTCGTTGCTATGTTTCGTTTCATGTTGATCAGTAGTGGAGCCCAGTTGGGACGATCGGGGATCTAGCAGTTGGGTTATCTTCTTTTCTTTTGGCTTCGTCCGTAGTCGGACTATGTGTGTACTCTGAATGATGTATGATTTATTTATGTTCATTGTGTGAAGTGGCGATTGTAAGCCAACTCTTTATCCCAGTCTTGTTCATTACATGGGATTGTGTGAAGATGACCCTTCTTGCGACAAAACCACAATGTGGTTATGCCTCTAAGTCGTGCTTCGACACGTGGGAGATATAGCCGCATCGTGGGTGTTACAAGTTGGTAATCAGAGCCATCGCCGACTTAGGAGCCCCCTGCTTGATTGTTTGTTGGTGTTGTTGAGTCTAGAAAAAAAATGTTTTGAGTCTTAGGATTATATATATTGGAGAGTAGGATTCTTTTTACTCCTCAGTCCCTTCGTCGCTCTGGTGAGGTCTCCTGACGTAGATGTTTTGACTTTCCTCTCCTCAAATTTCACTATTTTTTTAGGATCACGCGGGTATCTTGGAATCGTCTCGATGGTTTTGTGACGAGAACATTGTTCTTGGTGCCTCCTGTCTATTATGTGGATTTGACCCGGGGAGTTGAGCTCCGAGGTGTTGTCGTCACAATTTTATCGTTGCAGTTCCGGAATACGTGAGTTTTGCCGACATCAAAAATCTCTTTTATGCAGTTGTTGGAGAGATAACCTCGATGCCACCTAGTACTGGGGCGGGAGTTCGGGAGTATTGCCATAACTCGTATAACGGATGCTTTTCGAAGGTTGAGGTACACGATTTCCGAAGGTTTCTTGGTTATGTGTTGACGGATGGATACAGCTTGGATGTAGGTATTGTTAGTTTTGGGTGAGATATATATTGCTTCCCCTGTATCCCCAACACTAGATTGCATAACCAGAAAGTTTCGGGAGTTTTATAGGTGGGAATTCAAGTAGCTCTAGTTTTATCTTTCCAACAGACACATGATACGATATGGGATCTATCATATGTTTGTTCTGGCTTATTCTGCAAGCCAAATCCTTTCTTTTGTTTTCTTTATGGTATTCGAGTTGCTTCGAAGTCAAATGTTGAATCCATACCTTCCCTAAATGGTGTTCTCATATTGCTATGTGAATACTAATCCTTCTTGATCATCGAGGTCGTCATGTCAATTCTTTCTGACCGGTGTGCTTCTCTACAAGTGGATCCGAACATTTCAACATTCGCAAGATGAATTCTAAGTTTTCTCAATGGTATCCATTCCATCTGCCCCAAGTTGCCTTTGTTTTCCCGCCCTCCCACCCTTTTTCTTCAAGGACTCAGATTTGTTAATCGGGTATTCATTTTATTGATGGGAAGTCTCTCCATTCTTTTCCGTCAATGTTCTTATCCGGTGATTCTCAGGAAGATACTAACGGAGCTTCAAGTTTATTATTCTTCGTCTCTTTTCTTCTCCGGTGGATTTAACTCAAGCTTTCGGTGTTGATCATATCCTTTTTCCTCGTTCAAATGCTATCCCATGCCGGTGCATCTCATAATCGTTCACCTCTCTCTCTTCATATCCGAAGTGCCGAGGATATCTCAGAAGATTTGTGTCTCCATTATCAAGATCCGTTCAAGCTATTTGGAGATTATTATCTCATTCAAGCCATTTAATTCAACGGGCGCAATCCCCCCTTTCAAACAATCGTTCAACGGTGTTTCTCTTGAGTGGGCCCTAACCCACAGGTCTTTTCCCAGGACCTTACCTGACTCTTCTAATTATTAGGAGCGATTCTCAAATTCATTTCCAAGTTTGACATAAGAATGAATTTTCATCAGTCATATTCTTTCTCCAAGATCGCTTTCAAAATATTTTCCAGCATTGGTTCATCATTTCTATTCTTCTTTGTTCCGAAGTGCCTCAACAATTTTGGTGGTTCTTGTCATCATTCTCAGCACGTGAAGACCGAAGAAGAGTTCCTCTAAATCCTTACCCGTTCTTACAGAGATTCATGGTTCTAGTATTATGCCATCCTCTCATAATTGCTTTCGATTATGAGAATTCTTTTCACCCATCCGGGGCATTTCAGCAGGCTTTTCAGTTTGATTCTCCAGAGCCATCATCTCAGAATTCTTAATTCTCAGCGTGTAGCTATCGTTCTCCAAATCTTACCCATGCATCGTTCAAATATCCTCTAATCAGTTCATGATCTCTTCGTTCTCTTGTATCTAAAGTCCGTCAAGTATCTTCATTCGTTTTCCAATTCTTCCCAGTGAATTGTGCCTTTGCTACTCCCATTTTCAATTCTTACGGTGGTTCGTTCAAGATTTCTCTTCCTTCGTTATCGTATCAATTCATTCTTTCTTTTGCTGTTTCAATCCTACCGGTGGTTGTTGAAGACCTTCTCAAGTTTGCACTATATCTCTCTTAATCCTTTCTACGAGAATAAGTAGTATGCCAAATCCGTTGCTTGTCATCAATTTAAATTGGTGAAGGATGCACATAACGTAATTCTTATTATTGTTTCATCCAAGTGATCTAGTTTCTTCTTTCCAGAGTTGTTCATCATGTCATTTTTCCCGGTTCGAGATGTTTCATCTTTTCTTTTCTGGAGTTCCAAGTTTTCTCGGTTATCTCGTCGCGAAGCTTCATCTTATCACTGCAAGACTTCACCTTGTTCTTTCAACTTCTCTTTCTTTCTATCATCCTTTTTTTACCAGAGTTCTTCATGGAGGCTCTACATGGTGGTTCATCAAGGATTCCTTTCATCCTTCAATTGTTCTTCAAGATTTCTCTCAAAGTTATGATCAGCCAAGCTATGCTCTAAAAATAAACATGGTGCTCAACACATGTTTTTTTTCTGAGGAGTTTAAGTATTCTTCTTCTTGCATTTTGAAGTGCAATTCTTTCTACCTTATATTTTGAGGTGGTGTTATATCATTCTTGACAATTTTCATTCATGTTTCGTGATTCACATGTTGTCAAGAATGAGGTATTCTAAATCCATCAATCTCCTCGTTGGAGTTATCTGGGTATAGATTTCACCTAAAGCCTTCCCTAAGGAATGTTGCTATTTGTGGTGCTTATTAATGATCCAAGTTTTCTCCTATCCTCTCGGGGAAAGCAGTTTTCATCCCTTCGTTGATCTCAAGCAAGCATTTGTTTTCGATAGTGGCCGGTTGTCACCTCATCATTTTGAGATGTTTTCCATAAGCCCACTACAAGCTTATTCATTTCGTTGTTGGTTTCCAACAACTCCGTTATAACCTTCTTGGAAGGGTGCTTTCCAAGCTCATTTGTGGCAGAAGTTGGCATTTTCTTCTCCATTCTGTTATTCCAATGATCTATCTTCTATTATTTCTTCCGGAGGCATTGTGATGTTGCTCTTTTCACTCATCATCTCGAATTGTGAGGATCGTATCCTTTTCGTGCTTATCCATTTAACCGGAGTGTTGTGTTCTCATTCAAGTTCTTTCATCTTATCAAGTTTTGCCTCTCTTTTCAGCCTGAGTGCTGTTTGAAATCTTTCTTACCCCTTGTGCCATTCTTTCAATAATTCCGGAGGCAGTGTGTTGTTGATTTCATCAAGTATCACCCCATCTTCTCAAGTTCATGTTCAATTCCTTCCATTTACAGTCGGAGTGCTGCCAAAATTATACCATTCTTATTCATTCTTATCTTGTTTCAGCCAGAGAGGGTTCAATCCCTTCTTGTCCATTGTACTCGTCATTCATCGCTTTGCATCCTTCAAGGTTCACATGGTGTTCCTTGCTTCTCTTTTCTACTGGAATGCTCTCAATTTCGTTCAACTCTATTGTGTTATTCTTTCAAGTTTTCAACCCCTCGTGGTTCATCGGTTTCACACATTGGTCGAAGAAGCAACGTAGTTTTATCTCTTCTCTTCCTCTTCTGTTTCTCTCCGGTGCCATCCTAGATCTCGGGACGAGATCCTCTTGTAGTGGTGGAGTGTTGTAACGCCCCAAGCCCGGCGCTCCAGAAGACTTCTAGATATTCCGAGATTCATCATGTGATTTGTTTTGTTCATTGCATTCATCCTTGCATCATGTGCATTGCATCATGTCATCATGCAACCCCTTTTTAAAAAAACTCAACTTAATAAATTGCATAGATCTTTTGATCTATTTAAATCGAGGGAATTCACTTGTGGTTTCTCTTTATAACATATTAAAGCCTCTCATTATTATTAGGGAGCTATAATAAAATTATTCCATTTATTTGGAATTAACCATAACCCACTTGCAAAATATCCCATGCCGTTGTTATCTCAATTCTTGGTCTCCAACCTTGCCCATAATTTATTTCATCATTTTCCGGAGCTCCATCAAAAATCCGAACATTTTTGGACCTTCCTTTTATCAAGTCCTAGTTCAAACACATTTGAATTAAATTCAAATGAGTTTGAATTTAAATATTTCAATCATGGCCTTTCTATTTTTCTTGGAACGAGCATATTTTTGCGAGTCCGGGAAAATTATCCCTATGCGCATATTCTTTCCCTAACACTCTTTTTCTTTTTCTTCCCTCTAATTTCATTTCTACTAAAGAGTTAAAGAAGAGAAGGAAGAAGCCCAGCAGCCCAACCGCACTGCATCAGCCCATTTGCCTCTCAAGGCCCAGTCGCGCCTCTAACCCTAGCCCGACACCCTCGCTCGATCCCATCTCCTCCTCTCGCTCCCTCTGAGCGCCGCCATGCATCGCCCAAACCCAGCGCCCGAACCCTCCTCTCGCTCGATCCCCTCAACCTCTCCCTCTGGCCATGGCCCCTCGCGAGTCTCCCTCCGCCGCCACATCTCCCTGGCCTCGTCAGCGCCGCGCCTCCTCCTCCCTTCGTTCCGCCCCAACCACCAGGAAGCCGAGCCCCGCGCGCTGCTTCTTTGCCCGCAGCCTCGATCACCGTCGCCCCAGCGCCCGAGGAGAGGAGCTCCTCCAGCACCGCGCCAAGTCCGCCGCCGTCTTCTGCATCATCGACTCGCCATGTCACCTTGCCCGCACCACCACTTCTCCACCTCTCCTGGAGATCCGTCCGCCAGCCACCGGAGCCGCTGCTAGTTGCCGCTCCGCGCTCCTTGCTCCCCTTGCTAGCAAGCAGCTCGTCCCCGAGCTCGGCCAACTCCGGCGGCCCCGGAGCCCGCGCCAAGCCCCTCTCCATCGACCCCGCGCGCGCCATTGCAGGAAATCCATCGTCGTCAACCGGTGCAGCAGCGCCACCGCAGTTCTACCCCAACCTCCGCGACCACCACCTCTGGCCTCCCCGTCCTCTGTTCTCCTAGGTTGTTCGTCCTTTGCTCACAGCTCCATCCATGGCGTCCTCTGTTCGTTGACCACAGAGACCTGAGGCCCTTTTGTGTTGCTTCGCTTTGGATGCGCCAAGATCCTCTCCGACAAACGCATGACTACATGTTGACACGTCAAGTACCTCTGCTGCCGTCTCCGAAATCGCCAAGTACCACGACTACCCTCGAGGACATTTGGTTCCGTCAAGTTCGACTACAACGTGTGTACCACTACTTCCTCTACCGACGCCGTGTACGACTACTTCCCATGATGACCCGTGAACGTCTACTTCCACTACCATCGCGAGAACGACTACCTCCACTACGGCCCGTGAACAAATACTTCCTTTACACCGCTTTGAACTCGATTCGCCCCGAAATGCACGCTTCAAAGGTATAACGACGAGACGACCGCCCGTGTATGAATGTGTGTTGTATGAGATGCTCGTGTTTGCACCGTGCCCGTTTGTCCTTGCAAGTTCCTCCTCGTTTGCCATGCCTTCGACCCGTGGGAACCCGGTAATCTGGGATCACCCCACCATCTTGCATGACTCGCTCACGTCACACTTCCTTTTGCACCGGTACCTCCATGAGTTATCGGGACCGGAATGTTGCCGTGGCACCATTTCCGTTTCACCGCTGTGGCACCTTTTTCCTTCCGCCATGGCGACAAATGCCTCGTATCATGCTCATGTTAACGTTTTCATAAAATTGCATAAAATTTGTATATGTCATCCGCATCATGATAACAACATTTAAAATGTCTAAAATTGATGTTTGCTAAATGACATATGGGGATTTTCCGGAAATATCGTTTGTTGTTTCCGGCCTCATTTAAACTTGCCTAAATAGGTGGTTTGCTCATGCTTCACCCCTTGCCATTTTAATTAATATTTAATATTTGTTGAGTATCATAACCGAGAGAGAACTAAATAATTGATGTGGTGTTCCGTCAATATGCAACTCGTTGCATATTGAGCTCCACTTAAATTGTAGTGTTCTTTGCTTTACCTTGCCATGCCATGCCTCATTAAACTGGACATGCATCATATTTGTTTATGCATCATGCCATGCTTATGTGCTGGTTGTTTACCGCGTTGTTTGCTTCTTTCCGGTTTGCTTCTCTCATTAGCTTCGGTTTCGTCCCGGAGTTGTGAGGATTCGTTCAACTACATTCGTTTGTCTTCTTCATGGACTTGTTCTTCTTCCTTGCGGGATTTCAGGCAAGATGACTGTCGGTGTCAAAACCGGCGGATCTTGGGTAGGGGGTCCCGAACTGTGCGTCTAGGCGGATGGTAACAGGAGACAAGGGACACGATGTTTTACCCAGGTTCAGGCCCTCTTGATGGAGGTAAAACCCTACGTCCTGCTTGATTAATATTGATGATGTGTGTTACAAGAGTGGATCTACCACGAGATCAAGGAGGCTAAACCCTAGAAGCTAGCCTATGGTATGATTGTTGTTCGTCCTATGGACTAAAGCCATCCGGTTTATATAGACACCGGAGAGGGCTAGGGTTCCACAGAGTCGGTTACAATGGTAGGAAATCTACATATCCGTATCGCCAAGCTTGCCTTCCACGCCAAGGAAAGTCCCATCCGGACACGGGACAAAGTCTTCAATCTTGTATCTTAATAGTCTTGGAGTCCGGCCGATGATGATAGTTCGGCTATCCGGACACCCCCTAGTCCAGAACTCCCTCAGTAGCCCCTGAACCAGGCTTCAATGACGATGAGTCCGGCGCGCATGTTGTCTTCGGCATTGCAAGGCGGGTTCTTCCTCCGAATAATTTATAGAAGATTGTGAACACCAGGATAGTGTCCGGCTCTGCAAAATAAATTCCACGTACCACCGTAGAGAGAATAACATTACACAAATTCAATCTGCTGACGTATTTTGTGGCGTGACGTCACACCATTACCAAGCCTTTACTTGAGTTGTTTTTATCGTATCACCTCAGCGCGTTTAGCGAGGCGGTTTCCTTGGCACGTCTTGTCGAAGCAGAGATCGTGTTCCCCTTATTCCGGGATTCCCATCAATACGGACGTGGGTAACCCAACCACGCCCGTTGCCACGCCCCCTCCATCGAAGGCGGGTTCCAAACGGTCACGGGGACGGCTCTTGGTATTGTCCCTCTTTATAATGAGACCAAGGCCCGTTCTTTTCCTTCAATCCTCTATTGAATCCGCCCCTCGCCCCGAGTTCCAACACCCAGGGCTCCATATTCAGGTACCTTCGATCTTCGACAATGTCCGGCCCCGACCTACGAGGCCGGTGGATGCCCTCTCCGTCACGGAAGAGGACGTGCTAAAGCTGAGAGACGCCAAGTACTTAACCTACGAGATTTTGCATAGGCTGCCTGCTCGAGGGCAAGTTATTCCTACTCCCGAGCTTGGCGAGAGCGTCGTGTTCGTGTCTCACCTCCGTCGGGGTTTAGGCTTCCCGACGGATCCCTTCGTGAGGGGGCTCATGTTTTACTATGGGCTGGAATTCCATGACTTGGCTCCGGAGTCTATCCTCCACATCTCATCATTCATTGTCGTCTGCGAAGCCTTCCTCCGCACTACCCCTCACTTCGGCTTGTGGCTCAAAACCTTTAACATGGAGCCGAAGGTGATTGAGGGGCGTCAGGCAGAGTGTGGTGGGGCGGTTATAAGTAAGAGGGCCGATGCTCCCTGGCCCGAGGGCTCTTTTCAGGAGGAGCTCGGCTTGTGGCAACAGGAGTGGTTCTATATCACCGCTCCCAGGGGCAGCAGGCAGAGGCTGCCGCCCGTCTTCCGCTCGGGCCCTCCACAACGGCTGACGTCATGGGTCAACAAGGGGCGTGACTGGGGGCCGTCCAAGGACGTTCCCCTGTTGCAGGACCGGATTCGAGGCCTCCAAGAAAGGGAGATCAATCTGGCCGTAGTGGTACAGGTTATGTTGATCCGACGCCTACTGCCCTGCAAACGTCGCCCCCTCCGCATGTGGGAATTTAATCCGGAGGGGCCGCGAGCTCTTCAACACTTCATGGGTTTGACACCCGCAGAGATGTACAGACTGTTCTTCGGATCGCAAGAGATGCGTCCGGAATTGACCGAGGATGCTGGCCTAAGCTGCAATCGCCCGGATACTCAAGTAAGTAGCACTGTGTCCGGACACATCGTCCATTTATTTACTGTGGGTTTGCCTTTTAACCAGCTATCCCTTGGACATGAGTGGATAGCGCAAGCAAAACTGATACGGTGTCCGGCCCCCCTCCCTGAGACCACGCAGGATCCCGTGTTAATCAAAATGTTAGAGGTTGCACCTTCAGAGGAGGGCGAAGAAGGGCACAGGGGATCTACCACCTCAGCCACAGAGGTTTTCAGTAAGGGAGGAATCGAGATTCCCTCCTTCCAGGGGGAGAAGAGGACCTCTTCCGAAGACCCGGAGGCCAAGGCCTCAAAGCGGGGAAAGAAATCTGTACCGGAAGGTCCTGTGCCGGGAAGAGCCCCGGCCGTACTGTCTCCTCGAAGGAATCAGCCCTCTAGCGAGCCGTAAGTAAAAAGGGGGGAATTTTGTAATAGTGAACATCCATGTTTAATTTCTAAGGGTAACCGAAGTTTTCACCTTGTAGTTCGGATCTCAGCCCATCTCAGCACAGCTCATCTTCGGGAGACCTTCGTCCGGAGATGATGGAGAGCGAAACACCTCCATCTGTTGCCCCATCATGCGGGGCGGACGACCCTGAGGTGTCGTCGTGGAGGGTCTCCCCGAGTCTGGCGGGGGCAGAGAGTTCGGCACCCATTGGAGTACGGCCGGTGGAGCTGCAGGACTTGCTTAAGAGGGCGTCCATCTCAGAAGATCACCGCACATTAATGGGTATGGTGATTGTGAGGATCTCGTCCGCCGAAAGCGGGTTGTGTGAGGCCGTCGGAAGTTTGCTGACGGGATTTGAGGTACGCAAAAAATGACATATGTTTTGACAGTTTTGCACATGAAGTGTGCCCTGTATAGATAGTAGCCCCTGAGACTTAGTATGCTGTCGAAAGCGACAGCGTGCTGAGGATCATAATCTCAGTTATAGATTGTCGCCTTTCCTATGCAGGTGGCGGAACGTTCGGTGGCCAGCCGGACTGATGGATTTGCCGAGCTAAAGAGGCAACTCGACGTTGCGGATGCGGACATCTCGCTAGTCAATAAACGACTCGATGACTCACAAGGTATGTGGTTGCTCTGCAGTCGCCTAGTAAGGGAGCTGACGCCCATTTCTTACAATTTGTATGCCTGATGCAGATAGTGCTGCTGTTGTGGAAGGCCTTCAAGCAGAACTTGCTCGGGCCAAGGAGCAAGCCAGAAAAAGCGAGGCGGCTGCCTCGAAGGCAGCGGAAGAGCTAGAAGCCGAGAAGGCTGCTCACTGCCGAAGCAGGGAGGAGATGGCCGGACTGGCCACGAAATTAAAAGTTGCTACCGACCGCCTGGAGGTTCTTGAAAGAGAACGCCGAGCGGAGCAAGAGGACCTGAAGAAGGCCGACGCCGAAGCCAAGGATGCCCGTAGGGCGATGCGGGCAATGAAGGAGGAACTGCGTCAGGTCGGAGACATTGTGGCTGGAAAGCCCTTTATGCTGCATAGGAAGTTCACGGATCTGAAGTATGCTCAGCTGGGCCGATTGTACGGTGCGGAGGATCCTTATCTGGACTTGGCGGCGAGTGCGGCGGACGCAGTCGTGCACTTTCAAAGCCAGAAGGATCACGAAATGGAAGAGCTTTTCTGGTCTCAATTCCATAGTCCGGAGCATCCACTTCCGTAGAGTGATTGGCTGGTTGAGTGGGCTGAGCTGAATAGATTGTCCGGACTTGCCATGACGGATGTAGTCGCTCATGTGTGGCCGAAAGGGCCCAAGCCGAAGAGTTATTTTGGCTTGTTGCAGCAATTCCTTTGGGCGGTGCCGCGTATTGGGGCAATGAAGCGGTCGGCATGCATAGAAGGTGCACGGATGGCTCTCGCCCGTAGTAAGACATATTGGGCGGAGATGGATGCCACCGCTGTTGCATCCCGGGGTTCGGACAGAAGCTGATTCCCCACCGAGCACTATTTTGAGGAAGTCCTGCAGGGCGCTCGTTTAATAGAGTCGCGGTGCTCGAAAGATGTTATGTTTGAATGACATGTATGATTTCTGAGATCAAGTTCATAATGCAATAGCTTTTTATACTTATGTGTTCAAGTATTGAACTATCTCCTGTGCGGCCGTATATGTATAAATAACCTGAAAGTTGCAGTCTTTGGCTTCAGCCCCCACGCACATGGTGCGGGGGTGTTTGCAAAAAGAAAAGTGCTTTTTCACACTTAATCCAACGTCTTGGTCCTTTTAGGGAGGTGATAGCGTAGCAAACTAGGCAACCGGACTATAATGCTTTATCACTTTCACTTAGCCATAGGAGCTCGAATGTGGGGCTACTTCCAATGGTCGATCGAGTGGTTGACCAGTCTCTCGCTATATCATGACAATCAGTTTTCGGCTTTCACTACTGAGGTGCTCGCCCGGCCGAACCGGGGCACAATCGCAGTAGTTCTCCTGGTGCCGCGTTAGCCGATGATACGGAATGTAAGGCAGCAAAACACAGGAGCCGGGCAAACCCAACATTTAACCAAAGACATGATTCGGAGCTGATGCATATAAGGCCTAACTCGAGACGCCCTAAGCCCCTAGTGTCCAGGTACAGGCGGGAACTTCTGACGCGGCCGATGCCAAAACGCGAGCCTCCTCCTCGGCTATGATGGGAAACCGGGGGATGTGTATCAACAAGAGACAGTAAGAAAGGTTTACGCAGGGTCTTAGTCTGAAAAGAATCCTTGCAACGGGTCCCTACTGCATGTCTGCGCCTGTGTCTCCATTGTGCTGTATCCTGGACGGGTGTAGCACGTGCTTCATCTGTAGAAGAGAAGGACTTAGTTTCCAAGAAATATCGTGCAGAAGTTGTATTAAAATAGAATAAAGGGAAGAAAGTTGAGTTTTATTGGCTCTCATCATTTATACACGCGGCCCCTTATAAAGGGGATATGCGGCTGGGAAGCCCCTTGCCGGACTCGCCTAACCATGTCCGAGGTCTGAATGACCTGTTTTTAGGGGCTTTGACCCTCAAGGTCTGATTAGTGTGTGGCTGTCGAAGTAGTCTCACATTCTCCGTGGTCGAGGAACACTCAGAGTTACTTTTTAATGAAATTATGCCACGTTGACTGGGCATTCTTAAGCGTAAAAAACGCGTAATGTGGTATTGCATTAGGGCTGGCGATAGCTACGCGCCCCTGTAGTGCTTAAGGGCAACTGTTTGAATAGGGCGATGGAGAGTGAGCTTTTCGCGACGGAGGTTGTCGGATGAACCGAACACAACCTCTAGTGGTACAGAGCCTGTATAATTGGCTTAAAGGCCTGGCGTCACTCCTTTGAAGGAAGTGCTGCTACGGCGAATTTTGGTAGGGTCTATCCCCATTCTGCGGGCGGTGTCCTGGTATTGCAGGTGCCGTGTTCTCTTTTCGTGTTATCACATGAAGTGAGTTCACTGTTTTGACTTCTAGTGGAAAAGTCTTCTGTTTTCCGGAGTGCTGCTTTTGGGTTTCGTCACTTTCGCTTGGTGTGTCGAGCCCCTTGTGTTCGGCGTTAAGTCGGCCGGACTGTTTGAAGACCCAACAATCTCTGTGGGTATGGTTTGCAGGCTTCTCGGAGGTACCATGTATTTGACATAGTCTATCCAGAATCTTATTTAGGTTGGATAGCTCGTCACTGTTGTCCTTGAGGGACGGTGTTTTGTTGTTCGGCCGAGAGCTTTTGAATCCGGCGTTGACCGCCGTACTATTCGGGCCATTTTCCTTATCCCGGCGCTGATCTTTTCTGCGTCATGATTTCCCATATCCATCCCTGACTTCGGATGTACTCGGGTCGCTAGTGCTGCATCTAGCCAGCCAGCTGTCTTCCCCTGCGCAAAAGCGGGTCAGGAGGCTTGTTAGTGCGGCCATTGTTCTTGGATTTTCCTGGCAGAGGTGTCTGGCAAGCCATTCGTCTCGGACGTTGTGTTTAAAGGCTGCTAAGGCTTCAGCGTCCGGACAGTCTACTATTTGGTTCTTTTTAGTGAGGAACCTGTTCCAGAATTTGCGTGCTGACTCTCCGGGCTGTTGAGTTATGTGACTTAAATCGTCTGCATCCGGAGGGCGGACATAGGTCCCCTGAAAATTTGCTCAAAACGCATCCTCAAGCTCTTCCCAACTTCCAATGGTATTTTCTGGGAGGCTTTTAAGCCAATGCCGAGCTGGCCCTTTGAGCTTGAGGGGTAGGTATTTTATGGCATGGAGATCGTCTCCTCTGGCCATATGTATGTGTAGGATGTAATCCTCAATCCAGACTCTGGGGTCTGTTGTTCCGTCATATGCTTCTATGTTTACGGGTTTGAATCCCGCTGGAAATCCATGATCCAGTACCTCGTTGGTGAAACATAATGGGTGTGCGGCGCCCCTGTATTTGGGTGTGCCATTGTCTTCAAATGCTCGGCAGGTTATGTTGCTTCCTGGAGTCTTCTTTTTTGGCCCATAAATAGATCTGACTGGGTCGTCCTTTTTCCGAGGATCTTTATGTTGATCGTGAGCTGGCTTGTGTGCGGCGCCCCTTGTTGCTCTTGGCCTGTCATCTGATCGTCTATCCGGCCAGGCGGCTTCTTTCTTTCTTGACTGTGGGGGCTCTAAGGCCTCCTCGTCAAATTCGGGCAACAGCTTGCGCTTCGGGTAGCTCTTTGTCTGGTGACTAGCGCCATGTTTATCTGCGCTGTTGAGTACTTTGCTCCATCTCATTCTGAGTGCGTCCTCCGCTGTTTTGAGCTTCCGCTTTTGCTTCTTCAAACTTCTTGTAGTGGCGACGAGCCTTTTGTGAAGATTCGTATGCTCTGGTGATGTGAGATCATCTTCGCCGGGGATGGGTTGCTTGTCCACTTCATGTCCGGCTGGCTGCTTGTTGACATGTGCATCGTCCACTGCTTCGCCCTGCTCTAGGGCCGGGTCCGTATGGGTGCCGTTTTTATCGAGGCCGGTCTTCGGGCGGCGCTTGCGTCGCCGTTTTGGTTGTTTGTTGAGGGAGTTGTCTTTCACCACGTCCCGTTTTTCCTCATTATCGCTTCCTTTTGGTGTATCCACCATGTATACGTCGTGAGTTGGGGTGGCTTTCCCGTGCCCGGTAGGCGCTGGTTCTTGTTCGTCTCCGGCATCGTCGTCCATACCGTCGATGTCTTCGGAGTCGTAGTCTAGCATGTCGGTTAGATCGTCGACAGCGGCTACCAAGTGGGTGGTGGGTGGGCTTTGAATTTCTTCGTCGTCCGCATCCCAACCGTCCTGACCGCAGTCCGGCCAGGGCTCTCCTGATAACAAGAGACACTTTAGCAAACTCAAGATGTCGCCGAAAGGTGAGTGTTGAAAGATGTCCGCTGCTGTGAACTCCATGATCGGCGCCCAATCGGATTCGATCGGAGGGGGCACGGGAGGTTCGGAGTCTGGCACCTCGGAGTCACGAGCTTTATGAGGGACAAGGTTAGTGTTCCGCTCTATCGCCGTAGAGGTTGCAGCCCTCAAGGCGGCTTCTAGCCATCCATCCTCGATCTGCGTGGCCGGCTCCGAATTGACGATCGGAGCTGGTTCGAGTGCAGCCTCCAGGGTACTGTCCGGCTGAAGAGCTAAATCATGCTCGCCGTGACAGTGCGGCACGCTCGGCTGTGGCTCGAATCCATCGAGGATCAAGTCCCCGTGGATGTCAGCCGTGAAGTTCAAGCTTCCAAACCTGACCTGATGGCCAGGGGCGTAGCTTTCGATCTGCTCCAGATGGCCAAGCGAATTGGCCCGCAGTGCAAAGCCGCCGAATATGAAGATCTGTCCGGGGGGAAAGGTCTCACCCTGGACTGCGTCGTTGATGATGGTCGAAGAAGCCATCGAGCATATCGGTGACGACACAGAGGAACTCTCAATGAAAGCACCAATGTCGGTGTCAAAACCGGCGGATCTCGGGTAGGGGGTCCCGAACTGTGCGTCTAGGCGGATGGTAACAGGAGACAAGGGACACGATGTTTTACCCAGGTTCGGGCCCTCTTGATGGAGGTAAAACCCTACGTCCTGCTTGATTAATATTGATGATGTGTGTTACAAGAGTGGATCTACCACGAGATCAAGGAGGCTAAACCCTAGAAGCTAGCCTATGGTATGATTGTTGTTCGTCCTATGGACTAAAGCCATCCGGTTTATATAGACACCGGAGAGGGCTAGGGTTACACAGATTCTGTTACAATGGTAGGAAATCTACATATCCGTATCGCCAAGCTTGCCTTCCACGCCAAGGGAAGTCCCATCCGGACATGGGACGAAGTCTTCAATCTTGTATCTTCATAGTCTTGGAGTCCGGCCGATGATGATAGTTCGGCTATCCGGACACCCCCTAGTCTGGAACTCCCTCAATGACCATTACCCTCGATATCACTTCTATCTTTGCTTGCTAGTTTCTCCGTTCTGTCGCTATGCTGCGCTACCTATCACTTATTTACCATGCCTCCCAGATTGCCATGTCAGCCTCTAACCTTTTCACCCTTCCTAGCAAACCGTTGTTTGGCTATGTTACCGCTTTGGCTCAGCCCCTCTTATAGTGTTGTTAGTTGCAGGATTATGTTGGGATATCATAATATCTCTTATTTAATTAATGCATCTATATACTTGGTAAAGGGTGGAAGACTCGGCCTTTTGCCTGGTGTTTTGTTCCACTCTTGCCGCCCTAGTTTCCGTCATACCGGTGTTATGTTCGCGGATTTTGCGTTCCTTACGCGGTTGGGTGATTTATGGGACCCCCTTGATAGTTCGCTTTGAATAAAACTCCTCCAGGAAGGCCCAACATTGGTTTTAACATTTGCCACCTAAGCCTTTTTCCCTTGGGTTCTGCAGACTCAAGGGTCATCTTTATTTACCCCCCCCCCGGGCCAGTGCTCCTCTGAGTGTTGGTCCAAACTAGAGCCCTTTGCAGTGCCCCCTCAAGGAAACTTGAGGTCTGGTTTTAGTTGTACGGATTGCTCATCCGTTGTGCCCTGAGAACGAGATATGTGCAGCTCCTATCGGGATTTGTCGGCACAGTCGGGTGGTCTTGCTGGTCTTGTTTTACCATTGTTAAAATGTCTTGTAAACCGGGATTCCGAGTCTGATCGGGTCTTCCTGGGAGAAGCTATATCCTTCGTTGATCGCGAGAGCTTATCATGAGCTAAATTGGGACACCCCTGCAGGGTATAATCTTTCGAAAGTCGTGCCCACGGTTATGTGGCAGATGGGAATTTGTTAATGTCCGGTTGTAGATAACTTGACACTTGACTTAATTAAAACGCACCAACCGTGTGTGTAGCCGTGATGGTCTCTTCTCGGCGGAGTTCGGGAAGTGAACACGGTTTTTGGGTTAAGTTTGATGTAAGTAGGAGTTCAAGATCACTTCTTGATCATTGCTAACTTCACGACCGTTCTGTTTGCTCTCTTCTCGCTCTTATTTGCGTATGTTAGCCACCATATATGCTTAGTCGCTGCTGCAACCGCACCACTTTACCCCTTCCTTACCCCTTTAAGCTTAAATAGTCTTGATCTCACGGGTTTTGAGATTGCTGAGTCCTCGTGACTCACCAGATACTATCACCACAGTTGCAGGTGTCGATGATACCAGTGCGGATGATGCAACCGAGCTCAGATGGGAGCTCATCGAAGATCTTGGTCGTTGCTATATTTCGTTTCATGTTGATCAGTAGTGGAGCCCAGTTGGGACGATCGGGGATCTAGCAGTTGGGTTATATTCTTTTCTTTTGGCTTCGTTCGTAGTCAGACTATGTGTGTACTCTGAATGATGTATGATTTATTTATGTTCATTGTGTGAAGTGGCGATTGTAAGCCAACTCTTTATCCCAGTCTTGTTCATTACATGGGATTGTGTGAAGATGACCCTTCTTGCGACAAAACCACAATGCAGTTATGCCTCTAAGTCGTGCTTCGATACGTGGGAGATATAGCCGCATCGTGGGTGTTACACCCTCGCGAGGCTGTTCTTCCATTGTACTGTTCCTCATCAGCCCCTGAAGCAATCCACACACCACAAATTAGAGTAGGGTATTACACCACAATGGTGGCCTGAACCAATATAAATCTCATATCCCTTTGTTGTTCTTCGTGTAGTTTAGATCCTTGTGAGGCGGCGAGACATGGGTAGGCAGGAGGTGTGATATCCACGCGCACCCCAGTGTTCGAACCTCAAGGGTCTGCCGGAACCCGAAATCTGACATTTGGCGCGCCAGGTAGGGGTGCGCCAGAATCTGCCTTCCGTCGCCTCGTGTTTCGCCGCCCGTTGCATCATCATCATCATGTCTGGCGACCCAACGGGCAATCCCGATCCCTGGGCGGCCTGGCCCGCCCGCGCAGAGCCGCTTGCCCAGGGCGACCTCAACCCTGTGCCCCAGGAAGCCCGTGGTCCGCAGGGCGCTGCGGGCTGCGGGCGACGCGGCCAGATGGCATTAGCTCTCACGCCACAGCAGGTGCGGTCGGTAGCAAGGGCCTCGAGCCACGCCGCGGCCACGACATCATACACATGACGGGAGCAGGCTAACTCAAGGGCCACACTCACTGTGGCCCGAGAGCTGCTGTGATGCAGGCTGCTGGAGGGCGGCTGCGACGTGCTTCTGGAGCGGGTGGCAGAGCTCCTGGGCTCCGCCGCCTCAGGGGCTCACCCCTTCGGCGCCCAGCCACCGCCTCAGGCCCAAGGTGGACCGCGCGGAGGCCTCGCACGCGCCTGCGCAGCTCCAAGCAGATTCCAGGGCCACTCCAATGCCAACCCGGCCGTTGGCGCCTGGCTGCCGATACTGCCGCCTCCGCCTCCGATCAGCGAAGGGGGATCCACTACAATCCACGGACCCGGTGGGCCGCCGCGCTACCACTCCCAGGTGGGCACCTCGAGCGAGGCTCCGTGGCACAGGAGGCACTACAGCGAGGCGTTCGGGGCGGCGGCCCCGGAAGTGTATGTGCCCCACATGGTGGATCAAGGACTCGCGCAGGAGGAAGACCATGGCTCATTCCTTTGCCCAGGATGGGGGGAAGTGTCACACCCTAGCTAGTCATGCATTAGAGTGTTGCATCATGTTTATTCTTTCACCAGAAACCTGAAATGGGGATGACAGAACCCCCAGTCCCCTCTGAAACCAACTAGGGTTTACTAAAAACTTTTTGAATGAACCTGAAATGCCCTTCTAAAATGCCCATCATTTTTGTCTTGGTTCAGAACCTCTGCCAAAAGTGGTGCACATTTTCCTAGGCCATCTTAGGGTTTTTGAATTAAATCATAAATATTTGAATTTGGGCATTTAAAATTATATAAAATATTTAAATGCTCAAATATCTCCAAACTAAAATGTTTCATGTTGGAAATAATCCAACTATGGACCAGGAGTAGTTTGGTGATTTTAGGAGTTGCCTAAGTATTTTATTTAATTCAACAAAGTTGCAGAAGTATTAAAAAAATAGAAAACAGAAAGAAATGGAAAAAACTTACCTGGCGCCCAGCACCCGGCCCACCTGCCGGCCCAGCCCCGCGCCGCTCCAGCGAGCTGCTTGCCGGCCAGGCAGGCAGGCAGGTGCCCGACGGCGACCGCAGCGCGCGCCACGCACCTGCTCGCCGCCTCGCCGCTCCCCTCGCCCGGTGACGTCGTGGACCGGCCTCCCTCGCTCCCCCGAACCCCCCAGACACCCCCTCTCCTCTCCAGCTCCTCCCCCTCGCGCTCCCCCGCCATGGCCGACGCCACCATCGCCGTGCCTTCGTCGTAGCCGTGCTCCCCGCCGCCCGTGCGTCCTCTCATCGTGTCCAGGAGCTCCGCCGCTGTCCACTCCATCGACAAGCCGAGTCCCGAGCGCTCGCAACGCCCGAGTCCACCGCAACAACCTCGCCCGAACCGCCGTCGCCGGAGATCCCCTTCAACGCCGTCGTCGCTCCGGTTCATCTCCGGCCACACCAAGGGCTTCGTCGCACTCACTGTGAGCTTAGCCATCTTCCCCCCCTCCTTTTCTTGCTCCCGAGCTGTGTAGCGACCTCCCGGAGCTCAACCGCACCCACCACCGTGGAGCTCGTCGCCGACGTGCTCCCGGTCACCCTCCGACCACTCCACGGTGTCCATCATGCTCACCGTGTCACTTAGCACCTAGCTAGCCACTCCCCGAGCCTCACCGACCCCTCTAGCGTCAAGTTCGTCTTCGGCCGAACCCCGATGGCCACCAAAGTCGTCGCCGGCGCCAACTCCGGCCACCCCGACCCCAACGGACTCCACCAAGAGCTGCGGCTCGTCCTCAGCTCCACTCCGGTGGTCTCCGCGACCCATTTGGTGGCCGAAACGGCCAAAACCACTTTCGCCGCCGCGTCGGGCTCGCCGGCGGCTAAACGCCGGTGCAGCCGACCCGGGTTTGACCACGGGTGGGCCCTGGTTGACTCCCCTGAGTCAATGACAGGTGGGGCCCAGCCCTGTTAATTAAACAGGTTTAGTTTTAATTAAACTTTAATTAATCTAATCACACTGACACGCGGGACCCACTGTCAGGTTTGACCCGGATGTGTTCCGTTGACCTGCTGACATCACACTGACGTCAGGCTGACGCAATAATTGATTTTCTGGAATTAATCTAATATAGGAAATTCCATAATATAGTTTAAACTTCAAAAATTCATAACTTTTATTCTGTAACTCCAAATCAGACAAATTATATATGAAAAATGATCAGAAAAATCCAATCTATCCATCTGTACTATTTTCATGCATGATTAAACAAGTTAACCTGATGTTTAATGCAGAACAAGGTAAAGCATTTTAAAAGGCCATGTTTGAGTTTGAAATTTGAATCTTTGATTCAAATTGGTACAAACCCTTCTGGTCTTAGTTGCATTAGCCCAACACAGTCATATTGCTATGTTTCATGCATGCATCATATTGTTGCACATTGTTTGGTGATGGTTGTGTATCGGTGTTGTTGCGGCAGGTTCTGCCCCCGAGGAGTAACGTGATTACCCTAACGAAGAACCGTATCAGTGCATCGAACCATCAGGCAAGCAACCAACCATTTGATCATATCGATACAATCCCATGTTCTCGCTCCTGCTCTCTTTTACTGCATTAAGACAACGCGTTTCAAACTGCTGTGTGCTATGGTAGTTGAACCCATTTCCTCTGCATGACCTGTCATTGCCACAGTAACTAGATGAAACCCACTAGCATGTGTAGGAGTTGATTGAGCCATATGTATGTGTTGTTCCTACCTTGCTATGCCTGCTATGCTTAGAGTCGTGTCAGGTCTGGTTCATCTGGGTGATGGGCTAGAGTGAAATGATTATGTCGGTAATGAGAGTGGTGTGGTGAACACGATTTGGTAAAGGTATCGATGAGAGGCCATGTAGGAGTACATGGTGGGTTGTTTCATTGAAGCCGACCTTAAGCACTGAGATCTGTATGTGTGATTTAAGATATAGCTACTACCATGCATTGGGCCCTGAAATATGACCCCGCTCGACTTCTTATTCACCCTAGCTCTCTGTCCAGGAGTTGCAAGTAGTTTCTGGTGTTTGTAGCCTACTGGAGGCCGGGGACAGCGCTGACCGTAGGGGTGGGCTGTGATGCGGTAGGTACGTGGCCGGGTGTACCGAATACCCGTTAGGTATCTCGGGAACCCTGTTCACATCGTTCGGGGCCGTATGGGAAACCTCGGCCGGACTCCCTGCGGATGGAACCTGGATAGGCGATAAACCTGGACTAGAGGCTTAAGTGTTTAGGTAGGTCGTGGTCTACACCCACGTCGGCTTTCGCTTGAAGTCTGCCGAGCACATGTCGTGTGCAGACGCTAAGTTGTGGAAACATGTATGAAGAAGTACACCCCTGCAGGGTTATCATGATCTATTCGAATAGCCGCGTCCGCGGTAAAGGACTACTTGGTTGCCTATACAGTTCATAGACAAGTAAATGGAAACTACTAAAAGCTTCAAGATAAGTGTGAGTGCCGAGGATGGCTCTTCCGTAGGAAGACGGAGGTGGATCCTCGGTAGTGTATTGAAGTGGTGAGTAGTGGACTCGTGTACGCAAAACCTTTTCAAGTTGGAGTCTCGTAGGTTAGCCTAGCCAAGAGTCAAAGCTGGCTTGCTGCAATAACTCCACCAACCCTTCTTGATAATATGCATGTATGTAGGATCTGATGTAAGTCTTGCTGAGTACCTTTGTACTCATGTTGCTATAATTTACATTTTTACAGAAGACGCTGCAACCCCTTCTGATGGGTTCTACATAGACGTTGACATCAATGAGTAGGCTAAAGCCCAGGTGGTGATCCTGAGCTTGTGAAGGACCATGTAGTATAGCTAGGCTTTCCAAACCTCTTTTATTTTACTAGTTGTCTGTACTCAGACAAGTTACTTCCGCTGCTAGTTTGTATGACTGTATGACTGTATGACTTGAATGCTGGGTCATGTGACCCGTACCTTCGTGTATGTTATGTATGGCTCTCTGAGCCTTAAATAAAGTACTTGTGTCATAGAGTCATGTTGTGATGCCTTGTTGTGTTTGCACATATCGAGCATATTGTGTGTATGATTGAAATGCTTGGTATGTGTGGGATCTGACTACCTAGTTGTTTATCCTTAGTAGCCTCTCTTACCGGGAAATGTCTCCTAGTGTTACACTGAGCCATGGTAGCTTGCTACTGCTCTGGAACACTTAGGCTGGCCGGCATGTGTCCTTCTTCGTTCCTGTGTCTGTCCTGGGGAAATGTCACGCATTGAGTACCGGAGTCCTGCTAGCCTAGTGCTACAGCCCGGACCCACTTGCTGATGACCGACACGTTCGTTGCTGGGTCATGGATGCCTGTCCCTGTAAGCACTGTGCCACTTTGGGCTTACGACTAGTCATGTCAGCCCGGGCTCTTTATCATATGGATGCTAGCGACACTATCATATGCGTGAGCCAAAAGGCGCAAACGGTCCCGGGCAAAGGTAAGGCGACACCCGTGGGGATACCGTGCGTGAGGCCGCAAAGTGATATGGGGTGTTACAAGCTAGATCGATGTGACATCGAGTCGGGGTCCTGACAGCGTTGGCATCAGAGCCGGACTGCCTGTAGGTTCTCCAAGCCAAACTGGTCGATGTTGAGTCTAGAAATTCTTTAGTTATATGTAGGGGAATTGTTTGTGGGTTGGAACGTAAGGCTCTTTTTACTCCTTTATCTTATGACATTCTGATCTGAGTCAGTCTATTCTTCCACCGGGGGTTAAGGAATTAGGATCTATTCTCTCTATCAGGATCACGTGTTACTAATCAGTAGTACCTTATAGGTTTGTTGGTTACAAGCCTAGTTCAGTTCTACTACCACATTATGTTGCTAGGATGGACTCAGAACTTTGATATGATGATGTTGAGTGTGAATGAAATCCTTTGTCAAATGTATCAAAATCCTTCTTGAGCATTTACAGCTGTTATGCTGCCGAAATTTTGCTAGAAATTCTAATGCCTTTGCATTATGATTGTGTTTTCAGATGGCCACTCGCGACCTCAATCAAGTGGTTCGCCTGACTCGATGCCTAGATGTACCCGGTCATACCGCCATGTTGGTCAGGGTAATGACTGAGGCTGGATACCGTTGGTATCCTGAGTACACGGTCGAAGAGCAATTCCGAGACTTTAATCAAAGCCAGTATCTCTGCACTGTCAGGATATTTCCATCTTATCCTGGGTCCACCGAGCCCCTTCACTGCTCCTATGGACTCGGGGTTACTATTGAGATGGCTGTGCAGGACGCCGCCTACTCTATGATGACCATCATGCGAGTCAGGTCTGGCCTATTTCGGGACTCTGATTTCCAGTATATGCCAGGATCACTTCCGGGAGCACAAGGGTATCTCCAGGCTATCTATGCTGACCCCACTCAGGAGGATTCACGGACTCGCACTACTGCTGAGATGCTCGAGGATAAGGACCGTGAAAATCGGGCCTTGAGGTTAGAGCTCTTCAATACCCGTGCTGACCATTGGGCCACATTGACTCGGTTTGCACCGGCGGTGCAAGCTGGATATTCGGATATGCGCGATCTCTATCCTGTGAGATCTGCTCTGCCAGACGTGATGGGTTGGCGTGATGTAGGAGGCATCACCCCACCTCGCGGTCCCCGCAGGCCACCGTCTGTTGGTCCAAGACCTCATCCTAGTCCCTATGGTCCACAAGCTCCGTGAAATCGTCTGTTTCCGGATGATCATGTTGAGCTTCCAGGCTATGGAGGTGACTTCTACGAGGACTACTGCGGATCGGTCTGAGTTAGTAGTAGTATCACTAGTTCGTGTTAGCTGTGTCGTCTATCATCCTCCGTGACTCGTGGGATATGACCTAGTTGTATCGCATTCCGGAGGTGTAGAAAAATAATGTATAGGAGCTTGGAATGCCTCCGATGAGATGTAATCCTCTTTTCACCGTAATAGTACCTTGTTTGGTCTTGTACTAAACCCTGTATGGTGTGTATGACGATGGAATAAAGAAGCAGTTTCTGTATCTACCATGTCATACGGATGATCATCTTGCATTCCGAGTTATTCCTTACATTCTGTATCCTATGTCGGAATTTTATCATTCTGACTAAATCATTGTCTTGTTTACCTAGGATGGTCAACACGCGCACTAACCCTGCTCCTCAAGAGCGGGCCGAAGGCAGTGAAGTCAGGAATGCAAATCTGCCTCATCCTCCTTCCCTAGCCGAGGTTATGATGGAAGCCGAAAGAAACAAGCGGGAGACCAACCGTTTGTTGGAGCATATTGAACAGAACACAGCACACCATCAGAGGACTAACGTGGTGTCACTCGGTGATTTCATCAAGTTACATCCACCCACGTTCCACCACTCCGTCGAGCCTCTCGACGCTGATGACTGGCTTCGCAGTATCTCTCACAAGCTGCGTTCAGCGCTAGTAGCTGAGGCCGACAAGGTCACCTTTGCTGCATATCATCTTGAAGGCCCCGCCAGTCTATGGTGGGAGAATTATGGAGCTATGCGCCCAGCGGGCCATGTCACTACTTGGGCTGAATTCAGCGAGGCTTTCCGTGAACATCACATTCCGGAGGGTCTCATGGACCGTAAACATGAGGAATTTTGCAGTTTCACTCAGGGCCGACTCTCTGTGGATGCTTACAGCAGGGAGTTCGGTAACCTCGCACGATATGCAACTGAGGAAGTTTCTACTGATGCCAAGAAGCAAGCAAGGTTCCGTAAGGGGCTTAGTCCTGAGCTTCGCCGCGACCTCCGTCTGCATGAGTACACATCTTTTCAGAAACTTGTTAACAAGGCCATTAGTGCTGAAACTGGTCAGACTGATTATGATGCAACACGCAAGCATGGCCGTGACATGGGTTCCTCATCCAGTGCTGGTCCTTAGAAGCGCCGCGTGTGGGTGCCCAACATTGCCCTGCCACCCAGGTTCACACCAAGGCCATCCTTCCAGGTGCCTCGCCCCGTTCAACAGTCTGCACCAGCCAAGCCCTTTGGTGGTCCAACCAACAATGCTCCTCCACGTACCAGTTCCGTAACTTGTTTCAAGTGTGGGGAATCTGGTCACTATATGCGTGAGTGTCCCCAGACCAACCCCAACCAATCTGCTAAAGCTGTTGGCCATGGCAAGCCGACAGGGAAAGTGTTCCACGCCAAGCCGGCCACCGCTACACGTGGCCATGTCAACTGTATCTCTGCCGAAGAAGCTCAAGAGGATCCCAACGTCGTTCTCAGTACGCTCCTTGTTAATTGCCACCCGACATCTGTTCTTTTCGATACAGGAGCCTCTCATTCATTTATATCCGAGAACTATGCTCGTTTGCATAACACCGCATTCTGTAACATGCCATCCACTATGGAAATTTCTACTCCGGGTTCTAGATGGCAGACCTCCAGGGTAAGTTATGGAAATGAAATCCAAGTCGACAGACTTGTTTTCCTTGCATCCTTGATAGCTCTCAAATTTTTAGATATTAATATCATTTTGGGTATGGACTGGATGTCAGCTCATCATGCCAAAATTGATTGCTTCTCTAGGACTGTTCAACTCACTCATCCTTCGTGGAAGATAGTCAATGTCTTGACCCGACTAGCCGAGCGACAGTTATATTCTCTTAACGCCAGCCCTTTGCCAGACCTTGAGGACGTTCCGGTAGTCCGTGACTTCCCGGATGTCTTCCCAGAGGAATTGCCAGGTGTTCCACCTGACAGGGATGTTGAGTTCGTAATAGACCTCATTCCAGGAACCGTTCCGATTGCTAGAAGACCCTATAAGATGGCACCACTAGAACTAGCCGAGCTTAAGAAACAACTCGATGAGTCCTTGAAAAAGGGTTTCATCCGACCTAGTTCATCTCCGTGGGCTTGCCCCGTCCTCTTCGTCAAGAAGAAGGATGGTACGGACCGGATGGTTGTAGATTATCGACCTGTCAATTTGGTCACAATCAAGAACAAATATCCGCTTCCCAGGATCAACGACCTGTATGATCAGCTCGCTGGATCCTCAGTCTTCTCCAAGATGGATTTGAGGTTGGGCTACCATCAAATCAAAATCAGAAACGGGGACATTCCTAAAACGGCCTTTGTTACTCATTATGGCCAATACGAGTACACCGTCATGTCTTTCGGTTTAACCAACGCTCCAGCCACCTTTTCTCGGTTAATGAACTCAATCTTCATGGAGTATTTGGATAAATTCGTCGTGGTTTACCTAGATGATATACTCATCTACTCCAAGAACGAGGAAGAACATGCCGAACATCTAAGGCTAGTGTTGAAGAAACTTCGAGAGCACCGCCTTTATGCCAAGTTTTCCAAATGTGAATTTTGGTTGTCAGAAGTGACCTATCTGGGTCATGTAATATCTGGTAAAGGTATTGCTGTTAACCCTGAGCGAGTTCAAGCCGTCCTTAATTGGACTCCACCTGAAACGGTCAAGCAAGTTTGGAGTTTCCTTGGCCTAGCGAGCTACTGTCGTCGCTTTGTCGAGATCTTCTCCAAAGTTGCTAAACCTCTAACCAAACTCCTTAAGAAGGATAAAAAGTTTGAATGGACTCCACAATGTGAGCACAACTTTCAGGAACTGAAAAGACGCCTGACTTCTGCTCCCGTTCTGGTACCGCCAGACTTCTCTAAGGACTTTGTTATCTACTGCGACGCCTCGCGACAAGGACTAGGTTGCATTCTCATGCAAGATCGACACGTAATTGCTTACGCTTCACGGCAATTGCACCCACATGAGGAGAATTATCCTACTCATGATCTAGAGCTTGCAGCCGTAGTCTATGCACTTAAGACCTGGCGACATTACCTCCTCGGTAACCGTTGCGAAATATTCACTGATCACCAAAGTCTGAAGTACATTTTCACCCAACCGGATTTGAATCTCAGGCAAAGACGTTGGGTTGAGTTGATCACAGATTTCGACTTAGGAATAACTTACACCCCAGGGAAAGCCAACGTCATGGCTGATGCGCTAAGTCGTAAATCTTATTGTAACAACCTGATGTTACAACAAGGTCAACCGCTTCTCCATGAGGAATTTCGGAAGCTTAACCTTCATATTGTTCCTCAAGGATTTCTTTCCACGTTGGTAGCGAAACCTACTCTTACGGATCAAATCATCGCTGCCCAAAAGCGAGATAAGGGAATATCTAAAATCAAGGAGAACATTGCTAGCAGAGGTGCTAGTTGTTTCTCCACAAATGATCATGGTGTTGTGTACTTTGGGAACCGTTTAGTGGTTCCCAAGAACCAACATCTACGACAGTTGATCCTTAAGGAGGCTCATGAATCTCCTCTCACCATTCATCCCGGTAGTACTAAGATGTATCAGGACCTACGCCAGAGGTTCTGGTGGACTAGGATGAAGGGAGAAACTGCTCAGTATATTGCTAATTGCGACGTCTGTCGTCGTGTAAAAGCAGAGCATCAACGGCCTGCTGGCACCCTTCAGCCCCTAGCTATTCCTGAATGGAAATGGGATAAAATTGGTATGGATTTCATTACCGGTTTTCCCAGGACCAAGAGAGGGAATAATGCTATCTTTGTTGTTGTCGATCGTCTTTCCAAAGTGGCCCATTTTTACCTGTTCGTGAGAGTATAACCGCTAGTCAGCTGGCAGACCTATACATCTCTCGAATAGTGTCTCTCCATGGTGTTCCTTTGGAAATTAACTCGGATCGAGGAAGTCTTTTCACCTCTCGATTTTGGGAAAGTTTCCAAAACGCTATGGGAACCCGCCTTTCCTTTAGCACCGCTTTTCACCCTCAATCGAGTGGTCAAGTAGAACGCGTCAACCAGATTCTAGAAGACATGCTTCGAGCCTCTGTTATCTCTTTCGGAATGGAGTGGGAGAAATGCCTTCCATTTGCCGAATTTGCTTACAACAACAGCTATCAATCTAGCTTGGGTAAAGCCCCTTTTGAAGTTATCTATGGACGACGGTGTCGAACACCCCTTAACTGGTCAGAGACCAGGGAAAGACAATTCTTTGGCCCGGATATGATTCATGAAGTAGAAGAGCAAGTTCGCATCGTTCGTGAAAAATTGAAAACATCCCAATCTCGTCAAAAGAGTCAATATGACCGAAAACATAAGGCTATGACTTTCGAGGTTGACGAGAAGGCTTACCTTCGGGTTAACCCTCTGAAGGGAACCCATCGTTTCGGTATCAAAGGCAAATTGGCTCCTCGTTACATTGGACCTTTTCGCATTCTCGCTAAACGAGGAGAAGTTGCCTACCAGTTGGAACTACCTCCGCACCTCTCCAAAGTCCACGATGTCTTCCAATTTTCTCAACTCAGGCGTTGCTTCTCGGATCCTATCCGTGGAGTGGACTACGAAACGCTTGATCTCCAAGATAATCTTACATATCGAGAGTACCCCATTCGTATCCTCGATCAGGCCGAGCGTACCACTCGACGTCATAATATCAAGTTTCTCAAAGTTCAATGGTCGCACCATTCTGAGGATGAAGCAACTTGGGAAAGGGAGCATCGTCTTCGACTCGAGTATCCCGCCTTCTTCCCAGAGGAACCTAAATCTCGGGACGAGATTCTTTTGAGTGGGGGTGAGTTGTCACACCCTAGCTAGTCATGCATTAGAGTGTTGCATCATGTTTATTCTTTCACCAGAAACCTGAAATGGGGATGACAGAACCCCCAGTCCCCTTTGAAACCAACTAGGGTTTACTAAAAACTTTTTCAATGAACCTGAAATGCCCTTCTAAAATGCCCATCATTTTTGTCTTGGTTCAGAACCTCTGCCAAAAGTGGTGCACATTTTCCTAGGCCATCTTAGGGTTTTTGAATTAAATCATAAATATTTAAATTTAGGCATTTAAAATTATATAAAATATTTAAATGCTCAAATATCTCCAAACTAAAATGTTTCATGTTGGAAATAATCCAACTATGGACCAGGAGTAGTTTGGTGATTTTAGGAGTTGCCTAAGTATTTTATTTAATTCAACAAAGTTGCAGAAGTATTAAAAAAACAAAAAACAGAAAGAAATGGAAGAAACTTACCTGGCGCCCAGCACCCGGCCCACCTGCCGGCCCAGCCCAGCGCCGCTCCAGCGAGCTGCTTGCCGGCCAGGCAGGCACGCAGGTGCCCGACGGCGACTGCAGCGCGCGCCACGCACCTGCTCGCCGCCTCGCCGCTCCCCTCGCCCGGTGACGTCGTGGACCGGCCTCCCTCGCTCCCCCGAACCCCCCAGACACCCCCTCTCCTCTCCAGCTCCTCCCCCTCGCGCTCCCCCGCCATGGCCGACGCCACCATCGCCGTGCCTTCGTCGTAGCCGTGCTCCCCGCCGCCCGTGCGTCCTCTCATCGTGTCCAGGAGCTCCGCCGCTGTCCACTCCATCGAGC
>NC_041383.1:337328799-337494878 GCF_002162155.2 Triticum dicoccoides | reverse complement strand
GCGCTCCCCCGCCATGGCCGACGCCACCATCGCCGTGCCTTCGTCGTAGCCGTGCTCCCCGCCGCCCGTGCGTCCTCTCATCGTGTCCAGGAGCTCTGCCGCTGTCCACTCCATCGAGCAAGCCGAGCCCCGAGCGCTCGCAACGCCCGAGTCCACCGCAACGACCTCGCCCGAACCGCCGTCGCCGGAGATCCCCTTCAACGCCGTCGTCGCTCTGGTTCATCTCCGGCCACACCAAGGGCTTCGTCGCACTCACTGTGAGCTTAGCCATCTTCCCCCCCTCCTTTTCTTGCTCCCGAGCTGTGTAGCGACCTCCCGGAGCTCAACCGCACCCACCGCCGTGGAGCTCGTCGCCGACGTGCTCCCGGTCACCCTCCGACCACTCCACGGTTTCCATCATGCTCACCGTGTCACTTAGCACCTAGCTAGCCACTCCCCGAGCCTCACCGACCCCTCTAGCGTCAAGTTCGTCTTCGGCTAAACCCCGGTGGCCGCCAAAGTCGTTGCCGGTGCCAACTCCGGCCACCCCGACCCCAACGGACTCCACCAAGAGCTGCGGCTCGTCCTCAGCTCCACTCCGGTGGTCTCCGCGACCCATTTGGTGGCCGAAACGGCCAAAACCACTTTCGCCGCCGCGTCGGGCTCGCCGGCGGCTAAACGCCGGTGCAGCCGACCCGGGTTTGACCATGGGTGGGCCCTGGTTGACTCCCCTGAGTCAATGACAGGTGGGGCCCAGCCCTGTTAATTAAACAGGTTTAGTTTTAATTAAACTTTAATTAATCTAATCACACTGACAAGCGGGACCCACTGTCAGGTTTGACCCGGATGTGTTCCGTTGACCTGCTGACGTCACACTGACATCAGGCTGACGCAATAATTGATTTTCTGGAATTAATCTAATATAGGAAATTCCAGAATATAGTTTAAACTTCAAAAATTCATAACTTTTATTCTGTAACTCCAAATCAGACAAATTATATATGAAAAATGATCGGAAAAATCCAATCTATCCATCTGTACTATTTTCATGCATGATTAAACAAGTTAACCTGATGTTTAATGCAGAACAAGGAAAAGCATTTTAAAAGGCCATGTTTGAGTTTGAAATTTGAATCTTTGATTCAAATTGGTACAAACCCTTCTGGTCTTAGTTGCATTAGCCCAACACACTCATATTGCTATGTTTCATGCATGCATCATATTGTTGCACATTGTTTGGTGATGGTTGTGTATCGGTGTTCTTGCGGCTGGTTCTGCCCCCGAGGAGTACCGTGATTACCCTAACGAAGAACCGTATCAGTGCATCGAACCATCAGGCAAGCAACCAACCATTTGATCATATCGATACAATCCCATGTTCTCGCTCCTGCTCTCTTTTACTGCATTAAGACAACGCGTTTCAAACTGCTGTGTGCTATGGTAGTTGAACCCATTTCCTCTGCATGACCTGTCATTGCCACAGTAACTAGATGAAACCCACTAGCATGTGTAGGAGTTGATTGAGCCATATGTATGTGTTGTTCCTACCTTGCTATGCCTGCTATGCTTAGAGTCGTGTCAGGTCTGGTTCATCTGGGTGATGGGCTAGAGTGAAATGATTATGTCGGTAATGAGAGTGGTGTGGTGAACACGATTTGGTAAAGGTATCGATGAGAGGCCATGTAGGAGTACATGGTGGGTTGTTTCATTGAAGCCGACCTTAAGCACTGAGATCTGTATGTGTGATTTAAGATACAGCTACTACCATGCATTGGGCCCTGAAATATGACCCCGCTCGACTTCTTATTCACCCTAGCTCTCTGTCCAGGAGTTGCAAGTAGTTTCTGGTGTTTGTAGCCTACTGGAGGCCGTGGACAGCGCTGACCGTAGGGGTGCGCTGTGATGCGGTAGGTACGTGGCCGGGTGTACCGAATACCCGTTAGGTATCTCAGGAACCCTGTTCACATCGTTCGGGGCCGTATGGGAAACCTCGGCCGGACTCCCTGCGGATGGAACCTGGATAGGCGATAAACCTGGACTAGAGGCTTAAGTGTTTAGGTAGGTCGTGGTCTACACCCACGTCGGCTTTCGCTTGAAGTCTGCCGAGCACATGTCGTGTGCAGACGCTAAGTGGTGGAAACATGTATGAAGAAGTACACCCCTGCAGGGTTATCATGATCTATTCGAATAGCCGCGTCCGCGGTAAAGGACTACTTGGTTGCCTATACAGTTCATAGACAAGTAAATGGAAACTATTAAAAGCTTCAAGATAAGTGTGAGTGCCGAGGATGGCTCTTCCGTAGGAAGACGGAGGTGGATCCTCGGTAGTGTATTGAAGTGGTGAGTAGTGGACTCGTGTACGCAAAACCTTTTCAAGTTGGAGTCTCGTAGGTTAGCCTAGCCAAGAGTCAAAGCTGGCTTGCTGCAATAACTCCACCAACCCTTCTTGATAATATGCATGTATGTAGGATCTGATGTAAGTCTTGCTAAGTACCTTTGTACTCATGTTGCTATAATTTACATTTTTACAGAAGACGCTGCAACCCCTTCTGATGGGTTCTACGTAGACGTTGACATCAATGAGTAGGCTAAGGCCCAGGTGGTGATCCTGAGCTTGTGAAGGACCACGTAGTATAGCTAGGCTTTCCAAGCCTCTTTTATTTTACTAGATGTCTGTACTCAGACAAGTTACTTCCGCTGCTGGTTTGTATGACTGTATGACTTGAATGCTGGGTCGTGTGACCCGTACCTTCGTGTATGTTATGTATGGCTCTCTGAGCCTTAAATAAAGTACTTGTGTCATAGAGTCATGTTGTGATGCCTTGTTGTGTTTGCACATATCGAGCATATTGTGTGTATGATTGAAATGCTTGGTATGTGTGGGATCTGACTACCTAGTTGTTTATCCTTAGTAGCCTATCTTACCGGGAAATGTCTCCTAGTGTTACACTGAGCCATGGTAGCTTGCTACTGCTCTGGAACACTTAGGCTGGCCGGCATGTGTCCTTCTTCGTTCCTGTGTCTGTCCCTTCGAGGAAATGCCACGCATTGAGTACCGGAGTCCTGCTAGCCCAGTGCTACAGCCCGGACCCACTTGCTGATGACTGACACGTTCGTTGCTGGGTCATGGATGCCTGTCCCTGTAAGCACTGTGCCACTTTGGGCTTACGACTAGTCATGTCAGCCCGGGCTCTTTATCATATGGATGCTAGCGACACTATCATATACGTGAGCAAAAAGGCGCAAACGGTCCCGGGCAAATGTAAGGCGACACCCGTGGGGATACCGTGCGTGAGGCCGCAAAGTGATATGGGGTGTTACAAGCTAGATCGATGTGACATCGAGTCGGGGTCCTGACAGGAAGATACACACGAAGCCGAACTCTTTCAGGAGCCCAGGGAAGGCCTCACCGACCGCGCTGAAGGCAGCGGCTATCGAGTACCGCTAATCCCTCAGGAACAGGCATACGCTAACCATGGATCGCAGGAGGTACAGGTCGTCGCGCCGGATGTCCGCCCCAATCCAGCAGCTTCCTACCCCTCAGGAGGAGGGCACAGGGGGCTGCAGGAGGGGGGCCGAGATCTGGCCTCTCCCCCGCGGCTCTAGGAGCAAGGCGTCCTCATGAGCTAGGCCCTCTGCCGGGGAGGTGCCTCAGGGCCTACTCCCGGCAGAGGACCCGTGTTCGTCGGGGGAACCGCTGGCGACCGCTTTATCCCATCGGTGGCGTCCTCTGTCTTCGGCCGTCATCAATGGCGATAGAGTGTGGCGCAAGGCGGGGCCCTCATCTGGCGATATGAAGCAAGGCTGGTACCTTTGAAGAAGGCCCAGTAGCTGTGAATCTCGTCGCCCCGTGACACTCTCACGTAATAATGAGTGGGGATGTACACGCCCCGGAGTCTCCGGAGAGCCGCCCTCGAGCCTCGGGGCATCCCGCCCACACCCAGTGGCAGCACTTAGCTCCGCGCTGGTGAGAAGACATCGAAGACTAGACTAGGTGCCGGATGCGGCTTTTCTGCTTCTTTGCCTTTCCTTTGGTTGTCGTTTTCCCCCCATTCGGATTTAAGTTGGATTTGAGCTTGAGACTTGCGTGTGTTCGGGGAAGGGGTGTTTAGTCTCGTTCGAGCAATCTATCATGTTCTGGTCACCGCTTTGTGTCCATCCGGCCTCAGCCGCCTCCCCTCGTGAGCCCCTCGCGAGCCGGGCAGGCCCATCATGCGTGCAGCCCAGACTGCCATCACCGCGCCCTCTCAAGAGGTTCTCCTTGCAGGTTCAACAGGCTCGTTCAGGAGACACTCAGGATACCACGGCCCTCCGCAGGCTAGCTCAGGGCCCATGCGGGTCGAAGGTAAACAAACCAGTCGGCTCGCCATGAACCAGCCGCCTGGCGCAGGAACACGGGTGATATCATGTCTACAAAATATGCTAACCGCAAGTTTTTACACTAGGGGCTCCCCCTCCCAAAAAGCTCTCACAACCTTCTGGGCCAAGCCCGAACTCTCTCTGCGCAGGGTAAAAGCAGGAACAACACACGGTCAATTGGATAAATCCCCCAGTGCATCCTCGGGGGCACCTCCGGGGTCGCCACTGGCGTTGCTGGCCTCGCCGTCGCCTTCTGCGCCGCCGCCACCAGCACCTGGGCCATTCACCACTCCGCCCTCATCAGCAGCTACGACCACACCGTCGTCATCAGCGGTGAAGTCCCTAACTAGGGCGTCCACGTTGTCTTCCACCCAACGCGCCAGATTGTCCCGGATTGCCAGGGGCACCGGTGCGATGGCGACATCGAAGTCGAAGTGGGGGTCCCTGTTCTAAAGATGACTGAAGACACGGAAAAAAGCATGCCGAAGTAGGGCGCGGCTCCTCTCCTCCACCAACCTGTCAGCTCTGCCCGAACGGCTCTCCAGCTGCGTCACCACTTCAGTGAAGAACTGAAGGTTAGCAGCATAGTTAACCACATGAGGCTCCCCAACGGCTGCCTCGCAGATGATGCCCAGGGCCGTGTTAGCTCTTTCCCGGAGCTCGTGGAGCATGGGGCTGTGCATGTCCTCCAGGGTCTGCCGCTGGCGTATCTTTTCCTTGTTCCGCCGCGCAACGGCCTCAGCCGCATCCACCCTTTGATGGAGAAGAAGCACCTCAGCGCGGAAGGAAGCCAGTTCCTCTTGTGCCGTGCCAAGGGCGGCCCCGGCAGCGTCTGCATGCCGCGTCACTTCATCCAGCTTGGCCTTCAGGGCGGCGGTCCTGCCCTCTGCTTCGACCCTGATCAACTCCAGCCTTTCCTCGAACTTGCGCTCGAGGTTCGAGCGGGCCGCCGCCACCCGGCGATCAACCTCTTCTGGGGCTCGGGCTTCCCTCGTGGCTACATCATCCTCCGCCTGCACCACCAGGCGCTCCCTCATCTCCAATCGCTCGAGGTCCAGGGTGCGCTCGGTGGCCTCCAGCGTCAGTGCCTCCTCACGTTTCTGAAGCTCCACCCGATCGGCCGAGCCCCCTTCATCGATGTAAGGGCCGCCTCACGCAACTCCACCTGTTGCTCCAGAGAGCTACTCCAGGCCTGGAGCTCCCACGCCCGCTCTTCTGCGACCCTGCGCCGCTGGTCAGTCTCCTGAGCCTCCAAGACGGCCCGGGAGCAGGCCTCCCGAGAAGCTGCCATCGACACCTCGGCCTTCTCATTGTCGAGGTCACGCTGGTGGCGTGCAAGGGCAACGGCCACCTTCAGCTAGGAGTAGGCCCTCAGCCTCAAGGCGTGCGTCCTTGTCAGCGAGCTCTACACCAAGCTGGCTCACCGCGTCCGCTGCCCTCCGGAGGAACCCTTGGCGGAGGGCGCGGCGCTCCTGAGCTCGCTCGAGCACATCATCCGCATCACCTTCCGCCTCGGGCGCGCGAGGAGGGCCACGGACCAGCACTCCCCCTCTGGGTAGGGGGCTGGAGGCTCGCGCACTCGCAATGGCCGGCCACGCTTCGCCAGAAGCATGGCCCAGAGCCAAATCGTCAAAAATTGGCACGTCAATTGGACTCTGTTTGGTATTCCTTTCTGTAAAACTCAAAAACAAGGAGAAAACAGGAACTGGCACTGGGCTCTAAGTTAATAGGTTAGTCCCAAAAATCATATAAAATGGCATATAAATACATATAAAACATCATAGATGGATAATCTAATAGCATGAATACTTCATAAATTATAGATAGGATGGAGACGTAATAGGGCCACACACGCATGCGAGGCGTCATTGGGTCAGGCCCGAACGATGCTATCGGATATCGGGTTATGGCAAAACCCTTAAGGTTCAAACTCTAGGGTGCGCAGGAAGATCTTCTCCCTACCGAAACACGCCCAAAACCTCGCCGTGACTCTAAGCTAGCATGATGAACAATGCAAGAGACACGAGGTTTATACTGGTTTGGTCCACTGTTGTGGTGTAATACCCTAATCCAGTGTGTGGTGTGGTGGATTGCCTCTTGGGCTGATGATGAACAGTATAGAGGAAGAAGAACCTCGCGAGGAGAGGTGTTCTTGTGGTGGTGGGTGTTCTGCTTCATTAGGATTCGATCTCCTCCTACTGTGGTGGCTATCTCATTTATAGAAGCCCTGGTCCTCTTCCCAAATATTGAGCGGGAAGGGAGCCAACACCGGCCATTTTCAAAGGGGATAGCTAGTACAAGCTATCCTGACTAAAGGTGGTCTTCGACTACCAAAGGCACTGGCACTGACGCTGTCTTAGGCTCCATTGTGACCTCTGTCCTACCCCTCTGCTGGTCTTGGTCTCGTTGCACCGATATGGAAACCTTTGCCTGATGCCTCGGTACTCCGCGCTTGCGCTTGTTCCATTTGCACCAAATAGGAAACGAGGACACTGCGCAGGCTGGTGCCCTCCTGGCGCCCACCTGGTCTTGGTCGTCATGGCTTGCATCATGAACACCTCGCGAGGTACCCCTTGCCTTGATCTCTCTGCCTCCTCGTGAGCCTGCTTGGTGAGGCCGCCCCTGAAGAGGCCTTGTGTCGTCCGCCCCAGGAGGCTTGGCCCCTCGCGAGGGTCTTGAGTGTTTGTTGATGAAGACGGACCATACTGGGCCACTGATGAGCCACGCCGCAGGCCGCAGGCAGGCAAGTCTGGGAACCCCCATTCCGGAGGAACCCTTGGCGGAGGGCGCGGCGCTCCTGAGTGCGCTCGAGCACATCTTCTGCATCACCTTCCACCTCGGGCGCGCGAGGAGGGCCACGGACCAGCACTCCCCCTCTGGGCAGGGGACTGGAGGCTGGCGCACTCGCAATGGCCGGCTGCGCTTCACCAGAAGCCTGGCCCAGAGCCAGTTCGTTCTCCAAGTAAGAACGCAAGGCCGACCTCAGCCAGTCGCGGTCCACAACCAGTCGAAGAGCCTAGGGTAGGCCGGCTATGCCCCAGGAGGGCTCGCAAAGGATGGTCGCGAGGCGCGCAGAATCAGGACGCATCATAGGATGGCCCGCCTCTCCAACCGGCCTCACCACAAGGGCAGTGCTAGAGCTCGGGGCGCTTGGGGAAGGTGGAGAGGGCGAGGCCTGGAGGGATGGCTCCTCAGCCATCTCCATGAACTCGGCAGGAAGGGCCCTATAGGGCAATGATCAGCTGAAGCAGCAGGAAAGTAAGGAACTGAGAAAGGGAAAGGCTTACTCCTCAGTGGCGAAGTACTTCCTGCGCTTCAATAGGCGGCAAGGGTAATCATCACCCAAGGCCTCCCTTCTCTTTCGGAGAGCCTCGAAGTCCACGCGGAAGCGGCCCAGGAGCTCGGCGCAAGGGTTAGCCTGCGACGTGGAAGAAGCGCCAATGTGACAGGCGTCGGGGGAATCGCCTTGGCACACGCCGCTGTACACCGCACCATGAAGGGTGGTCGGGGCCTCAGGGGCCTCTGCCACGGGGGCCGCGGGCCGTGGCTCGATACCTTCAGCCGCCGCAGGGAGGGTCTCAGGAGCTGCCGCCTCAGGAGTACCGCGTGGCGTCATCGTCCCGACGGTGGCCCCCTCAGCCCCCGACGCCCTTTGCCGCCCAGCTCCACCCCTCGAGGAAGGACCGTCATGGGCAACCGGAAGGGCAACCACCACAACTGGGTTCTCGCGAGGTCCCTTGAGGCGCAGCCCCCATTCATCGAAGCTGGGCATCTGCTTCACAAAATTAGCCCTGTTTGAGCAAACGTACAGCAGGGCGCCCCCATGCCGGATGCTGCCAGGGGAAGGGTCCCTAGTCAGGATCATGAGAACCTTTCTCAGCACTTCAGGCGTCAGATCTTCCTCTTGGAGCCTCATGCGGTCTTCACGCCCCCCAAAGGCCCACATCCGGCGGGAATGACGCTGGAGAGGGGCAATGCGGCACAGGAGGAAATCCTTCACCACCTTGGGCACCGTCACACCGAGCGCCCTCAGGTTTGCAAAGCGATGCCCGATGAAGACAAGCCCGGAGATCGTGAGCGTTGTCAGGACCCCGACTCGATGTCACATCGATCTAGCCTGTAGCACCTCATATCACTTTGCGGCCTCACGCACGGTATCCCCACGGGTGTCGCCTTACCTTTGCCCGGGACCGTTTGCGCCTTTTGGCTCACGTATATGATAGTGTCGCTAGCATCCATATGATAAGGAGCCCGGGCTGACATGACTAGTCGTAAATCCAAAGTGGCACAGACTTACAGGGACAGGCATCCATGACCCAGCATCGAACGTGTCGGTCATCAGCGAGTGAATCCAGGCTGTAGCACTGGGCTAGCAGGACTCTGGTGAACCGGGCTGTAGCGGGCTAACAGGACTCCGGTATTCATCGCGTGACATTTCCCCGAAGGGACAGACACAGGAACGAAGAAGGACACATGCCGGCCAGCCTAAGTGTTCCGGAGCAGTAGCAAGCTACCATGGCTCAGTGGAAACACTAGGAGACATTTCCCGGTAAGAGAGGCTACTAAAGATAAACAACTAGATGGTCAGATCCCACACATACCAAGCATTTCAATAACATACACACAATATGCTCGATATGTGCAAATACAACATGGCATCACAACATGACTCTACAAATCAAGTATTTATTCATTAGGCTCCGAGGAGCGAGATATTACAAACATAGGTCTCATGACCCAACATTCAGAGTATACAAGTCAAAGCACAAGCGGAAGCTATCATGTCTGAGTACAGACATCTATAAATGAAAAAGGCTGAGAAGCCTGACTATCGATCAGATCCTGCCGAGGGCACAAGATCGTAGCTGAGGTATCAAGCTAAACGTCGAAGTCCAAGCGGAACTACTAGTGAGACTGAAGTCTCTCTGCAAAACATAAAATAGGCAAACGTGAGTACAAATGTACCCAGCAAGACTTACATCAGAACTAACTACATCTGCATCATTATCAACAAAGGGGATGGTGGGGTTTAACTGCAGCAAGCCAGCTTTGACTCGGTGGCTATCCTGAACTACGACTGCAATGTAACTCTTTTGAGGTGGCGCACACGAGTCCACATATTCACCATATCAATACACCACTATGGATCCGCTCCCGTCTCCCTACGAGAACGCCATTCATAGCACTCACGCTTATCTTGCGTATTTTAGAGTATCCACTTTCACTTGTCTATGAACTGATATAAGCAACCCAGAGGTCCTTTTCCGTGGACACGGCTATTCGAATAGATTAGGTTAACCCTGCAGGGGTGTACTTCTTCACACACGCTCTCACCACTTACCGCCGTTTACACGACATGTACTCGGCAACCTTCAAGCGGAAGCCCAACGTGGGTGTCGGCCACGGCCTGCCTAAACACTCAAGTCTCTAGTCCAGGTTTATCGCCTATTCGGGTTCCATCCATGAGGAGATCCGGCCGGAGTTTCGCTCACAGCCCCAAACGATGTGTATAGGGTTCCGTGACACCAAACGGGTGCCCGGTTTACCCGGCCACGTTCCTACCGCATCACAGCCCACCCCTACGGTCAGCGCTGTCCACGGCCTCCAGCATACTACAAACACCAGAAACTACTTGCAACTCCTGGACAGAGGACAAGGGTGATTAAGAAGCCGAGAGGGTCCATTGGTTTCGGGCCCAATGCGTGGTAGTAGCTGAATCATGGATCACAAACACAGAACTCAGTTCCTGAGGACGGCTGCAATGAGACAACCCACCATGTACTCCTACATGGCCTCTCACCGCTACCTTTACCAAATCGTGTTCACACACTTAGCTCACACACAGTAGGACATGTTCACACACCTCTGATTCATCCCCGATGAATCAGACCTGACTCAACTCTAAGCAGTAGCAGGCATGACAAACAAACATGAATGAGTAGGCACAACAGGGCTCAAACAACTCCTACTCATGCTAGTGGGTTTCATCTCTTTACTGTGGAATGACAGGTCATGCAAAGGATAAAGGGGTTCAGCTACCGCAGCAAGTAACAGATGAATCGATGTTGTCCTAATGCAGTAAAAGAGAGCAGGAGCGAGAGAGTAGGATTGTATCAGAATGAACAAGGGGGTTTTGCTTGCCTGGCACTTCTGAAGATAGCATTGAGTCTTCATCAGTGTCAACGATCACATCATCGGTATCACGTCTATCGAGAGGGGACAAATACCGGCAACATAGAAGGGAGCACAATCAATGCAATGCACAATATGATGCATGATCATGACATGGCAAAAATGAATGTGTTTTGAGCTAATGCAACTAAAACCAGATTAAATGAAGTTGGTTTGAATCCAAGATTCAAATTCAAACTCCATATGTGATTATTTAAATGCCATTTATTTGTTTTGTCCAAAACAGAGGACAAACATTGTTCAAACATGCATGAAAATGGTACAGATGGATTCCTTGAATTTTTCTGATAATTTTTCATATATAATTTATTTAATTTGGAGTTACGGTTAATTTTCTATGATTTTTAGAAGTTTTAGGCATTTTCTGAAATTTCCTGAATTATATAAAAAAAATCCAGAAAATATTACTGCGTCATACTGACGTCACGATGACGTCAGCAGGTCAACGTGGCACAGCCCGGTCAACCCCTGACCGGTGGGTCCCGAGTGTCAGTGTCTAACTAACTAATCTAACTTAGTTAATACTAACCTAACTTGATTAGCCGGGCGGGGCCCGCATGTTAGTGAGAGAGAGGGGGGTCAAACCCGGGTCAACTCGCCGGAGTTGACCCGCGGCTCGTCGCCGGCGAGGCCAGGGACGGCGGAGAGCGCCGGGATTCGCCCTCCGATGACCAAAAGAGCGGCGGAGGGGCTCTACGGGATGCCCAGACTCGCGCGCATCTAACAGGGCGGACGGGAGAAGCTAAGGTGGCCGGAGGCGACGGCAATCATGACGACGGCGGCGGCCGGAGTTCGGGTGAGGCGCGGGCGGTGGCTACGGTGCGCCACAGGAGCGATAGACTAGGGTTTTGGGATCCTGGCGTGGTGCTGAGCATGGTGGTGTACTTGGACGTGACGCGCGTGAGCTCTAGCCACGGCGACCTCATGGCCGGCGGCAATGGGCTCTCGGGCTCGGCGGAGACGATGGATACGGCACGAAATTGAAAGAAAATACGGAGGGGAAACGAAGAGGAGCTCACGTCGAGTCCGCAGGGGTGGTCAGTGGGCTCGGGGAGGGGCTGGTGACGACGGGAGGTCGCCGGCGATCTCGGTGGCCCGAGGAGGAAGAAGGCGTCGGGGACGGCGCTCCGAGGCTTCCGGCGTCACATGGGTTGGTGGAGACGAAGAAGAAGGCGCGGCGGTTCTTCTGGAGGCATCGGCGAGGCGAGGGGTGGCCGGTGGCCGCGGCGAACGGCGTCGGTGGCGACGGCTGCGCTCGGCACGAGAGGGAGAGAAGAACAGAGGAGGGGGAGAGCTCGGGAGAGAGTGAGGGGCGGTCGGGGAGGCCGCGTGTCGACGTCCACGGAGTCCAGAGCGTCGGGGGAGAGCGGTAAGCAGGAGCTGGCGAGGCGCGTGGCCAGCGCGCGGCGGGCACGCGCTCGTCCTCTTGTCCAGGGAGGAAGACGACAGGGAGGCTGTGGTGTTGGGCTGGGCCGGCCACTTGGGCCGCCAGGTAAGCCCAGGTGAGATTCCTTCTCTCTCTCTGCTTTCTGTTTTATATCTCTGTTTTCTATTTTGTTCTGTTTTGTTTTGGTTTAGTAAAAATACTAAACCATTTTATAAAATCCTGAAAATAATTATGTGGCTAGAACTAAAATATACCAAACCACATAAAATGTTCCAGAATTATTGGACATATATTAATTATATATAAAATATAAATCCAATGCAATTAGTTATTGAATTAATTCAAATGGCCAAAACAAATATTTCTGTGACTCCAAAAATATTGGTTTGAATTTTACCTCTTACCAATATTTCTATAGAATAACAGGAACATTTTCTTGGATTCATTTGAGAAGAATTAAATGTTGGTTATTTTTAGAGGTTTTCTGAGGCTTTTGAAAATTCCTCAATTCAAATTTCATTTGAATTTAAACATGATGCAGTAACCAAGCTAGTCCAAGGCCAGGGTAAAGCTAGGGATGTGACAACTCACCCCCACTAAACAAGAATCTCGTCTCGAGATTCAAGCGTAGGGTAAGGTGAAAGGTAAACGCAACTAGTATAATCTTCACGATCTAGGTTGCACTTCAACTGAACGTTGATTTGTTCACCATCATTTTCTCGAAGTTTTGCTCTGAGAACTCCAACTAACATGACAACGAGAGGAAAGGAAAAACCCTAAAAGAATCGTTCTTCTCGGAGGTCGAACAACTCAGGATTAACTCACGGAATGAGACATAGCAACATCTCTCGAGCTGAGGGACGAAGCACACATCCATAAGAATGGACTGAGGCAGATGACGAAGGTTCACTAGGTAGACAACAATTTCATACCTAAGAAGGTGGTAAATGATTGTCAACGTAGCGAGGAGTTGAGTTGCCATGATACCATAACGATACACCTTAGGGAAGGTGACTCGTAGAGATATCCCCTTAAGTGGCAAAAAGAATTACTTTTGATTCAGAGATCATTGAAACTCTTTAAACCAGCCTAAGGCAATTCTCGAGCGATCGTTTGGAGGGGGTCGGTAGAATGGCATACTCGGACTTGGATGATGTGGATTACCTTGTTGAAGACAACGTAATGGATGAATTTGCTTATCACCGGAAATGGAAGAGACCCATGGTAGAATGGCACATTGGCGGTGCAAGCTAGGAACAAAATGCAAATGCTAGGAATGATTCTGGTAACTGGGGAAGAACCCAACAATAGGGAGTGAATTCACTGTTTGAGTGGTTATAGCATAACCGAGGAAATCTGGGGCAATCCCAGCTAGTGCCGATGATAAGACGTAGCGCTTGTGCGTGCTCTCAAGAACTTGAGCATTTCCACAATCATCAAGGTTTTATCAACAACCGCGTCAAGGGTGCTGACAACACAACATACTACCATGATGAATAGCGATGGACGATGCAGATGCGAAGGAGGATAACACTTTCTGAGATTTCACCTTAGCGAGGCCAAGCAAATAAAATCTGGATGATCGACCGAGAGACATTTAGCACTCCGCTTCTAATGTTCTCCTTGATGTGCTAGCGTAATCCACCCATAGATATGGTTTGATATCTAGAACATCAAGTAAAAAGGTCGGACTTCGGAACACAAAAATCCATAGGGGCAACTAGGGAGTAATCCTACGAAATCCCTATGGGGAGGTGGCCAACTTCCTCAAACAAGATACTATAATAATAGGTCTACCGGATGGGTGTGTTGGCCACGACATCCACCTTGCCGGTTATTGAGAGACCAATATTATAATTCTCGGGAAATGTTCCAACCATCACATCTGCCTGAGATTCAGATCTGGTTGGTGTCAGGATATCCCAGACTCATCAAGTCTAGAAAGAAAAATGAAAGTTTGCAACACAAATCGACGAGATAATGTTTCGGGATTCTCGGGGAGTGAGCTACGATAGTAAGCTCCAAAACATGAGCTGGTTCTGCTACACACATGTGAACACGTTGTCCCAGACAAGCATGGCCACGTAGCAGTCTTATAATTAAACACTACCGAGTTCAGGTGGAGAACCATCATCGAGGATATCGAAGTCTTTACGCAAGTCCATGGATTAGATCCCAAGCATAGACTTCTTTTCCTTGAACAAGTCAATCAGTGGCTTGGTGTGCTAGGGATACATATAGATTGAAGGTTGCAAGTCTTCAAACCACAGCATTCTTCGCACGTGTGCATGACTGATTTGGAATGATTCCAAAGAAAGCAACATTGACTTTCTCGAATCCACGGCGGCAACTTGCATCAGATGCACATGAATTAAAGGAAGTCACTACCTTCATCCAAACATATGCTTCATGAGCTAGCATGAACAAATGCTTTCAAAAGTTTCCAACACTAGCTTAATGTTCAGCAAAATTATGGAGAAGACAAGGATGTTGTCAATGGGCACAACAACAATTCATCTGGGTTTCCTTTTAAAAGGAATTCCATAGTTAAGTGAACAAGTGATAGCATTGGTCAGACCCAAAAGATATAATGGTGTATGCTCGAGGGATCAACCACGAATAAGACAACATTACGAATATCGTTGGTTCTGGTCTGATTGGATGATAGCCCATACTCAATCAAAGGTTTGGGTAAGATAATAGATCCAACAATTTTTCACGAGGACCAATTGATGAAGATATCATCTTCCTTCAACACACACGCACACACAAAAAGATATCCCTTAACATGAACTAAGTCGGACAAGCTTTTATCTTCCAACTCTCCAAGTTGTTGTTTAGCTTATCCAACTAGCTCAGGGTATCCAACACGGATTCTTGGAGAAGGGGTGGTTTACAGGAATAAACCAACTTGATCACGAACTCAACATAGCGGTCAGGTGACAACCTGGTAATACTTCTGAGAAGATATTCAGAAAATCATGAACCACCGGTATGTTACTAAGCTCGAGAACAATCTTGCTTTTCAGGGCAAGACGATATGATCAATAGAGCAAGGATTTGAAATAATCCTAACTCATCGATCGAGGAGTGAACCAGGAGAATGGACTAGGTAGCACGATCAATCTTAGAATGATGATTCATACCAACACGCTAAGAATGAAATTATTACCCTTTAACTACCAAGCAACGAGGTTGCTGGGAGTATTGATTTCACACATCACAATTCATTTGTCGGTATTCCGGTTGCATCAACACGAAACCGAGGAATGAATAATGATGGCGAGAGTATCACTAAATCAAGAATTCATATGATGGTGTGCAATTCCTATAACAATCCCGATATAAAAGATGGTAATACTCCAAGGTAGAACAGAGCAAAAGCTGGATTGGCAGTTTGATCTGCGGAGCACAACTTCTTTGACCCAATCCTGGATAGGGAAGAGGTACTGGAGTTTGTTTCTCCTAGTCATTCCGCGATAGAATGGCTTGACGGACCACAAGAGTAATAGGCATCGATAAACGAACGCACGCATACTCTTGACTATCAATTGATAGACGAAGGTCAGTAGACAACTAAAGAGGGACAACTCAAAGGAACATATAACTTTCTGAGTTGTGGATACATGGGTTGGTATGCCGAACAAAGTTCAACATAATTCTTCCGGATAACCCATGCAGAGAGGTTGAGCTGGCAGAGTCACAACATATAATGGAGAACTCATCAAGAGCACTCTGGTTGTGATCGTTCAGTTCAACGAGGAACTTCTGCCATAAGTAGTTCATGGTATTTGGAAGAAGAAGATACCACGGACTTCAAGGACTATCGCAAAGGTTACTAATATCCTAAAGGAACTAGCAAACACTATCAACATGAGGTAAGTAGAGTGAATCTCGGGTTCAAAACCCAGGAACAGAATACCTACTACTAAGTAGCATCACGGAATGCTTTCGAGGATAAAGGCCAGAATCATCACACTGGGATCACAAAACATTGCTAGATTACTAGGTGACTCCCTAAACACTTAGGGTCATAATAATAATTCCAACATATATGTCGAGGCAATAATTACCTCAACACACCGATTAGTGTGGTTAATCTGGCCCATGGGAACATCGGAAACAGAAGGAAGGGATTTGCAAATGCATCGGACTATTTAGAAACCTGGGATGACTCGGACAGCATAACGGCTATAATTGCTCAAAAAGATTGAGACAATCACAAAAATGGTGGCATAATCACTCAGAAGCACAATATCAAGGTTCCGAGATCAACAATTAACATACGGAAGTAGTAGGAACTGAACTGAGACTTAAATCCAACAATCTTATAAGTCTACTGATTAGTAACACGTGATCCTAATAGAAAGAAGAGATAGCCTAGTTCTTAATCCCCGTAGAAGAGAAGATGATGACTCAGATCAGAAGGCCATGAGGTATAAGGAGTAAAAAGAGCCTTACGTTCCATCCCACAATCAATTCCCTTATATAACTAAAGAATTTCTAGACTCAACTTCGACCAGTTTGGCTTAGTAATCCTACAGGCAGTCAAGCTCTGATACCAACGCTGTCAGGACCCCGACTCGATGTCACATCGATCTAGCCTGTAGCACCTCATATCACTTTGCGGCCTCACGCACGGTATCCCCACGGGTGTCGCCTTACCTTTGCCCGGGACCGTTTGCGCCTTTTGGCTCACGTATATGATAGTGTCGCTAGCATCCATATGATAAGGAGCCCGGGCTGACATGACTAGTCGTAAACCCAAAGTGGCACAGACTTACAAGGACAGGCATCCATGACCCAGCATCGAACGTGTCGGTCATCAGCGAGTGAATCCAGGCTGTAGCACTGGGCTAGCAGGACTCCGGTGAACCGGGCTGTAGCGGGCTAACAGGACTCCGGTATTCATCGCGTGACATTTCCCCGAAGGGACAGACACAGGAACGAAGAAGGACACATGCCGGCCAGCCTAAGTGTTCCGGAGCAGTAGCAAGCTACCATGGCTCAGTGGAAACACTAGGAGACATTTCCCGGTAAGAGAGGCTACTAAAGATAAACAACTAGATGGTCAGATCCCACACATACCAAGCATTTCAATAACATACACACAATATGCTCGATATGTGCAAATACAACATGGCATCACAACATGACTCTACAAATCAAGTATTTATTCATTAGGCTCCGAGGAGCGAGATATTACAAACATAGGTCTCATGACCCAACATTCAGAGTATACAAGTCAAAGCACAAGCGGAAGCTATCATGTCTGAGTACAGACATCTATAAATGAAAAAGGCTGAGAAGCCTGACTATCGATCAGATCCTGCCGAGGGCACAAGATCGTAGCTGAGGTATCAAGCTAAACGTCGAAGTCCAAGCGGAACTACTAGTGAGACTGAAGTCTCTCTACAAAACATAAAATAGGCAAACGTGAGTACAAATGTACCCAGCAAGACTTACATCAGAACTAACTACATATGCATCATTATCAACAAAGGGGATGGTGGGGTTTAACTGCAGCAAGCCAGCTTTGACTCGGTGGCTATCCTGAACTACGACTGCAATGTAACTCTTTTGAGGTGGCGCACACGAGTCCACATATTCACCATATCAATACACCACTATGGATCCGCTCCCGTCTCCCTACGAGAACGCCATTCATAGCACTCACGCTTATCTTGCGTATTTTAGAGTATCCACTTTCACTTGTCTATGAACTGATATAAGCAACCCAGAGGTCCTTTTCCGTGGACACGGCTATTCGAATAGATTAGGTTAACCCTGCAGGGGTGTACTTCTTCACACACGCTCTCACCACTTACCGCCGTTTACACGACATGTACTCGGCAACCTTCAAGCGGAAGCCCAACGTGGGTGTCGGCCACGGCCTGCCTAAACACTCAAGTCTCTAGTCCAGGTTTATCGCCTATTCGGGTTCCATCCATGAGGAGATCCGGCCGGAGTTTCGCTCACAGCCCCAAACGATGTGTACAGGGTTCCGTGACACCAAACGGGTGCCCGGTTTACCCGGCCACGTTCCTACCGCATCACAGCCCACCCCTACGGTCAGCGCTGTCCACGGCCTCCAGCATACTACAAACACCAGAAACTACTTGCAACTCCTGGACAGAGGACAAGGGTGATTAAGAAGCCGAGAGGGTCCATTGGTTTCGGGCCCAATGCGTGGTAGTAGCTGAATCATGGATCACAAACACAGAACTCAGTTCCTGAGGACGGCTGCAATGAGACAACCCACCATGTACTCCTACATGGCCTCTCACCGCTACCTTTACCAAATCGTGTTCACACACTTAGCTCACACACAGTAGGACATGTTCACACACCTCTGATTCATCCCCGATGAATCAGACCTGACTCAACTCTAAGCAGTAGCAGGCATGACAAACAAACATGAATGAGTAGGCACAACAGGGCTCAAACAACTCCTACTCATGCTAGTGGGTTTCATCTATTTACTGTGGAATGACAGGTCATGCAAACGATAAAGGGGTTCAGCTACCGTAGCAAGTAACAGATGAATCGATGTTGTCCTAATGCAGTAAAAGAGAGCAGGAGCGAGAGAGTAGGATTGTATTGGAATGAACAAGGGGGTTTTGCTTGCCTGGCACTTCTGAAGATAGCATTGAGTCTTCATCAGTGTCAATGATCACATCATCGGTATCACGTCTATCGAGAGGGGACAAATACCGGCAACATAGAAGGGAGCACAATCAATGCAATGCACAATATGATGCATGATCATGACATGGCAAAAATGAATGTGTTTTGAGCTAATGCAACTAAAACCAGATTAAATGAAGTTGGTTTGAATCCAAGATTCAAATTCAAACTCCATATGTGATTATTTAAATGCCATTTATTTGTTTTGTCCAAAACAGAGGACAAACATTGTTCAAACATGCATGAAAATGGTACAGATGGATTCCTTGAATTTTTCTGATAATTTTTCATATATAATTTATTTAATTTGGAGTTACGGTTAATTTTCTATGATTTTTAGAAGTTTTAGGCATTTTCTGAAATTTCCTGAATTATATAAAAAAAATCCAGAAAATATTACTGCGTCATACTGACGTCACGATGACGTCAGCAGGTCAACGTGGCACAGCCCGGTCAACCCCTGACCGGTGGGTCCCGAGTGTCAGTGTCTAACTAACTAATCTAACTTAGTTAATACTAACCTAACTTGATTAGCCGGGTGGGGCCCGCATGTCAGTGAGAGAGAGGGGGGTCAAACCCGGGTCAACTCGCCGGAGTTGACCCGCGGCTCGTCGCCGGCGAGGCCAGGGACGGCGGAGAGCGCCGGGATTCGCCCTCCGATGACCAAAAGAGCGGCGGAGGGGCTCTACGGGATGCCCAGACTCGCGCGCATCTAACAGGGCGGACGGGAGAAGCTAAGGTGGCCGGAGGCGACGGCAATCATGACGACGGCGGCGGCCGGAGTTCGGGTGAGGCGCGGGCGGTGGCTACGGTGCGCCACAGGAGCGATAGACTAGGGTTTTGGGATCCTGGCGTGGTGCTGAGCATGGTGGTGTACTTGGACGTGACGCGCGTGAGCTCTAGCCACGGCGACCTCGTGGCCGGCGGCAATGGGCTCTCGGGCTCGGCGGAGACGATGGATACGGCACGAAATTGAACGAAAATACGGAGGGGAAACGAAGAGGAGCTCACGTCGAGTCCGCAGGGGTGGTCAGTGGGCTCGGGGAGGGGCTGGTGACGACGGGAGGTCGCCGGCGATCTCGGTGGCCCGAGGAGGAAGAAGGCGTCGGGGACGGCGCTCCGAGGCTTCCGGCGTCACATGGGTTGGTGGAGACGAAGAAGAAGGCGCGGCGGTTCTTCTGGAGGCATCGGCGAGGTGAGGGGTGGCCGGTGGCCGCGGCGAACGGCGTCGGTGGCGACGGCTGCGCTCGGCACGAGAGGGAGAGAGGAACAGAGGAGGGGGAGAGCTCGGGAGAGAGTGAGGGGCGGTCGGGGAGGCCGCGTGTCGACGTCCAGGGCGTCCAGAGCGTCGGGGGAGAGCGGTAAGCAGGAGCTGGCGAGGCGCGTGGCCAGCGCGCGGTGGGCACGTGCTCGTCCTCCTGTCCAGGGAGGAAGACGACAGGGAGGCTGTGGTGTTGGGCTGGGCCGGCCACTTGGGCCGCCAGGTAAGCCCAGGTGAGATTCCTTCTCTCTCTCTGCTTTCTGTTTTATATCTCTGTTTTCTATTTTGTTCTATTTTGTTTTGGTTTAGTAAAAATACTAAACCATTTTATAAAATCCTGAAAATAATTATGTGGCTAGAACTAAAATATACCAAACCACATAAAATGTTCCAGAATTATTGGACATATATTAATTATATATAAAATATAAATCCAATGCAATTAGTTATTGAATTAATTCAAATGGCCAAAACAAATATTTCTGTGACTCCAAAAATATTGGTTTGAATTTTACCTCTTACCAATATTTCTATAGAATAACAGGAACATTTTCTTGGATTCATTTGAGAAGAATTAAATGTTGGTTATTTTTAGAGGTTTTCTGAGGCTTTTGAAAATTCCTCAATTCAAATTTCATTTGAATTTAAACATGATGCAGTAACCAAGCTAGTCCAAGGCCAGGGTAAAGCTAGGGATGTGACAAGCGTCTCCTGGCCCCAGCCAGAATTGGGGATAGCGGGCAAGGTGGGCTCCGAGAGCAGGGGGCTTGGTACTCCGACATCCACATACAACAACCGCTCTCGGAACCCTGTCGCAGGCGGAGGAAGGCTGAAATCAATTCCTGAAGCCGTTGTTTCTGGTGCGGCAAGGAAACTCACGCACCCCGAGCATTGGGTGGGGGCGCTGAGGCGCAAAGAGAAGAAGTGGCGCAGCAAGGCAACCGAAGGAGGGATGCCCATCATTGCCTCGCAAACAAAAGCGAAAACGACAAGAAGAGTAATGGATTCGGGACCCAAATGCATCATGTGGATCTGGTAATGGGAAAGTACGGCGTTTAAGAAATCAAAAAAGGGGGGAACAAGTCCTACCCACAGGGTGTCGGCAAAGTACCGGACCTCGGTGGCTATTCTATCAATAGAGAAGTGAGACGCCGGCCAGACCGTCGTCCTCCCGCACTTGTTGAAGATGGTAGCGAGAGCAGAGCTGACCTTGTCCAAGCCTTCCCGGTTGAGTATGATCGACCGGTCGACAGCACGAGCTATCGACGACGATGGGTGGGGCAAGGGCACAGACTTTAGCCCTTTCCCCTTCTTCGTCGGAGCCATGGCGACATGAAGAGGGAGGATGCAAGATTGGATTGGAAGCTGAGGCTGGAGCTCGAGAGAAGGAAGAGCAGGAGGCGCGTGAGCGGCGAAAAGTGGGGAGACTGTGTGCAACCGCGGGTCCGCCTAGCTGGGCGCAAAATAAGGAGGCGTGGGGGAACAGGGACGCCCACGTCCAATCAACCGCCACGCGGCGCCCAAGGCCGCAGGCTATTGGGGCCCGCGGAGCTTCGCACTTGCCTCTTCGCTTCTCTGCTAAGCCAAGTCCCAGCGTGCCTTGGGCCCAGGGGCTACTGTCGGTGTCCTGAGAATGGGGGTACTCACAGTTGCCTGCCTACGGCCTACGACGCGGCTCAAGGAGTGTCCCAGTACGGCCTATCTTCATCAACACATGCTCAAGACCCTCGCGAGGGGCCAAGCCTCGAGGGGCGGACGACAGGAGGCTTCCTCAGGAACGGCCTCATCAGGCTGTCTCGTGAGGAGGCGGAGAGATCAAGGTGGGGTACCTCACGAGGTTCCCGTGACGCAAGCCATGAGGACCGAGGCCAGACGGGCGCCAGGCGGGCGCCGGCCTGCACAGAGTCCTTGTTTCCCCTTTGGTACAAAGGGGGCAAGCGCAGGCGAGGGTATCAAGCAAAGGCAACTATTTCGGTGCAACAAGACCAAGACCAGCAGGACGGCAGAACGGAGGTCATCGTGGAGCCCAAGCCGACGTTATCGTCAGGGCCTTTGGCAGGCGAGGACCAACTTTAGTCAGGACAAGTGTACTAGATGTTCCCCTTCAAAATGGCCAACTGTTGTCGCCCTTCCAGATCAATATTTGGGAAGAGGCCCGGGGCCTTTGCCTATAAATAGGACTAGCCACCCACAGGGCATCGGATCTGCATCGGTAGATGGAAGAGCCTAGAGGCATCTGATACAGAGAGAGAGGCGACTAAACTCCCCTAGCAGTTCATCGCCCCAGCCAAGAACAGACCCTGGCGAGGCTGTTCTTCCATTGTACTGTTCCTCATCAGGCCCTGATGCAATCCACACACCACAAACTGGAGTACGGTATTACGCCACAATGGTGGCCTGAACCAGTATAAATCTCGTGTCCTTTGTGTTGTTCTTCGTGTAGTTTAGATCCTTGCGAGGCGGCGAGACATGGTTAGGCAGGAGGTGTGATCTCCGCGCGCACCCCAGTGTTCGAACCTCAAGGGTCTGCCGGAACCCGAAATCCGACAGTTTCTCTATTTATAGGAATTTTTGGCGTTGGTTTCACGTTAGCGGGGTCTCCGGGCTGTCCACGAGATAGGGGGCGCGCCCTAGGGGGGGCGCACCCCCCACTCTTTTGGGCAGCCCCGGACTCTTCTGGCCCAACTCCGATGCTCCGTGGTCTTATTTTGGTCCATAAAAAATCGTCAAAAATTGGCACGTCAATTGGACTCTGTTTGGTATTCCTTTCTGTAAAACTCAAAAACAGGGAGAAAACAGGAACTGGCACTGGGATCTAAGTTAATAGGTTAGTCCCAAAAATCATATAAAATGGCATATAAATGCATATAAAACATCATAGATGGATAATATAATAGCATGAATACTTCATAAATTATAGATAGGTTGGAGACGTAATAGGGCCACACACGCATGTGAGGCGTCATTGGGTCAGGCCGAACGATGCTATCGGATATCGGGTTATGGCAAAACCCTTAAGGTTCAAACTCTGGGGTGCGCACGAAGATCTTATCCCTACCGAAAGACGCCCAAAACCTCGCCGTGACTCTAAGCTAGCATGATGAACAATGCAAGAGACACGAGGTTTATACTGGTTTGGTCCACCGTTGTGGTGTAATACCCTAATCCAGTGTGTGGTGTGGTGGATTGCCTCTTGGGCTGATGATGAACAGTATAGAGGAAGAACAACCTCGCGAGGAGAGGTGTTCTTATAGTGGTGGGTGTTCTGCTTCATTAGGATTCGATCCCCTCCTACTGTTGTGGCTATCTCATATATAGAGGCCCTGGTCCTCTTCCCAAATATCGAGCGGGAAGGGAGCCAACAACGGCCATTTTGAAAGGGGATAGCTAGTACAAGCTATCCTGACTAAAGGTGGTCTTCGACTACCAAAGGCACTGGCGCTGACGCTGTCTTGGGCTCCATGGTGACCTCTGTCCTGCCGCTCTGCTGGTCTTGGTCTCGTTGCACTGATATGGAAACCTTTGCCTGATGCCTCGGTACTCCGCGCTTGTGCTTGTTCCATTTGCACCAAATAGGAAACAAGGACACTGCGCAGGGTGGTGCCCTCCTGGCGCCCACCTGGTCTTGGTCGTCATGGCTTGCATCATGAACACCTCGCGAGGTACCCCTTGCCTTGGTCTCTCTGCCTCCTCGTGAGCCTGCCTGGTGAGGCCGCCCCTGAAGAGGCCTTGTGTCGTCCGCCCCATGAGGCTTGGCCCCTCGCGAGGGTCTTGAGTGTTTGTTGATGAAGACGGGCCGTACTGGGCCACTGATGAGCCATGCCGCAGGCCACAGGCAGGCAAGTCTGCGAACCCCCATTCCGCGGGCTGTTGGGATCAGCAGCGAAGCCAAAGGGCAAGTGCGGAGCGCCACGGGTCCCAACAGCATGCGGTCTTGGTCGACGAATGACGGTTGATTGGACGTGGGCGTCTCCGCTTCCCCACGCTGCCTCGACAACTGCCCGATTTGACGAGTCCCTGCTGCATGCAAAAAGAGTCATCATTACCTGCGATCGTGGAGGCCGGCGGTTGGACTCCCTTGGGATATAAATGGGGAGGGGCGAAAGCCCCTGTTGCACGTCTCCCCTCGCCCCGCATGCTTCTTATCCTTCCTTGCCCCGGTTGCTTGCAGCACGCCATGACACCTATGAAGAGGTTCTCGACCGCAGAGAAGGGGAAGGCTCGCTAGGAAGGGCCTGGCTCTCCTCCGCCCTAGCATGGCCTGGTTACCTCTCTCCCCGGGCCGGCATCGTGAGGAAGGCGGAGCCGTTTCTTTGGCGGGAGAGGATCGGTCCCCTCCCGAGGGGCCTTCCCCTTCTCAGTTATGGAATACCTTCTGATCGGCGCCATGGAGGCAAGATGGAGAAGAAGAGAAGCATACGGAAGCAAGGCGAAAGAAAGATGGGCAGGGGCTCCGGCCGCCCGCACATTTATAGACTGGAGAAGGTAAATCGTCAGCCTCCCACGATCTCCAGTAATGATGATTCTCTCTACATGCAGCATGCAGTTGTCAAGTCGAGCAATTTCCGAGGCAACGTGGGGAAGGGGAGTCACCCACGTCCCATCAATCTCCATGCGTCATCATGGCCGCAGGCTGTTAGGGCCCACGGTACTCCGCCCTTGCCCTTTAACTTCCCCTGGAAGCCAAGTCCGAGTGCGCCTTGGGCCCGGGGGCTTCTGTCGGCATCCTGGATTTGGGGGTATCCAGCCATGCCTGCCTGCGGCCCACCACATGGCTCCACCGACGGCCTGGTACATCTCGACATCAACACCAACACCGCAAGACCCTCGTGAGGGCCCAAGCCACGCGAGGCGGGCAGCGCCAAGACCCCCGAGGGGACCGTCCTCCTCAGGCTGGCTCCTGAGGGGCGGAGAGTTCTATGTAGGTTACCTCACGAGGCTCGGATGATGTGAGCCATGACGACCAAGGCCAAGCGGGTGCCAGACGGGCGCCAGGCGGGTGCAGAGCACAGGTTTCCTCTTTGGTGCAAAGGGAGGCAAGCCACATGCGTGGAGTCCCGAGGAATCAGCCAAAGGTTTCCATTTGAGTGCATCGAGACCAAGACCGCCAGGATGGCAGGACGGAGGTCATCGACGATCCCACCGCAGCATCACGACCAAAGGATTTTCACAGGCGAAGACTACTTTTGTTAGGATAGATTGTACTACTTGTCCCCTTCCAAATCCGGCCGTTGTTGGATCTTTTCCCACTCATATTTGGGAAGGGGACCAAGGCCAATATAAATAGGACTAGCCACCACCATAGAAGGGGACAAGATCAAGACAAGTAGAGTTAGCATACAACACACCAGCTCAAGAACACCTCACCTCCTGAGGCTTGTTCATCCACTGTACTCGGTCATCCTCAGCCCTTCGAGGCAATCCACTAAAACGTTGGAGTAGGGTATTACACCACAACGGTGGCCAGAACCAGGATAAAACTGCCGTGTCTCTTTGTCTGTTTGAGCTTTACGTGCTAGGCTTAGGAGGTTCGCGGGTAGGCAAGCGGGGTAGGTTGAGATCTCCGCATGCACCCCAGAGTTCGAACCTCTCAAGGGTTTGCGGCTCCCATAATCCGACACAATATTTTTCATAAACAACAACAAAGTCTTTAGTCCCAAACAAGTTGGGGTAGGCTAGAGGTGAAATCCATAAGCTCTCACGACCAACTCACGGCTCTGGCACATGGATAGCAAGCTTCCACGCACCCTGTCCATAGCTAGTTCTTGGGTGTCCAATTCTTCAGGTCTCTCTTAACGGACTCCTCCCATGTCAAACTTGGTGTACCCCGACCTCTGTTGACATTCTCCCATGCTTTAGGCATCCGTTGTGCACTGGAGCTTTTGCAAGCCTACGCTGAATATGCCCAAACCATCCCAGATGATGCTGGACGAGCTTCTCTTCAATTGTTGCTACCCTAACTTTATCTCGTATGTCATCATTCCGTACTCTATGCTTCCTTGTGTGGCCATACATCCATCTCAACATACGCATCTCCGCCTCACCTAACTGTTGAACATGTTGCCTTTAGTAGGCCAACACTCGGCGCCGTACAACATTGTGGGTCGAAAACTATCCTGTAGAACTTCCCCTTTAGCTTTTGTGGCACTCTCTTGTCACAGGGAATGCCAGAAGCTTGGCGCCACCTCATCCATCCGGCTTTTCTCGATGGTTTACATCTTCATCAATACCCCCATCTCCTGCAACGTTGACCCCAAATATCGAAAGGTGTCCTTCTGAGGTACCACTTTCCCATCAAGGCTAACCTCCTCCTCCTCACACCTATTATTAATGATGCCACACATCATGTACTCAGTTTAGTTCTCCTAAGCCTAAACCCTTTCGATTCCATGCTTTGTCTCAATAAGTCTAACTTCCTGTTTACCCCCATCCTACTATCGTCCACTAGCACCACATCATCCACAAATAGCATACACCATGGGATATCTCCTTGTATATCCCTTGTGACCTCACCGCTCACCAAGGCAAAAAAGATAAGGGCTCAAAGCTGACCCGTGATGGAGACCTATCTTAACCGGGAAGTCAACAGTGTCAATATCACTTGTTCGAACCCTTATCACAGCATTATCATACATGGACTTGATGACGGTAATGCACTTTGCTGGGACTTTGTGTTTCTCCAAGGCCCACCACATGACATTTCGCGGTATCTTATCGTAGGCCTTCTCGAAGTCTAAGAACACCATATGCAATTAGCTCTTTTGCTCCCTGTATCTCTCCATAAGCTGTGGTACCATGAAAATGGCTTCCATGGTTGACCTCCCAGGCATGAAACCAAACTGATTTTGGTCACACTTGTCATTCTTCTTAAGCGGTGCTCAATGACTCTCTCCCATAGCTTCATTGTATGGATCATCAGCTTCATTCCACGGTAATTAGTACAACTTATAACATCCCCCTTTTTGTTGAAGATTGGTACTAAAATACTCAGTCTCCATTCATTCGATAAAAATTCTCCATGAAATTTCAGCTCATTTGGAGTTGTGTGGAATCGGTTACTCTGATGTAGCATTTTCAGGTCCAAAATTCCAGCTGCCGACAATCTCCCTCTTCATTTAAATCTTGCAAATTAAGAGAGAAAAGGTATTATAATTGCATCACAAAGTACTATATTGATAAAAAACATCATAAGTAATAGTAGGAGAAAATAATGCAAAATGGACGTATCAACTCCCCCAAGCTTATACCTCACGCAGAGAGAGAGAGAGGTGTCGATAAAACCAAATACAGACATAGTAGCATCATGATCCTTATCATAGCAGCAATATATTATCATAAAACTTCTCATGAACAAGTAAAAATTCATCTCAATAACAAAGTATAAAGCCTAAAATTTCTTTAAAACTAACAAAGTATGTTCTTAGTCAAGAAAGAGATGACAACTCATCATATTTTCAGGAAGGGTCTCATGTAAGATATTTTATTTAGCAAGTCCACATACTCAACTATCATTTAATCTTCTATGATTGCTGACACTCACGACATATTTATGGAGCAAAAGTTTTAGTCAGACACAAAGAAAGACAGGGGCTTATAGTTTTGTGTCCTTGCTTATTTACCTCAAGGGTAATGTAAACAATAATAACTCATGATCACTCATATCCAACTGGATATATATGCCTAGATCTTCCCAACACATGATGCTTGCAAAGAGAAAAATTGAAAAAGGAATAGAGAAGAACACTATTGACTCTTGCATAAAAAGTAAATACAAAAAAGTAAAAGATAGGCCCTTCACAAAGGGAAGCAGAGGTTTTCATGCGCTTTTTATTTTTAGATGTGCAACCTCTTAATGTAAAGGAAGGTCACTTTATATTGCCCCTTGTGATAGCAACATTTATTATGCAATCTATCACTTTTATTTCTTTACCATCAGAAGATCGTACAAAGCTTATTTTCCCTTACAATAAAAGATCATACATATTTACGAGAAAATTTTATTGATTTTGCACCGATGACAACTTACTTGAAGGCTCTTATTCAATCCATAGGTAGATATAGTGGACTCTAATGACATGAAACTGGGTTTAAGGGTTTTGGATGCACAAGTAGTATCTCTATTTGGTGCAGATTTTTGGCTAGCAAAGATATTTAGTAAGCACGACATGTTGGAGGATCCATGACAATATAACTTCTATGTGAATATAAGCGAACATAAATCATTACATTGTCTTCCTTGTCCATATTTAATGGGGGCTCACAATCATAAAAGATGTCCAAGATAGTATATTTATATGTGAATCTTCTCTTCCCTTATTAATATTTCATGAATTGCATCATTGACCAATACCATGTTTGTTAACTTCCAACAAATTTATCACTTATGTTGTTCTTTATGTAAAGTCATTACATTCCATGGGATTAGCATATGATCATTCTATTATTTTCATTGCTAAGATTGAAACATAAAAGTTAAGAAGCAAAACTCAAACTACTCTTTATTATATAACTCTCAACTTGATTACATAGATAGCTAGTTGACGAAACTAGCACTTGAAAATAGATTATACTAAACTTTATTCTTCTAAATCATGAAGTAACTAAGTATCAAACTAAGACAGGTAAAGATAATAAAAGTGATGGTGATACGATATTGGGGCACCTTGCCCAAGCTTGGCAAAAACCTAGGATGGTGCCCGTACCCATGTAATCAAGTTTCTTTCTTCGATGATGATGGTGTTGATGAAGTAGTGGGCTTGTCCTCCGTCTTCCACGGCATAGGTTCTCCATCATGAAAGGATGAACAAGTCTCTGGGGTCCTGAAACTTGCAGCTAAACTCAAACAAGTAAATTTTTCTTCATACTCGAAATTTTGATTTTGGAGATCATAGACTTGGGCCTAGAGATAGTCAATTCAATCGTTGAGCTTGGAGATGGCATCTCCAATCTCCTTGCATTCCACCTTGTGCTCATGGGTGAATTCCTGATCACGGAGTGGTTGGTGTTAAGTCCACATTGCACCATCCGTTGGCACTTGAAGATCTCCTTCTCCATCATGCTTCAAGCCTGGCCTCCACACTTCTGGTCTTCTTAGGCCCTTGAACACCTCGGATGTGAAGCACCCCCTCGCGCATCTCAATGGCTTGAGGGTGTTTCATCACCTCCGATAGGTATGGTTTGATGACCTTTTCATATAACTTGTCCCTGGACGAACTTGGTGGAGCCATGGTGATCTAGATATGTCAAAAAACAACACGAAATGAGAACAGAGGAGAATCTTCCAATATGTTGGTCAAAACATTCAGGAATACATACAAACAATTTTTATCTTGCGAAACAAGTATTCTAGACAAAAACGGAGTTGGAAAGGCACACGAGGGGCACATAAGGCACCAGGGCGCACTAGAGGGGTTGGCGCGCCCTCTTGCCTTGTGGGCATCTCGTTGGTCCCCTCAGTTGTTTCTCATTTTGGTATTTTTTCTAATATTCCAAAACTGACTGAAATTAGTTTTATGGAATTTTTGGAGTCGTTTTACTTAGTGTATCATATACCTACTCCTTTTCAGGGGTCTGTAGTGTTCTAGAAGGTCTCTCTTATGTGTTCCTTCAGTGCCATAGTTTGAACAACGTTAGTTTCAACATTAATAGGTGTACCTGAGATATAATGCTTAATTCTTGTCCATTAACTACCATCAGATTAGTGACCTCGGCATTGTTGATCTTGATAGCTCCGGAGCGATAAACTTCCTCGATGATATATGATCCTTCCCGTTTAGAGAGAAGTTTTTCTGCAAAGAATCTGAAATGAGAGTTGTATAATAGAACATTCTCACCCACTTTAAATTCCCATTTTTGAATTCTTTTATCATGCCATCTTTTAACTTTTTCTTTAAACAACTTGGCATTTTCATATGCTTAGGTTGTCCACTCATCTAACAAGCTAATATCAAATAAGCTCTTTTCACCTGCTAGTTTAAAATCATAGTTAAGTTATTTAATTTCCCAATATGCTTTATGTTCTAACTCAAAAGTCCTATAAGCCCAAAGTGCATCATCAAGTTTCTTAGACCAATTCTTACTATATCTATTAAAGGTCTTTTGTGAGATTAACTTGATTTCTCTATTGCTCAATTCAACTTGACCACCAGACTAAGGATGATAAGGAGATGCAATTCTATGGTTAACACCATATTTAGCAAGGAGTTTATGGAAAGCACCATGTATAAAATGTGAAGCACCCTCAGTCTTTAAATATCTAGGGACTCCAAACCTCAGGAAAATAACCTCTTTAAGCATTTTAATAGAAGTGTTATGACCAGCACTACTAGTTGGAATAGCGTCTACCCACTTAGTAACGTAATTAACATAAATTAAAATATGTGTATACCCATAAGAGCAAGCAAAAATGCCCATATAATCAAATCCCCAAACATCAAAAGGTTCAATAAAAAGTGAATAATTAGGCATTTCTTGACATATAAAAATATTACCAATTGTTTGACATTCATCACAAGATAAGACAAACTTATGTGCATCCTGGAAGCGAGTAGGCCTATAAAAACTAGATTATGTTACCTTATGTGTGGTTCTGTCTCTAGCATGATGTCCTCCGTATGCCTCGGAATGACAATTCCGTAGGATTTGTTCGTGTTCATCCTCAGGTACACAACATGTAATGATACCACCTACTCCTTATTTATAAAGGTGTATGTCATCCCAAAAGTAATCAAAGTAGATTTTTTTCTATTGTTGGTATGTGAAACTAGGTGGTATATGTTTAACAACAATGTAATTAGCATTGTCTGCATACCAAGGAGTGTTACAAGAGGCATTTATAATAGCTAATTGTACATTAGGAAAACTTGTTGGAAATATGCCCTAGATGCAATAATAGAAGGATTATTATTATATTTCCTTGTTCATGATAATTGTCTTTTATTGATGCTATAATTGTATTATCCGGAAATCGTAATACACGTGTGAATACTTAGACCAAATACGTCCCTAGTAAGCCTCTAGTTGACTAGCTCGTTGGTCAACAGATAGTCATGGTTTCCTGACAATGGATATTAGATGTCGTTGACAACGGGATCACATCATTAGGAGAATGATGTGATGGACAAGACCCAATCCTAAGCATAGCACAAGATCGTGTAGTTCATTTTGCTAGAGCTTTTCCAATGTCAAGTATCTCTTCCTTAGACCATGAGATCGTGTAACTCCCGGATACCGTAGGAGTGCTTTGGGTGTACCAAACGTCACAACATAACTGGGTGACTATAAAGGTGCACTACAGGTATCTCCGAAAGTGTCTGTTAGGTTGACATGGATCGAGACTGGGATTTGTCACTCCGTATGACGGAGAGGTATCTCTGGGCCCACTCGGTAATGCATCATCATAATGAGCTCAATGTGACCAAGTGTTTGGTCACGGGATCATGCATTACGGTACGAGTAAAGTCACTTGCCGGTAACGAGACTGAACGAGGTATTGGGATACCGACGATCGAGTCTTGGGCATGTAACGTACCGATTGACAAAGGGAATTGTATACGGGGTTGATTGAATCCTCGACATCGTGGTTCATCCGATGAGATGATCGAGGAGCATGTGGGAGCCAACATGGGTATCCAGATCCCGCTGTTGGTTATTGACCGGAGAGCCATCTCGGTCATGTCTGCATGTCTCCCGAACCCGTAGGGTCTACACACTTAAGGTTCGGTGACGCTAGGGTTATTAGGAAGACTTGTATGTGATTACCGAATGTTGTTCGGAGTCCCGGATGAGATCCTGGATGTCACGAGGAGTTCCGGAATGGTCCGGAGGTGAAGATTTATATATGGGAAGTTGTCATACGGACACCGGAAAGTTTCGGGGGCATATCGGTATTGTACCGGGGCCACCGGAGGGGTTTCGGGGGTCCACCCGGAGGGCCACCCCTCTCGGAGGGCATCATGGGCCGCAAGGGGCAGGGAACCAGCCCCTGGAGGGCTGGGCGCCGCCCCCCCTTGGGCCCATGCGCCTAGGGTTGGGGCGGAACGCGAGCGGGGGCACCCCCTTGCTTGGGGGGAAAGCCCCCCTCCCTGGCCCCCCCTCTAGATCTCATCTAGAGGGGGCCGGCCCCCTTCCCCCTTCCCTTATAAATAGAGGGGCGAGGGGAGGGATGAACACCTGATCTAAGGGGCAGCCCCTCCCCTCCCCAACACCTCTCCTCCTCTGTTGAGTGCTTGGCAAAGCCCTGTCGGAGTACTGCCTCTCCAACATCATCACACCGTCGTGCTGCTGCTGGAGCCTTCTTCCTCAACCTCTCCTTCCCCCTTGCTGGATCAAGAAGGAGGAGACGTCGTCCGCTCCGTACGTGTGTTGAATGCGGAGATGCTGTCCGTTCAGCACTTGGTCATCGGTGATTTGGATCATGGCGAGTACGACTCCATCATCCCCGTTCCCTTGAACGTTTCCGCACGCGATCTACAAGTGGTATGTAGATGCAATCTCTCTCGCATGACTCGTTGCTTAGATGAAATCATAGCTGGATCTTGGTGGAACCTTAGGAAAAAATTTAATTTTCTGCAACGTTCCCCAATAGTGGTATCAGAGCTAGGTCTATGCGTAGTTCTCTATTGCACGAGTAGAACACAATTTTGTTGTGGGCATAGATCTTGTCAACTTGCTTTCCGCTACTAGTCTTTTCTTGCTTTAGCGGTATTGTGGGATGAAGCGGCCAGGACCGACCTTACACGTACGCTTACATGAGATAGGTTCCACCGACTGACATGCACTAGTTGCATAAGGTGGCTAGCGGGTGTCTGTCTCTCCCACTTTAGTTGAAGCGGATTCGACGAAAAGGGTCCTGATGAAGGGTAAATAGAAGTTGACAATATCACGTTGTGGTTATTCGTACGTAAGAAAACATTGTTGCTAGAACCCAATTGCAACCACGTAAAAGATGCAACAACAATTAGAGGACGTCTAACTTGTTTTTGCAGCAATTATCATGTGATGTGATATGGCCAGAAGTTGTAATGAATGATGAATGATATATTGTGATGTGTGAGATCATGTTCTTGTAATAGGAATCACGACTTGCATGTCGATGAGTATGAAAACCGGCAGGAGCCATAGGAGTTGTCTTTATTTTTTGTATGACCTGTGTGTCATTGAAGAACGCCATGTAAATTACTTTACTTTATTGCTAAACGCGTTAGCCATAGAAGTAGAAGTAGTCGTTGGCGTGACAACTTCATGAAGACACGATGATGGAGATAATGGTGTCATGCCGGTGACGAAGATGATCCTGGAGCCCCGAAGATGGAGATCAAAGGAGCTATATGATATTGGCCATATCATGTCACTATTATATAATTGCATGTGATGTTTATTATGTTTATGCATCTTGTTTACTTAGAACGACAGTAGTAAATAAGATGATCCCTTATAATAATTTCAAGAAAGTGTTCCCCCTAACTATGCCCCGTTGCTAAAGTTCGTCGTTTCGAAGCACCACGTGATGATCGGGTGTGATAGATCCTTACGTTCACATACAACGGGTGTAAGACAGTTTTACACATGCAGAAACACTTAGGGTTAACTTGACGAGCCTAGCATGTACAGACATGGCCTCGTAACACAAGAGACCGAAAGGTCGAACATGAGTCATATGGAAGATACGATCAACATGGAGATGTTCACCGATGATGACTAGTCCGTCTCACGTGATGATCGGAAACGGCCTAGTCGACTCGGATCGTGTAACACTTAGATGACTAGAGGGATGTCAATCTGAGTGGGAGTTCATTAAATAATTTGATTAGATGAACTTAATTATCATTAACTTAGTCTAAAGTCTTTGCAAAATATGTCTTGTAGATCAAATGGCCAACGCTCATGTCAACATGAACTTCAACGCGTTCCTAGAGAAAACCAAGCTGAAAGATGATGGCAGCAACTATTCGGACTGGGTCCGGAACCTGAGGATCATCCTCATAGCAGCCAAGAAAGATTATGTCCTAGATGCACCGCTAGGTGAAGCACCCATCCCAGAGAACCAAGATGTTATGAACACATGGCAGTCACATGCTGATGATTACTCCCTCGTTCAGTGCGGCATGCTTTACAGCTTAGAACCGGGGCTCCAAAAGCGTTTTGAGTGACACAGAGCATATGAGATGTTCGAAGAGCTGAAAATGGTTTTTCAAGCTCATGCCTGGGTCGAGAGATATGAAGTCTCCGACAAGTTCTATAGTTGTAAGATGGAGGAAAACAGTTCTGTCAGTGCGCACATACTCAAAATGTCTGGGTTGCACAACCGCATGTCCTAGCTGGAGATCAACCTCCCGGACGAGGCGGTCATTGACAGAATCCTTCAGTCGCTCCCACCGAGCTACAAGAGCTTTGTGTTGAACTAGAATATGCAAGGGATGGTGAAGACCATTCCTGAAGTATTCTCAATGCTGAAGTCAGCAGAGGTTGAAATCAAGAAAGAACATCAAGTGTTGATGGTCAATAAGACCACTAAGTTCAAGAAGGGCAAGGTTAAGAAGAACTTCAAGAAGGACGGCAAAGATGTTGCCGCGCCCGGTAAGCCAGTTGCCGGGAAGAAGTCAAAGAATGGACCCAAGCCCGAGACTGAGTGCTTTTATTGCAAAGGGAAGGGTCACTGGAAGCGGAACTGCCCCAAATACTTAGCGGACAAGAAGGCCGGCAACACTAAAGGTATATTTGATATACATGTAATTGATGTGTACCTTACCAGTACTCGTAGTAATTCCTGGGTATTTGATACCGGTGTCGTTGCTCATATTTGTAACTCACAGCAGGAGCTGCGGAATAAGCGGAGACTGGCGAAGGACGAGGTGACGATGCGCGTCGGGAATGGTTCCAAGGTCGATGTGATCGCCGTCGGCACGCTACCTCTACATTTACCTACGGGATTAGTTTTAAACCTCAATAATTGTTATTTAGTGCCAAGTTTAAGCATGAACATTGTATCTGGATCTCGTTTGATGCGAGATGGCTACTCATTTAAATCCGAGAATAATGGTTGTTCTATTTATATGAGAGACATGTTTTATGGTCATGCCCCGATGGTCAATGGTGTCACATCCCCAGTTCAGGCCTTGCTTGTTTTAGCTTTAGCATCCATGCATCATGTTTAAATTTTATGAAACTTGAAATGGGGGCTGATAAACCCTAGCAACTAATGAATTCAACTAGGGTCAACATAAAATCTTTTTCAATAAACCCAAAATGCCCTCTGGAAATGTTCATGATTTCTGGTAAAGGTGAAAACCTCTGCCAAAAATGATGCACATATTTTTAGGCCATTCTGGATATTTGAATTAAATCATTACTTATTTGCATTTGGGCATTTAAATACTGTAAAATATTTTAAATGCTCAAATAATCCCAAACTGAAATGTTTACTGTAGGATATATTTCTAACAGTGGTCATGAGCAGTTGCATGATTTTTGGAATTGATTTAGTATTTTTAATAAAGCCACAAAGCTGCAGAAAAATAGAAAAACAGAATTTAAAAAGGAAAGGACTTACGGGAGCAACTTACCTGCACAGCCCACCACTGTAGCAACCCAACCGGGCAAAGCCAGTGCGGCCCAGCTCGCTGACCCAGCCCACCTGGCTCCTTGTCGTCTCCCTCCTCTTGCCAGAGGAGGCAGGCTGCTCGCTGTCGCGCGCGCGCTCGCCGTGGCCACCTCCTGCTTCCACCGAGGCGTTCCCGAGCCTCCCCCTCACGCCACCGCGATGCCACGAACACCCCTAGTGGCCCTCTCTCCTCTCCCTCACTCGCTGCTCTCCTTCCCCTCTCCCTCTTCGTTCTTCGCCCGATCAGAGAGCCGCCGCCGTCGTTCGCTGCCACCACGCCCACCATGCTCCTCTCGCCTCCCCGTGCAGTCTACAAGCTCCGCGACCGCCCGTTACGCCGCCTCGAGCAAGCCCCGAGCGCTCGGACGCCCCAACTCGACCGCCTCGACTCGTCTTCAAGCTTCGGTCGCCGGAGATCGCCGTCGCCGTCCCGTCGCCCCAGGCCTTCCCTGAGCACGCCGACCGTCTCATCGTGATCTCCATGAGCCCCTGCTTCATTTCCCCCTAACTCCATGTCCGATTTCGAGCTCTAGCCGCCCCCTCCACCGGAGCCGAGACGCTCCGCCGCACGGGCTCGTCGCCGACGAAGCCCCGATGACCTTTTGGTCCCACGCGTGCGTCCATTGCACTCGCAACGTCCCGTAGAGTAAAACTAGCACGGCAACCGTCTCGTTTGCACACCGCAGCGCCGGTCCCGCGAACCCCCGAGCTCTGGCCGCCGCCTAAGTGGTCGCCGCCGTCGACCCCGGCCTCCCTGTGCCCAGCTCCGTGCGCCCCTAGATGCGCGGGAGCACAGGCTCCCTCTTGGTGCCCTCAGCGCGACCAGCCGCGGGCTGTAGCACCGTCCCAAGCAACTCCAGCGAGGTGTCGCCGGCGTCACTTGCTGACGTGGCTGGCTTAATTAGCCACTAATCACCGCACCGTGTCACAGACAGCCGGGCCCCACCGCCTAACCAACCGGCTAACTGAAATAGATTAAGTTTGATCTAATCGCAGTGGCCCCACGCGTCAGTTTTGACCGTGCTGACGTGGCCGTTGACTGGGCCCACATGTCAGCGACAGAAACCAGTCTGAGACACTAACGTGTGGACCCCACTGGCCAGGTTTGACCTGGACCAGCCCCGTTGACCACTGACGTCACCCTGACGCACTGCTGACGCAATAATTCATTTTCTGGGTTTATTCTTTTATAGGAAATTCCAGAAAATGCCCTAAACTTCTAAAAATCATATAAAATCAACCGTAACTCCAAATGAGATAAATTATATATGAAAAATTATCAGAAAAAATCAAGGAACCCATCTGTACCATTTTCATGCATGTTTGAACAATGTTTGTCCTCTGTTTTGGACAAAACAAATAAAGGGCATTTAAATAACCATATATGGAGTTGGAATTTGAATCATGTATTCAAACCAGCTTCATTTAAATCATAGCTAAGTGCATTAGCCCAAAACACATTCATATTGCCATGTCATAGCATGCATCATATTGTACATTGCATTGATTGTGTTTCTTCTGTGTTTGCCGGTGTTGTTCCCCCTCGGTAGACGTTGTACCGACGATGTGATCGTTGACACCGATGAAGAACTATAATATCTTCAGAAGTGCCAGGCAAGCAAACCCCCCCCCCCTTGTTCATTCCGATACAATCCTAGTCTCTCGCCCTGCTCTTTTTTACTGCATTAGGACAACAACGAGTCATTTGTTACTTGTTGCGGTAGCTGAACCCCTTTATCCTCTGCATGACCTGTCATTGCCACAGTAAATAGATGAAACCCACTAGTATGAGTAGGAGTTGCTTGAGCCCTGTTGTGCCTACTCATTCATGTTTGTTTGTCATGCCTGCTACTGCTTAGAGTTGAGTCAGGTCTGATTCATCGGGGATGAATCAGAGGTGTGTGAACATGTCCTACTGTGTGTGAGCTAAGTGTGTGAATATGATTTGGTAAAGGTAGTGGTGAGAGGCCATGTAGGAGTACATGGTGGGTTGTCTCATTGCAGCCGTCCTCAGGAACTGAGTTTTGTGTTTGTGATCCATGATTCAGCTACTACCACGCATTGGGCCCGAAACCAATGGACCCTCTCGGCTTCTTATTCCAAGAGTTGCAAGTAGTTTCTGGTGTTTGTAGGCTACTGGAGGCCGTGGACAGCGCAGATCATAGGGGTGGGCTGTGATGCGGTAGGTACGTGGCACGGTGTACCGGATACCCGTTAGGTATCTCGGGAAGCCTGCACACATCGTTTGGGGCTGTGAGCGAAACTCCGGCCGGATCTCCTCATGGATGGAACCCGAATAGGCGATAAACCTGGACTAGAGACTTGAGTGTTTAGGTAGGACGTGGCCGACACCCACGTTGGGCTTCCGCTTGAAGGTTGCCGAGTACATGTCGTGTAAACGGCGGTAAGTGGTGAGAGCGTGTGTGAAGAAGTACACCCCTGCAGGGTTAACATCATCTATTCGAATAGCCATGTCTGCGGTAAAGGACTTCTAGGTTGCTTATCTTAGTTCATAGACAAGTGAAAAGTGGATACTCTAAAATACGCAAGATAAGCGTGAGTGCTATGGATGGCGTTCTCGTAGGGAGACGGGAGTGGTTCCATAGTGGTGTATTGGTTGGTGAATATGTGGACTCGTCTGCGCCACCTCAAAAGAGTTGCTTGCAGTCGTAGTTTAGGATAGCCACCGAGTCAAAGCTGGCTTGCTGCAGTTAAACCCCACCATCCCCTTTGTTGATAATGATGCATATGTAGATAGTTCTGATGTAAGTCTTGCTGGGTACATTTGTACTCACGTTTGCCTATTTTATGTTTTTGCAGAGAGACGTCAGTCTCGCTAGTAGTTCCACGTGGACTTCGACGTTTAGCTTGTTACCTCAGCTACGATCTTGTGCCCTCGGCAGGATCTGGTAGATAATCAGGCTTCTCAGCCTCTTTCAATTATAGTTGTCTGTACTCAGACATGATAGCTTCCGTTTGTGTTTTGACTTGTATGCTCTGAAAGTTGGGTCATGAGACCTATGTTTGTAATATCTCGCTCCCCGGAGCCTATTGAATAAAATACTTGAGTCATAGAGTCATGTTGTGATGCCATGTTGTATTTGCACATATCGAGCATATTGTGTGTATGATATTGAAATGCTTGGTATGTGTGGGATCTGACTATCTAGTTGTTTATCTTTAGTAGCCTCTCTTACCGGGAAATGTCTCCTAGTGCTTCCACTGAGCCATGGTAGCTTGGTACTGCTCCGGAACACTTAGGCTGGCCGGCATGTGTCCTTCTTCGTTCCTGTGTCTGTCCCTTCGGGGAAATGTCACGCGATGAATACCGGAGTCTTGTTAGCCCGCTACAGCCCGGGTCACCGGAGTCCTGCTAGCCCAGTGCTACAGCCTGGATTCACTCGCTGATGACCGACACGTTCGATGCTGGGTCATGGATGCCTGTCCCTGTAAGTTTGTGCCACCTTGGGTTTACGACTAGCCATGTCAGCCTGGGCTCCTTATCATATGGATGCTAGCGACACTATCATATACGTGTGCCAAAAGGCGCAAACGGTCCCGGAAAAAGGTAAGGCGACACCCGTGGGAATACCGTGCGTGAGGCCGCAAAGTGATATGAGGTGTTACATGCTAGATCGATGTGTCATTGAGTCGGGGTCCTAACAGCGTTGGTATCAGAGCTTGACTGCCTGTAGGATTACCAAGCCAAACTGGTCGAAGTTGAGTCTAGAAATGCTTTAGTTATGTAAGGGAATTGATTGTGGGATGGAACGTAAGGCTCTTTTTACTATTTATACCTCATGCCCTTCTTATCTGAGTCATCTTATCTTTTCTACGGGGTTAAGGAACTAGGCTTTCTCTTCTTTCTATCAGGATCACGTGTTACTAATCCGTAGACTTATAGAATTGTTGGACTTAAGCCTCTGTTCAGTTTCTACTACTCCCGTACGTTAACTGTTGATCTCGAAACCTTGATATTGTGCTTCCGAGTGGTTATGCCACCATTTTTGTGAATGTCTCAAATCTTTTCTGAGCATTTACAGCCGTTATGCCGTCCGAGTCATCCCAGGTTTCTAAATAGTCTGATGATTTGAAAATCCTTTCTTTCCGTTCCCAATGTCCTTTATGGTCAGAATAAGCACACTAACCGGTGCGTTGAGGTAATTTATTGCCTTGACATATATGTTGGAGCTATTATTATGACCCTAGGTGTTTTAGGGAGTCACCTAGTAATCTAGCAATGTTTTGTGTTCCCAGTGTGAAGATTCTGGCCGTCATTATCGAAAGCATCCCGTGATGCCATTTAGTTAGTAGGCATTCTATTCCTGGGTTCTTGAACCCGAGATTCACTCTACTTACTTCATGTTGATAGTGTTTGCTAGTTCCTTTAGGATATTAGTAACTTTGCGATAGTCCTCGAGGTCCGTGGTATTTTCCTTCTTCCAAATACTATGAACCACTTATGGCAGTAGTTTGTTGGATCAATAGATCACAATTAGAGTACTCTTGAGGAGTTCTCCATTCATAAATCGTGACTCTGCCAGTCCTACCTCTCTGCATGGGTTATCCGGAAGAAACATGTTGAACTTGGTTCGACATACTAATCTATGCATCCACAACTCAGAAATTTATATGTTCTTTGAGTTGTCCCTCTTAGTTGACTTCTGACCCTCGTCTATCATTTGATAGTCAAGAGTATGCGTGCATTCCTATTACTCTTGTGGTCCGTCAAGCCATTCTATTCCGGAATGACTAGGAGAAACAAACTCCAGTACCTTGTCCATTTCCAGGATTGGGTCACAGCAGTCGTACTCCATAGATCAAATTGCTAATCTAGCTTTTGCTCTGTTCTACCTTGGAGTATTACCATATTTTATATCGGGATTGTTATAGGAATTGCACACCATCCTACGAACTCTTGACACAGTGATACTTCCTACCATCACTAGTCATTCCTCGGTTCCGTGTTATAGTAACCGGAACACCGACAAGTGAATCGTGATGTGTGAAATCAATACTGCTAGCAACTCCGTTGCATGGTAGTTAAATGGACAATAACCTCATTCTTAACGTGTGGGTTCTTGAATCATCATTCTAAGATTGATCGTGCTACCTTGTCCATCTTCCTGGTGCACATTTCGATTGATGAGTTAGGATTTTGTCAAGTCCACGCTCATTTGATCATATCGTCTTGCCCTGAAAAGCAAGATTGTTCTCGATCTTAGTAACATATCGGTGGTTCGTGATTTTCTGGATATCTTCTCGAAAGTATCACCAGGTTGTCACCTGACCGCTATGTTGAGTTCGTGACCAAGTTGGTTTTCTTATAAATCACTCCTTCTCCAAGAATCTGTGTTGGATATTCCTGAGCTAGTTGGTTGAGCTAGACAACAACTTGGAGAGTTGGGAGATAAAAGCTTGTCTGACTTAGTTCATGTTAAGGGATATCTTCTTGTGTGTGTGTGTGTGTGTTGAAGAAGGATGATATCTTCATCGACTGATCCTCGTGATAAGTTAATGGACCTATCATCTTGTCCAACCTTTGATTTGGGCGTGGGCTATCCTCAAATCAAATCAGAAACCAACGATGTTCGTAATGTTGTCTTACTCGTGGTTGATCCCTCGAGCATACACCATTCCATCTTTTGTTCTGACCAATACTATCACCTTGTTCACATAATGGCGGAATTCCAGTGATATGGAAATTCTGATGAGTTGTTGTTGAGCCCATCAGCAACACTTTATATCCTCCATAATTCATGATGAACATCACGCTAGCATTGGAAACTTGTGTAAGCATTATCTTCGTGTTCCGCTCATGAAGCATATGTTCGGATGTAAGAAGTGACTTCCTCCAGTTCATGTGCATTTGATGCAAGTTGCTGCCGTGGATTCGAGAAAGTCAATGTTGTTTCCTTTGGAATCATCCCAAATCAGTCATGCATACGTGCGAAGTATTCTGTGGTTCGGAGACTTGCAACCTCCATTCTATATGTGTCCCTAGCACACCAAGCCAATGATTGATTTGTTCAAGGTTAATAAGTTCTAAGTGCTAGTCCCGAAGGTACCAGACGGATTTGTACAAAACTTCGATATCCTCGATGATGGTTCCCCCTCTTGAACTCGGTAGTGTTTTATTATAAGACTACTTTGTGGTCATGCTTGTCTTGGACAACATGTTCACATGTTTGTAGCAGAACCGGCCCGTATTTTGGAGCGTACTATCGTAGTCCGTTCCCCGAGAATCTCGCAACGTCATCTCGTCGATTTGTGTTGCAAACTTTCGTTTTTCTTCTTAGACTCGATGAGTCTGGAATATCCTGACACCAACCAGATCTGAATCTCAGGCAGATATGATGGTTGGAACGTTTTCCCAATAACTATAATATTGGTCTCTTTGTAACCCGGTAGAGTGGATGTCGTGGCCAACACATCTAGCCGGAAGACCCATTATTGTAGGCTCTTGATTGAGAAAGTTGGGTACCTCCCCATAAGGATTTCGTAGGATCTACTCCCTAGTTGTTCCTTATGGATTTTTGTGCTCCCGAAGTCCGACCCTTTTACTTGATGGTCTGGTTACCAAACCATTTCAATAAATGGATTACGCTAGCACATTAAGGAGAGCATTAGAAGCGGAGTGCTAAATGTCTCTCGGTCAATCATCCAGATTTTATTTCCTTGGCCTCGCTAAGGTGAAATATGAGAAAGTGTTATCTTCCCTTGCATCTGCATCGTCCATCAGTATTCATCGTGGTAGTACGTTGTGTTGCCAGGATCCTTGACACGGATGTTCGTAAAACCTGATGAATATGGAAATGCTCAAGTTCTTGAGAGCACGCACAAGCGCTAGGTGTTATCATCGGCACTAATTGGGATTGCTCTCAGTTTCCTCGGCAATGCTATGACCTTTCAAACAGTGAATTCACTCTCTATTGTTGGGTTCTTCCCCAGTTACCAGAATCATTCCCAGCATTTGCATTTTGTTCCCAGCTTGCACCGCCAATGTGCCGTTCTACCATGGGTCTCTTCCATTTCCGGTGGTAAGAAAATTCATCCATTACGTTGTCTTCAACAAGGTAATCCACATCGTCCATTCTAATCCGGGTATGCCATTCTATCGAACCCCTCCAAACGATCGCTCGAGAATTGCCTTAGGCTGGTATAAAGAGTTTCAATGATCTCTGAATCAAAGGTAATTCTTTTTGCCACTTAAGGCGGATATATCTAGGAGTCACCATCCCTAAGTTGTCTCGTTGTGGTATCATGGCAACTATTTCTCCTCGCTACTTTGAAAACCTCATCAATTGTTTTCTTCCGTCGTTCATGATGTGCGTTTTGCCTCTCAGCTCAAGAGATGTTTCACATCTCATTTCGTGAGTTGATCTTGTGTTTATTAAGGTGATCCATCCTTGTAGAGTGTCTCTGTCCTCATGTTGGATGAAGATCTCAAAAGCAAAGACGTCAAGATCAATTGGAGCACTGAATTAGCATCCTCGAGACGGACATTTGGATCGTGAAGATTGTGTTAGTTTGCGCTCCCCTTTCATCTTACCCTACGCTTGAATCTCGGGACGAGATTCTTGTTTAGTGGGGGTGACTTGTCACATCCCCAGTTCAGGCCTTGCTTGTTTTAGCTTTAGCATCCATGCATCATGTTTAAATTTTATGAAACATGAAATGGGGGCTGATAAACCCTAGCAACTAATGAATTCAACTAGTGTCAACATAAAATCTTTTTCAATAAACCCAAAATGCCCTCTGGAAATGTTCATGATTTCTGGTAAAGGTGAAAACCTCTGCCAAAAATGATGCACATATTTTTAGGCCATTCTGGATATTTGAATTAAATCATTACTTATTTGCGTCTGGGCATTTAAATACTATAAAATATTTTAAATGCTCAAATAATCCCAAACTGAAATGTTTACTGTAGGATATATTTCTAACAGTGGTCATGAGAAGTTGCATGATTTTTGGGATTGATTTAGTATTTTTAATAAAGCCACAAAGCTGCAGAAAAATAGAAAAACAGAATTTGAAAAGGAAAGGACTTACCGGAGCAACTTACCTGCACAGCCCACCACTGTAGCAACCCAACCGGGCAAAGCCAGTGCGGCCCAGCTTGCTGACCCAGCCCACCTGGCTCCTTGTCGTCTCCCTCCTCTTGCCAGAGCAGGCAGGCTGCTCGCTGTCGCGCGCGCGCTCGCCGTGGCCACCTCCTGCTTCCACCGAGGCGTTCCCGAGCCTCCCCCTCACGCCACCGCGATGCCACGAACCCCCCTAGTGGCCCTCTCTCCTCTCCCTCACTCGCTGCTCTCCTTCCCCTCTCCCTCTTCGTTCTTCGCCCGATCAGAGAGCCGCCGTCGTCGTTCGCTGCCACCACGCCCACCATGCTCCTCTCACCTCCCCGTGCAGTCTGCAAGCTCTGCCACCTCCCGTTACGCCGCCTCAAGCAAGCCCCGAGCGCTCGGACACCCCAACTCGACCGCCTCGACTCGTCTTCAAGCTTCGGTCGCCGGAGATCACCGTCGCCGTCCCGTCGCCCCAGGCCTTCCCCGAGCACGCCGGCCGTCTCATCGTGATCTCCGTGAGCCCCTGCTTTGTTTCCCCCTAACTCCATGTCCGATTTCGAGCTCTAGCCGCCCCCTCCACCAGAGCCGAGATGCTCCGCCGCACGGGCTCGTCGCAGGTGAAGCCCCGGTGACCTTTTGGTCCCACGCGTGCGTCCGTTGCACTCGCAACGTCCCGTAGAGTAAAACTAGCACGGCAACCGTCTCGTTTGCACACCGCAGCGCCGGTCCCGCGAACCCCCAAGCTCCGGCCGCCGCCTAAGTGGTCGCCGCCGTCGACCCCGGCCTCCCTGTGCCCAGCTGCGTGCGCCCCTAGATGCGCGGGATCACGGGCTCCCTCTTGGTGCCCTCAGCGCGACCAGCCGCGGGCTGTAGCGCCGTCCCGAGCAACTCCGGCGAGGTCTCGCCGACGCCGTCGTCGCCGGCGTCACTTACTGACGTGGCTGGCTTAATTAGCCACTAATCACCGCACCGTGTCACAGACAGCCGGGCCCCACCGCCTAACCAACCGGCTAACTGAAATAGATTAAGTTTGATCTAATCGCAGTGGCCCCACGTGTCAGTTTTGACCGCGCTGACGTGGCCGTTGACTGGGCCCACATGTCAGCGACAGAAACCAGTCTGAGACACTGACGTGTGGAGCCCACTGGCCAGGTTTGACCTGGACCAGCCCCGTTGACCACTGACGTCACCCTGACGCACTGCTGATGCAATAATTCATTTTCTGGATTTATTCTTTTATAGGAAATTCCAGAAAATGCCCTAAACTTCTAAAAATCATATAAAATCAACCGTAACTCCAAATGAGATAAATTATATATGAAAAATTATCAGAAAAATTCAAGGAACCCATCTGTACCATTTTCATGCATGTCCGAACAATGTTTGTCCTCTGTTTTGGACAAAACAAATAAAGGGCATTTAAATAACCATATATGGATTTGGAATTTGAATCATGTATTCAAACCAGCTTCATTTAAATCATAGCTAGGTGCATTAGCCCAAAACACATTCAAATTGACATGTCATAGCATGCATCATATTGTACATTGCATTGATCGTGTTTCTTCTGTGTTTGCCGGTGTTGTTCCCCCTCGGTAGACGTTGTACCGACGATGTGATCGTTGACACCGATGAAGAACTATAATATCTTCAGAAGTGCCAGACAAGCAAACCCCCCTCCTTGTTCATTCCGATACAATCCTACTCTCTCGCCCTGCTCTCTTTTACTGCATTAGGACAACAACGAGTCATTTGTTACTTGCTGCGGTAGCTGAACCCCTTTATCCTCTGCATGACCTGTCATTGCCACAGTAAATAGATGAAACCCACTAGTATGAGTAGGAGTTGCTTGAGCCCTGTTGTGCCTAATCATTCATGTTTGTTTGTCATGCCTGCTACTGCTTACAGTTGAGTCAGGTCTGATTCATCGGGGATGAATCAGAGGTGTGGAACATGTCCTACTGTGTGTGAGCTAAGTGTGTGAATATGATTTGGTAAAGGTAGCGGTGAGAGGCCATGTAGGAGTACATGGTGGGTTGTCTCATTGCAGCCGTCCTCAGGAACTGAGTTCTGTGTTTGTGATCCATGATTCAGCTACTACCACGCATTGGGCCCGAAACCAATGGACCCTCTCGGCTTCTTATTCACCCTAGTTCTCTGTCCAGGAGTTGCAAGTAGTTTCTGGTGTTTGTAGCCTACTGGAGGCCGTGGACAGCGCTGACCGTAGGGGTGGGCTGTGATGCGGTAGGTACGTGGCACGGTGTACCAGATACCCGTTAGGTATCTCGGGAACCCTGCACACATCGTTTGGGGCTGTGAGCGAAACTCCGGCCGGATCTCCTCATGGATGGAACCCGAATAGGCGATAAACCTGGACTAGAGACTTGAGTGTTTAGGTAGGCCATGGCCGACACCCACGTTGGGCTTCCGCTTGAAGGTTGCCGAGTACATGTCGTGTAAACGGCGGTAAGTGGTGAGAGCGTGTGTGAAGAAGTACACCCCTGCAGGGTTAACATCATCTATTCGAATAGCCGTGTCCGCGATAAAGGACTTCTGGGTTGCTTATCTCAGTTCATAGACAAGTGAAAGTGGATACTCTAAAATACGCAAGATAAGCGTGAGTGCTATGGATGGCGTTCTCGTAGGGAGACGGGAGCGGTTCCATAGTGGTGTATTGGTTGGTGAATATGTGGACTCGTGTGCGCCACCTCAAAAGAGTTGCTTGCAGTCGTAGTTTAGGATAGCCACCGAGTCAAAGCTGGCTTGCTGCAGTTAAACCCCACCATCCCCTTTGTTGATAATGATGCATATGTAGATAGTTCTGATGTAAGTCTTGCTGGGTACATTTGTACTCACGTTTGCCTATTTTATGTTTTTGCAGAGAAACGTCAGTCTCGCTAGTAGTTCCACGTGGACTTCGACGTTTAGCTCGTTACCTCAGCTACGATCTTGTGCCCTCGGCAGGATCTGGTAGATAGTTAGGCTTCTCAGCCTATTTCATTTATACTTGTCTGTACTCAGACATGATAGCTTCCGTTTGTGTTTTGACTTGTATGCTCTGAATGTTGGGTCATGAGACCTATGTTTGTAATATCTCGCTCCCCGGAGCCTATTGAATAAAATACTTGAGTCGTAGAGTCATGTTGTGATGCCATGTTGTATTTGCACATATCGAGCATATTGTGTGTATGATATTGAAATGCTTGGTATGTGTGGGATCTGACTATCTAGTTGTTTATCTTTAGTAGACTCTCTTACCGGGAAATGTCTCCTAGTGCTTCCACTGAGCCATGGTAGCTTGCTACTGCTCCGGAACACTTAGGCTGGCCGGCATGTGTCCTTCTTTGTTCCTGTGTCTGTCCCTTCGGGGAAATGTCACGCGATGAATACTGGAGTCCTGTTAGCCCGCTACAGCCTGGTTCACCGGAGTCCTGCTAGCCCAGTGCTACAGCCTGGATTCACTCGCTGATGACCGACACGTTCGATGTTGGGTCATGGATGTCTGTCCCTGTAAGTTTGTGCCACCTTGGGTTTACGAGTAGCCATGTCAGCCCGGGCTCCTTATCATATGGATGCTAGCGACACTATCATATACGTGTGCCAAAAGGCGCAAACGGTCCCGGAAAAAGGTAAGGCGACACCCGTGGGAATACCGTGCGTGAGGCCGCAAAGTGATATGAGGTCTTACATGCTAGATCGATGTGGCATTGAGTCAAGGTCCTGACAAATGGTTTATTCTTAATGAATCTCGAACATAATGTTACACATATTCATAACGTGAATACCAAAAGATGTAAAGTTGATAACGATACTCCCACATACTTGTGGCACTGCCGCGTTGGTCACATAGGTGTCAAGCGCATGAAGAAGATCCATACGGATGGACTTTTAGAGTCTCTCTATTATGAATCATTTACACGTGCGAACCATGCCTCATGGGTAAAATGACCAAGACTCCGTTCTCCGGAACAATGGAGCGAGCAACCAACTTATTGGAAATCATACATACCGATGTGTGCGGTTCAATGAGCGTTGAGGCTCGCGGAGGATATCATTATGTTCTCACTCTCACTGATGACTTGATAGATATGGGTATGTCTACTTGATGAAACACAAGTCTGAGACCTTTGAAAAGTTTAAGGAGTTTCAGAATGAAGTAGAGAATCAACGTGACCGAAAGATAAAATTCTTACGATCGGATCGTGGAGGAGAATATTGAAGTCACGAATTTGGTACACACTTAAGGAAATGTGGAATCGTTTCAAAACTCACGCCGCCTGGAACACCTCAGCGTAACGATGTGCCCGAACGTCGTAATTGCACTCTATTGGATATGGTGCGATCTATGATGTCTCTTACCGATTTACCGCTATCATTTTGGGGATACGCTACAGAGACAACTACATTCACTTTAAATAGGGCACCGACTAAATCCGTTGAGACGACACCGTATGAATTATGGGTTGGGAAGAAACCTAAGCTGTCGTTTCTAAAAGTTTGGGGATGCGATGCTTATGTCAAGAAACTTCAACCTGAAAAGCTCGAACCCAAGTCAGAAAAATGCGTCTTCATAGGATACCCTAAGGAAACCATTGGGTATACCTTCTACCTTAGATCCGAAGGCAAGATCTTTGTTGCCAAGAACGGATCCTTTTTGGAAAAAGAGTTTCTCTCGAAAGGAGTAAGTGGGAGGAAAGTAGAACTCGATGAAGTACTACCTCTTAAACCGGAAAGTAGTGCAGCTCAGGAAAATGTTCCTGTGGTGCCTACGCCGATTGGAGAGGAAATAAATGATGATGATCAAGGTACTTCGGATCAAGTTGCTACTGAACTTCGTAGGTCCACAAGGACACGTTCCACACCAGAGTGGTATGGCAACCATGTCTTGGAAATCATGTTGTTAGACAACGGTGAACCTTCGAACTATGAAGAAGCGATGGCGGGCCCAGATTCCAACAAATGGCTTGAAGCCATGCAATCCAAGATAGAATCCATGTATGAAAACAAACTATGGACTTTGACTGACTTGCCCGATGATCGGCGAGCGATAGAAAACAAATGGATCTTTAAGAAGAAGACGGACACGGATGGTAATGTAACCATCTATAAAGCTCGACTTGTCGCTAAGGGTTATCGGCAAGTTCAAGGGATTGACTACGATGAGACTTTCTCTCCCGTAGCGAAGCTTAAGTCCGTCCGAATCATGTTAGCAATTGCCGCATACTATGATTATGAGATATGGCAGATGGACGTCAAAACGGCATTCCTTAACGGTTATCTTAAGGATGAGCTGTATATGATGCAGCCAGAAGGTTTTGTTGATCCTAAGAATGCTAACATAGTATGTAAGCTCCAGCGATCCATTTATGGGCTGGTGCAAGCATCTCGGAGTTGGAACATTCGCTTTGATGAGATGATCAAAGCGTTTGGGTTTATGCAGACTTATGGAGAAGCCTGCGTTTACAAGAAAGTGAGTGGGAGCTCTGTAGCATTTCTCATATTATATGTAGATGACATACTTTTGATGGGAAATGATATAGAATTCTTGGATAGCATTAAGGCCTACTTGAATAAGTGTTTTTCAATGAAGGACCTTGGAGAAGCTGCTTACATATTAGGCATCAAGATCTATAGGGATAGATCGAGATGCCTCATAGGTCTTTCACAAAGCACATACCTTGATAAGATTTTGAAGAAGTTCAAAATCGATCAGTCCAAGAAAGGGTTCTTGCTTGTACTGCAAGGTGTGAGATTGAGCTCGGCTCAATAACCGACCACGTCAAAAGATAAAGAAGAGATGAGTGTCATCCCCTATGCCTCAGCCATAGGATCTATTATGTATGCCATGCTGTGTACCATACATGATGTAAACCTTGCCGTAAGTTTGTTAGGAAGGTACCAAAGTAATCCCAGCATGAAACACTGGACAGCGGTCAAGAATATCCTGAAGTACCTGAAAAGGACAAACGACATGTTTCTCGTTTATGGAGGTGATGAAGAGCTCGTCATAAAGGGTTACGTCGATGCTAGCTTTGACACAGATATGGATGACTCTAAGTCACAAACCGGATACGTGTATATGTTGAATGGTGGAGCAGTAAGCTGGTGCAGCTGCAAGCAGAGCATCGTGGCGGGATCTACATGTGAAGCGGAGTACATGGCAGCCTCGGAGGCAGCGCATGAAGCAATTTGGGTGAAGGAGTTCATCACCGACCTAGGAGTCATACCCAATGCATCGGGGCCGATCAAACTCTTCTGTGACAACACTGGAGCTATTGCCCTTGCCAAGGAGCCCAGGTTTCACAAGAAGACCAGGCACATCAAGCGTCGTTTCAACTCCATCCATGAAAATGTTCAAGATGGAGACATAGATATTTGCAAAGTACATACGGATCTGAATGTCGCAGATCCATTGACTAAACCTCTTTCGCGAGCAAAACACGATCAACACCAGAACTCTATGGGTGTTGGAAATATGCCCTAGAGGCAATAAGAAAAGGATTATTATTATATTTCCTTGTTCATGATAATTGTCTTTTATTCATGCTATAATTGTATTATCCGGAAATCGTAATACACGTGTGAATACTTAGACCAAATACGTCCCTAGTAAGCCTCTAGTTGACTAGCTCGTTGGTCAATAGATAGTCATGGTTTCCTGACTATGGACATTAGATGTCCTTGACAACGGGATCACATCATTAGGAGAATGATGTGATGGACAAGACCCAATCCTAAGCATAGCACAAGATCGTGTAGTTCGTTTTGCTAGAGCTTTTCCAATGTCAAGTATCTCTTCCTTAGACCATGAGATCGTGTAACTCCCGGATACTGTAGGAGTTCTTTGGGTGTACCAAACGTCACAACGTAATTGGGTGACTATAAAGGTGCACTACAGGTATCTCCGAAAGTGTCTATTGGGTTGACACGGATCGAGGCTGGGATTTGTCACTCCGTATGACAGATAGGTATCTCTGGGCCCACTCGGTAATGCATCATCATAATGAGCTCAAGGTGACCAAGTGTTTGGTCAAGGGATCATGCATTACGGTACGAGTAAAGTGACTTGCCGGTAACGAGACTGAACGAGGTTTTGGGATACCGACGATCGAGTCTCGGGCATGTAATGTACCGATTGACAAAGGGAATTGTATACGGGGTTGATTGAATCCTCGACATCGTGGTTCATCCGATGAGATCATCGAGGAGCATGTGGGAGCCAACATGGGTATCCAGATCCCGCTGTTGGTTATTGACCGGAGAGCCATCTCGGTCATGTCTGCATGTCTCCCGAACCCGTAGGGTCTAGACACTTAAGGTTCGGTGATGCTAGGGTTATTAGGAAGACTTGTATTGGATCACTGAATGTTGTTCAGAGTCCCGGATGAGATCCTGGACGTCACGAGCAGTTCCGGAATGGTCCGGAGGTGAAGATTTATATATGGGAAGTTGTCATACGAACACCGGAAAGTTTCGGGGGCATATCGGTATTGTACCGGGGCCACCGGAGGGGTTCCGGGGGTCCACCGGGAGGGGCCACCCCTCTCGGAGGGCATCATGGGCCGCAAGGGGCAGGGAACCAGCCCCTAGAGGGCTGGGCGCCCCCCCCCCCTTGGGCCCATGCGCCTAGGGTTGGGGGGGGAACCCTAGTGGGGGCGCCCCCCTTGCTTGGGGGGCAAGCCACCCTCCCTGGCCGCCGCCCCCCCCCCTCTAGATCTCATCTAGAGGGGGCCGGACCCCTTCCCCCTTCCCCTATAAATAGAGGGGCGAGAGGAGGGCTGAACACCTGATCCAAGGCGCAGCCCCTCCCCTCCCCATCAACTATCCTCCTCCGTTGAGTGCTTGGCGAAGCCCTGTCGGAGTACTGCCTCTCCACCATCATCACGTCGTCATGCTGCTGCTGGAGCCTTCTTCCTCAACCTCTCCTTCCCCCTTGCTGGATCAAGAAGTAGGAGACGTCGTTCGCTCCGTACGTGTGTTGAACGCGGAGGTGCTGTCCGTTCAGCACTTGGTCATCGGTGATTTGGATCACGGCGAGTACGACTCCATCATCCCCGTTCCCTTGAACGCTTCCGCATGCAATCTACAAGTGGTATGTAGATGCAATCTCTCTCCCATGACTCGTTGCTTAGATGAACTCATAGATGGATCTTGGTGAAACCGTAGGAAAATTTTTAATTTTCTGCAATGTTCCCCAATAAAACTATCATCAATAGGTAGTGGGTCATCAGGAAGATTTTCTATTCGAGACAAATTATCAGACTACGGGATTCTCAGCTACCTTTCTATCAATAATATGCAAGTCAAATTCTTGTAGCAAAAGAACCCACTTAATCAACCTAGGTTGAGCATCTTTATTTTCCATAAGATATTTAATAGCGGCATCAACTGTGTGAACAATTACTTTAGAATCAACAATAAAAGATCTGAATTTATCACATACAAACACAACTGCTGAAATTATTTCTTAGTACTAGCATAATTTGTTTGAGCACTATCTAGAGTTTTACTAGCATAATATATGATTTAATTCCTTATCAACTCTTTGTCCTAGAATAGCACCAACAACATAATCACTAGCGTCACACATAATTTCAAAAGGTAGGTTCCAATAAGGTGGTTTCAGCAATGGGTGCAGAGATTAAGGCTTTCTTAAGTATTTCAAAGGCTTCTACAGAATCATCAGCAGAAACAAATGGAACATCTTTTTCAAGAGATTAGTAAGAGGCTGATGACCCACAAGTATACGGGATTTATCGTAGTCCTTTTGAGAAGTAAGAGTGTTATACCCAACGAGGAGCAGAAAGGAAATGACAAACGGTTTTCAGCAAGGTATTTTCTGCAAGCACTGAAATTATCGGTAACAGATAGATTTATGATAAGATAATTCGTAACGGGTACAAGGAACAAGTGTAACAAAAGGTGCAGGAAGGTGGCCCAATCCTTTTTATAGCAAAGGACAAGCCTAGACAAACTCTTATATGAAGCAAGCACTCCCGAGGACACATGGGAATTGTTGTCAAGTTAGTTTTCATCATGGTCATACGATTTGCGTTCATTACTTTGATAATTTGTTATGTGGGTTGACCAATGCTTGGGTGCTGCCCTTACTTGGACAACCCTCCCACTTATGATTAAACCCTCTCGCAAGCATTCTCAACTATAAAATAAGAATTAAGATAAATCTAATCAGAGCATGAAACATGTGGGTCCAAATCAGCCCCTTACGAAGCAACACATAAACTAGGGTTTAAGCTCCTGTCACTCTAGCAACCCATCATCTACTTATTACTTACCAATGCCTTCCCCTAGGCCCAAATCATGGTGAAGTGTCATGTAGTCGACGTCCACATAGCACCACTAGAGGAAAGACAACATACATCTCTTCACAATATCGAACGAATACCAAATTCACATGATCACTTACAACAAAACTTCTCCCATGTTCTCAGGAACAAACGTAACTACTCAAAAAGCATATTCGTGTTCATAATCAGAGGAGTATTTAATGGCATCAAGGACCTGAACATATGATCTTGCACCGAATAAACCAACTAGCATCAACTACAAAGAGTAATCAACAATACTACCAACCGACAGGTACCAATCTAAGGTTTTGAGACAAAAATCGGATACAAGAGATCAACTAGGGTTTGAGAGGAGATTGTGCTGGTGAAGATGTTGATGGAGATTCACCCCCTCTTGATGAGAGGATCGTTGGTGAAGATGATGGCTTTGATTTCCCCCTTCCGGAGGGAAGTTTCCCCGGCAGAACATCTCTGCTAGAGCCCTAGATTGCTTCTGCCCAGGTTCCGCCTCGAGATGGCGGTGCTTCGTCCCGAAAGCTTCCTTCTGATTTTTTTCCCAGGTCAAAACCCTCCATATAGCATAAGATGGGCACCGGAGACCTGCCAGGGGGCCCACAAGCCCTGGGGGCGTGCCTAGAGGGGTAGGGCATTCCCCCTAGGCTTTTGGGCACCTAGTGGGTCCCCTCTGGTATTTTCTTCGCCCAATATTGTTTATATATTACAAAATAATTCTTCGTAAATTTTCAGGACTTTTGGAGTTGTGCAGAATAGGTCACTCATATTTGCTCCTTTCTGGTCAAAATTCCAGCTGCTGGCATTCTCCCACTTTGTGTAAACCTTGTAAAATAAGAGATAAAAAGGCATAAGTATTGTACCATAAAGTTAAATAAGAGTCCATAATGCAATAAATATTGATATAAATACATGATGCAAATGGACGTATCAGAGTCCTAGAAATTTTAAAGAAGTCTTTAATAAATCTCCTATAAAACCAACATGACCAAGGAAACTTCTTATACCTTTAATATCTTTAAGACATGGCCTTTTCTCAATTGCATCAACCTTAGCTTTATCTAATTCAATACCTCTTTCAAAAATGTTACACCTTCGTTCACCATGGAGTGGCACTTCTCCCAATTTTAAGACAAGATTAGTTTCTTCAAATCTCTTCAAAACTCGATCAAGGTTGCTTAAGAAATCATCAAAAGGAGTCTCATAAATGGAAAAATCATCCATTAATACCTCAACAAACTTTTAAAGTTGAGAGAATATAGCAGTCATACATCTTTGAAATGTAGCGGGTGTATTACATAAACCAAAAGGGATGCATCTATAAGCATAAGTTCCAAAAGGACAAGTAAAAGTAGTTTTATCTTGATCTTCTTTTGACACATTTATTTGAAAACCAGAATATCTATCAAGAAAACAAAAGTGTTTATGCTTAGACAATCTTTCTAACATTTTGTCAATAAAAGGCAAGGGGTAATGATCTTTTCTAGTAGCCTTGTTTAATTTCCTAAAATCAATTACCATCCTATAAACTATTAAAATTCTTTGTGGGATGAGTTCATTTTTATAATTAGGAACAACACTTCTATCTCCTTTCTTAGGAACACAATGAACAAGACGTACCCATCTACTGTCATCTATGAATAAATTATACCTCCTTCCAAAATCTTTAATATTCCAGTTCTTACCACATCCTTCATCTTAGGTTTAACCGTGGTTGTTGATCAACAATTGGCTTAGCATTAGGTTCCATATTAATTTTGTGCTGGCATAGAGTTGGACTAATCCCCTTTATAATCTCAAGAGTATAACCAATAGCAGCTGGTGCTTCCTCATAGTTTTAAGTAATCTCTTTTCTTCATGCAATGAAAGGTCAGCATTGATAATAACAGGATATATGTTCTTTTCATCCATATACGCATATTTCAAAGTATGAGGTAGTTTATTAAGTTCAAACACATGATCACCCATTCGTGGAGGAGGGTCTCCAAGAGTCTCGACAGGCAAATTATGTTTAAGGATACGTGCTTGATCAAAGAATATCTCACCTATTTCATTTCTTTCACTCATATACATAGAATTTTCATCGTCTAGCAAATATTGTTCTAACGGATCAAGAGGAGGTACATCAATAGAAGAAAGACCAATAATTTTAACCTTACAAGGCAATTCTTTATCATGAGGTTGTCTATGAAATTTAGAGAAATTAAACTCATGAGATACATCACCAAAATTAACACTGACAGTTTCCTTATTGCAATCGATCTTCGCGTTAACTGTATTGAAGAAAGGTCTACCAAATATAATGGGAAAAAATTCATCATGTGGAAAACCAATAACTAGAAAATAAGTAGAGTATTTGATCTTTCCACACAAGACTTCAACATCTCTAACAATCCCAAGTGGTGAAATAGTATCTCTAATTGTGAGCTTAATAGTAACATCAATGTCTTCCATCTCAACTAGTGAAATATCATTCATAATATCCTGATATAAAGTGAAAGTAATAGCGCTAACACTAGCACCCAAATCACATAAACCATGATAACAACGATCTTGTTTTAACAAAACAACAGGCTTATTCTTATCTTTAGCTTCAGGTTTAGCAATCCTAGTAGCTTCATCACAGAAGTAAATAACACGCCCATAAATATTATCAACCAAGAGATGTTTAAACATAGTAGTATTAGGTTAAACTTTAATTTGTTCAGATGGTCTAGGTGTTCTAATATTACTTTTGTTAACCATGGTTGAAACTTTAGCATGTTCCTTAATCCTAGCAGAAAAAGGAGGTTTCTCAATATATGCAGTAGGCACAACTATATCAACATTCTAAATGATAGTTTCATCTTTAACTATAATAGGTTCCTCGATATTTTGTTTAATAGGGGGATGGTATTTAAACCACTTCTACTTAGGGAGATCAACATGAGTAGCAAAGGATTCACAAAAGGAATATACTATCTCATAGTTAAGTTCATATTTATTATGAAAAGCATCGGTTTCCACAAAAGATTTAACACAATCAAATTCAAGTTTTATACCTGACTCTTTACCTCTATCGAGTTCCCAATATTCAGAGATGCGTTTAGTTCTTTCCAGAATATCCCATTTGAACTCAATAGTTTTCTTCGCAAAAGAACCAGTACAAGGAGAATCGAGAAGGGATCGATCATTATGAGAAAGCCAAGCATAAAATTTTTCTATGATAATTTCTCTTGAGAGCTCATGATTGGGGCATGTGTATATCATGTACTTAAGCCTCCCCTAAGTGTTGGGACCTAGACTTACAGAGTTGAATCCACCGATTGTGCATGCATAGTGATCCCAAGGATCAATGCTCACTGTACGCAATGAACTGAATATAAAGAGTTTACATACATTACATACCGTCTTACACAAATAGGACCATTACTGGCAGGTCCTACATAGATAAAGCCGAAAGGACTAAACATCAAATAAAACATCACTGTAGAAACTTCATCGATAACCTGGACCCATGCCATCTGCCTTAACCCTACAGGCATTCTCACTGGGAAAGTGTCCTAGTTTGCATGTTCGCCACTTAAAAACTCTTGTTCAAATTCCTGCTCTTCCATGCCTGGCCAATTTAATAGCGAGGGACAAGCAAAATTTTGAATTTACTCACAAGCAACTCATGATTTATAATAGAATAATATGCAAGCTTCTATTACTAAGTTGGCATTTTACGGAAAGCTAGTTTTCTTATGCAAGTATGATCAATATTGATTAGAAATAATGAATGCATCTGCAAAAAGTATGAAGAGGTTAAAGACATCAACATCGAGAAATAGTTATGAACAACTCAGTCTCAGGCTCATTGTGACTTCCTTATGAATCTCATCACAATACTTCCAACCCAACTTTTGTAAAATCTGACAATAGTTTAAGCAACATCACCCAACTGTCCTTGATCCTGGGCACGGCTATTCGAGTAGTTTTACACTCTGCAAAGGTTGCACACTTTACCCACAAGATCCGGGGAACTTTCATGTCAGCCATGACCCGCGGTACCTCAAGTACCCAGGATAAGCACCCGATCAATACTTTTCCCTAGACGTGAATAACATAGAGTCCACTTTCTTGGTAATAGCCCCCGTGCCACAACCATTCTCACAAATTTAACTATGTCCATCGAGCCTCGCCCCCAGACTTATTACATAACTCATGCACAGGGGTACCAATGGTGTGTCTGGTGCCCTATAAAAAATAGTCATGGTTGCCTATCCAAGCACGACCTTATCTCGAGAGTGACAATGCTACTCCCGCCACTAGTAATGCTGGCTCCATGCTATCACGAACTAGGTAATCAATAACGCCCTGTCCCATAGCAAGGTAGTGTGGTTGCACATGTTCAGTTGGGACAGTCGACAAATCTTAAATCTAATCCGTTTTTGAAAACAACACACTCACTTGCCTCGGTACACCAATTCTTCACCAAGTAGTTACCTAGCTCATCATCATCTCCCAAGGGCATTAGTGTCACCCTGTGGGGTTTTCAAAAGTCTTTGTTAAACCACACTTGTTTTTACCATGCATAACCCTGGCCCGGTTTGTGTAGCTAGAGTCTACAATAGCAATCTACTTCCTACCAAAACAACCCTAAGCAAGGGTGGAGTTATGAACAATGCAAGTATGAATGGAAATAAGCAATGGAGGCAAGCCTAGAAAGGTTGCCAGTAAAGATACCATGCCTTCATTAAACAACGGAAAATGATATTATTATGTAAAAAAGGGGTTATCATGGTCAAAGGGTTGCCTGCCTTGGCGGGCTTGATCTTTGAAGTCTTAAACCTCGTCAAACAGGGGTTCTAAACGTCGCAAAAGAATAATGGGAAAATAAGGCAATAGGAAAATAAAAGTTCCCATAAAAATTTGAACCAATTTTTGTTAAATACTAGGGTGAAAACTATGAATACCAAAATTCTTAGTTTGGGACTGGGAGCTATAAAAGCAGAGATATGGATTTTTGAAGGTGGATTTATATGCTTAAATTTGAATTGTCAGAAAAGTGTTAACGTGTCATAGACCTAGAATCATGTAAACAGTGGCAATTAGTTGCATCAGTGAGCATCATGCATCATCCTTCAATTTTTCGAAACTTGAATTGAGGATTTTTAAAGCCTCAAAAATCCATTTTAAAAGAAGGGCAAGAATGGTGAAAATTGCATTCAATGAAACCAAAATGTCCTTAATTAATGTTTGATAACTTTGGCAAGGGTTTTGGTCCAAACCAAAAATTATTAACATTTTTAAGGATTAATTTTGGTCATTGAATTTAAATCATACTATATTTGAATTTTTAGTTATATTGACAAAACTAGAATATATCTTCAAATGCTTCTAAAATAATGTATGTGCCTTTGGGAAAGGTCCTTGAAGCAACATAGAGATATTCAAAGGATTTTGGCATTGTTTGAATTCAAAACAATGGCAAAAGAATTAAATAAAACAGAAAACAAAATTAAAAAAATAGAGAAAAACTTACCAGGTCAATCCCTGCAGCCTGGCCCAGCCCACCTACCCGCACCGCGTCTTCTTCCTCCCGCCAGTAGCAGCAGGTGTATGCTGACGCATGCGTAGCCACGACCACCTCCTGAGGCCCATCCTTCTTCTTGATCCCATGCTTGGAGATACCCTAGAGCCCTTCGGTCCTCCCCTCCTTCCCTGGCCACTCTTCTGACTTCTCCCAGCCATTGCTCGTCCCCAAGTTCATCTAAGAGCAGCAATGGCTGCCACTCGATGTCCTCGCAGCCACCATCCGCCCCTCGCCCCCCTAGTCTGTCCAATCTCCCCGCCAAGATGTTGTGGACCTATTTACTGAACCACACGAGCGGGAGGCACCGCAAATGTCACCTTCATCATCTTCTTCACTGACGGGCATTGGAGAGCGCCGATGTCGATTCGCTAGAGTCAACACCTCCCCGACCTCACCGACGACGTCGTCGAGTCCGTTATGAGCCCGTGAGCGTTTTCCATCACCTCCCACTCTCGCATTCCTCCTCTAGCCGCCACCCCACAACCACCCGAGCTCCGTCCATCATGACGACTGATGAGCTCGACGCTCTTGAGCTCCTCCGTTCAAACACGTCACTTTGTCGTTCTCCTGGAGTACTCAGCGTGCCTCAAAGCCCCTCCACTGACTTCCTCGCACCCTACAGCCTCGCCGTGTTCAAGCTCGAGTCATAGTCGTAATTTGGCTCGTCGCCAATGTCGATTCTGGTGACCCCGTGACCTGCTGCAGCCTCTGTTGGATGCGTGGGAGGAAGGGCTACAACCTGGCACCCTTAGCGCGTTGAACCGCTACCGGAGCAGTATTTTCGGCGAGCGTCTGCCACGGTTTTCATCGCCGACGAACAAACTATAGCGAGTTGACATGGCGTTAGCTTATTAGGCTATCCACCAGATTAGCACTAACTAGTTGACCCTTGGGTCACTAACGTACGGGTCTAGCCTGCTGATAGTTTTTCATTAGGACAAAAGTTAACACTAATTATGCTGTTAGTGAGATGGGTTACTGACCAGTGTGCCCCACTGGTCAGGTTTGACCTGGTTGATCCGATTGACCTGCTGACAAACGGATGACGTAGTGTTGATGTCATAATAGACTCTGGATTTTAAATAAGTCTAGATGATTTATTTATTTCTAGAAAATTGACTAAACTTCAGAAAATCATATAAATTCAACCGTTACTCCAAATGAAATAATTTATATATGAAAAATTATTAGAAAATATGAACAATCTGTTGGTAGCATTTTCATGCATATTTGAAGAACTTAAAGTTGCTGGATATGGGAATTCTATTAAATGCATTAAAATACTTAATATGTGGAGTTTGAGTTCGATCTATATTGATCAAATAAACTTCAGTTAAGTTGTGGGTAGTTGCATTAGCTCAAACCAGCAACATGTTAACATGTCATGTCATTTATCTTGCTTGTGGAATTTGTAATGTTTTGAATTGCCTTCTTTCGTTGTTTTGGTCCTTATGATAGGAACTGTTTCTGAAAGCGTGACTGGGTATCCTTTTGAAGAGCAGTGATGTTCTTCTCATCTTTAGGCAAGCAAACCCCTGATACGTCCATTTTGCATCATTCTTTTATATTGATATTTATTGCATTATGGGATGTTATTACATGTTATGTCACAATACATATGCCTATTCCCTCTTATTTTACAAGGTTTACATGAAGAGGGAGAATGCCGGCAGCTGGAATTCTGGGATGGAAAAGGAGCAAATATTAGAGACCTATTCTGCACAACTCCAAAAGTCCTGTGTCGGGGAAGCTGATCCACGAACACCTATGGGGCCGGCGGACCGAGCCCCTTTCGGTTCGGCGGGGGGCAGAGATCGCACGAAGAGCGGATCGAGGCGAAGCACACGAGCAGTTTACCCAGCTTCGGAGCTCTCCGGAGAGACAATACTCCTACTACTGCTTGTCTGATTGTATTGTGTTCTTGCTCAAGAGCGCTGAGTGCTACAGTACACTCTAGCTGCTAACGAGACCGAGCGTGTGTGATTTTCTGGGTTCGAACCCCCTCTACGTTGCGCATGGGCCTCCTTTTATACGCTCAAGGGGTCACCGACAGGTGGCAACATAGACGAGGGTAAAAATGGAAAAGGAGTTGCGGTTGGTACAACTACCTGCACAGTGCATCCTACCTAACCCTGACAGCAGGGGACAAAGGCATTAAATGCCCGTCTGTGTCGCCCAAACAGTGCAGAAAAGGACCGTCAGGGACGCAATCGTTCACCATGATGGTAATCTTGTCAGCGTCGCTTGCCACCTCGCACCGCTGGCTGCTCAGCCTCCTACCACGTGCGCCTGGGAAGGCCCCAGGGCGACACGTTGGTGGATGCGCTGGAGCATGGGTGTAGAGTGGTAACCTGCCGCGGCAAGCGCCTTGCCGCGGCCGTTGTCTTGTCGCGTCCGGAAGCTTGTCGCTCACCGGGTCTTGCCGGGACGCGTGGCGCGTCGCGGCAAGTTCCTCGAAATGCCTTGGTTGGCCTTCCCGGCAAGATCCTCTTGCCGGGGCCTTGTCTCCTTGGCTTGAATACTTTGTTCTTGAGTGGCTCCAAGGGAACCACGGAGGACCTTGGCGGTCACCCGGCAAGCCTTGCCGCGGGGTGCTGCAACTGCCCGTGCACGAGTTCGGGATACTAGGGTACCCCTACTCTAGTACACTGACAGGAGCCCCCGGGCCTGGGCCACACACGGTGCCGAGCGCTGTTGGGCCAGGCCCAAAGCAGGGCACGGGCACGTGCGGCCTGGGTCACGCCGTATCTTACTCCGTATCCACCGCGCCCTCCCTGAACGGCACGCGTTGAATGCGGCATCGTGGGAGAGATCGTGGGTGGTTTCTTTATTCAGAAGGGCGAAACGTCCGCCCCCTCCCTCTTTATAAGCAGGGGAAATAGGGGCAGTTTTCCCACTTCGCCGATTGTTACTCCATTCTCGAAAATCTCCGCCGCTCCCCCCTTCTTCTCAAAGCCGAAAGAGAGCAGCGCTCCGCCCCCCATCGCCACCGGCGCCGCCAATGCCGTCGATCTCCCCCGCCACCTCCGCCATGGCTCCGAAAACCGACAAGGGGAAGGGCGTGAAGTCGGCCGAGGCGCAGCGGCTCGCGGTGCTGCGAAAGGAGCGGGCCATCTTCCCCCCTCAGCTTGATGCAAAGGAGCTGAGGGAGTACTACTACCTTTTCTGGTCGATGGAGACGCGAGCGCATCGCGCATGAAGGTACTCCCGGCTACCGCTTCGAGACTGGCTCCGAACGGGTATCCCTTCTTTGCGCTGTTCTTCTACTGCGGGCTCTGCCCGCCCTACTCTAAATTTTTCTGTGACATCATGAACACCTACGGGGTCCGCCTCCTTGACTTCACCCCCAATGCTGTCCTGACCATGGCAGTTTTCGCACATCTGTGCGAAAACTTTGTCGGAGTCCATCCAAACGTAGCCCTCTTCCGCCACTTCTTTATGCCCCGAGTCGAGAGAGGAGAGCCCCTTGCCGGCAGAATCGCTTGGATCTCGAGAACTGGCAAGAAGGATGCTTATCTGGAGGGAGAGCTCCGCAGCAAATGGGAAGAATGGAGAGCAGAGTGGTGCTGGATTGTAGAGGAGAACCCGCAACCATTTACCGCCCTGCGCCAAGCCCCAGTAGTGCACGGCAACGATTGGAGCAACGTGGCCCCAGAAGACGATAGGCTGAAGATTGCCGTCACCCGCATCCTTCGCCTCAGGCTTGCCGGGCTCACTGTAGGTGCAGTTGGCGCAGATTTTCTTCGCCGCCGCATCGCCCCCCTGCAGGAGAGGAGGAGACCAGCCTGGGAGTTCCAGAACTCAGCGGATATCATGAGGCTGCGCCCGGGCCTCAACTTCAACTTCACCGTCCTGGAGCTGGATGCGATGCTCCTGGAGCTATTCAAGCGCGATCCTCAACATCCATTCATGTTGCCGCGGGATGTCATTCCGCTGTGCAACAATTCTTCGCTTGACCGCATCTGCGCAATGATGCCGCTGTGCGACTCGCACGGAATCGTCCCGACTTGGCAAGAGCCTGCAAACGACGTCGTGTGGGATTTCTTTGACGGCCTGGTAGAAGTGCCGGTCCGTGCTGATGAGAAGAAGAGCCTCACCCGCGACACCACCGATGATGAGATGCAGCGCATCGCCACCAGGCTGGAAGAGGCGGCAGCAGCCGCTGCCGCGGGCGTGTTTGGATTCACCGTGGAGGAGGCAGAGGCAGCAGAGGCGGCAAGCCTTGCTGAGCGAGAGGAGTTCGTCGGCGAGGAAGAGCTTGCCGGGCCTGAAGCTGAGCCGAGCGAGCCCAGCGAGGGAGACCCTGTCGGACCCAAAGCTTCGGACAGCTTGCCGTAGGCGGAGCCCCCAGCCCCGCCAAGAAGGCGTCTCCGCAAGGCCTCGGACGTAGCGGGGTGGCAGACGGGTCAACAGCCGCCGAGCCGCGCGACACGCTCTACCGCGGCAAGCACTGTTGCCGCGGGAGCGCCTCACGCCGCTGCGGCAACCGGAGCTAGTTCTTCCCGGTCCACCGCTACTGCTCCTGTCAAGTAGACAAGGGAGCCTACTCCTCCGCCTCGTCACACTGGAGGCGAGCCGGACTTCGATCTCTCCGCGCTCAGCTCCGACGAGGAAGAAGAAGAGTAAGATTTCTTGCTGTGCTTGTAGTTCTTCAATTCTTGCTGTCTTGTCTCATATCTGACTTGCTTTACCCTGAACCCATTCCTTTTCAGGACTCTGGCCCAGAGAGCGGCAAAGAGAGCCAAGGCCCCGGTGATTGTCATCGAGGACGACCCCACCACGATGGCAGAGGACATGTCCGAGACCACCTTGTCGGACCCGGCAACCATTTCGCAAAGCAGCCCCTAGCACAGCCCTCCACGTAAGTACATAGTTTACTTCCTACTTTCAGGCGCGCGTGGGTGCTCTTCCTTTGCTGATATCTGAGTGTTGGTTCGTGCAGGAGCAGAGCAGCCTCACCAGGAGAGCCTGGAAGCCGCTCCCGAGGTGCCATCTGCCTCGACTACACCGCCAAGGGAGGATTCCCCGGCAAGGGAGCGTGCTCCGGCAAGGGAGAATTCTCCGGCAAGGGGCAGTTCTCCGGCAAGGGACAGCACTGGCGATCCTCCAGTGGTTGAGACCTCGACTGCAGATCCAGGTAATCCTCTTGCTTGAAAACTCCCCTTGGATTCTTCTTCTTCTGATTTTCTTTTTGAATATTTTCTTGACCTTTCTCCCCTCTTCGGTCGCCAGATCCACCTGCCACGGAGCCGATGGAAACCGAGGCCGCCGGCGAGGAGAACGCGCGCGGCAGCAACGACGACGCTGCCGCCACCGAAGAAGAGGCCGGCGCTGATGATCCCGCCGGCGAAGAGGCCGCCAAGGCTGCCACCGCAGAAGCTGGCGAGGGATTCGGCGATCGCACTGACGGCCCCGAGGCCGCAGGAGTGCCAGGCGCTGCGTCAACCGCCGATCCCTCCGCCGATGCTGCCGCGCCAGGCTCCGAACAGCCCCAGCCCGACGCCTACTTGAAGGCCGGCGACAGTATCTTCATCAAGCTCCCCTGGGCGTCAAGCTCCAGGGCGCCGGTCGAAGGAGAAATTTTGGACGGAGAAGTGCTCGCCTCCGCTGGGTTGATGCTGGTCAACGCGCCAAGCAGCAGCAGCGACGAGTCTGAGGAGGAGCGGCTACTGCGGAAGCTGCCGTCGCTTTACCGCGCCCGACAAGCCAAGCTGGCGTCCCGAGAAGCACTTGTCACGAGGGCGGGAGTGGATATTGAGAAGCGTGCTGATGAGCTCCGGGGTCTCAGGCAAGAAACTCTCCGATCCCTGCCGGAGGAGCGGGAACAAGTCGCCGAGGAGCGGAAAGCTTTTCTCCTCGCGAAGGCTGAGGTTGAAGAGCAACAGCGGCTTGTCACTAAAAATCTATTTGCGCAGGAAGGAGAGTTGGCGCAGCGCAAGGTCAACCTTGACAGCCACGAGGAGGATCTTGCCGCGCGTGAGCAAGCAATTGGCGGGGTTCTCAAGTAAGCAAGGGATGCTACCGAAGCTGCCGAGGCCGCCAAGAAGGAGCTGGAAACGAAGGTAGCGCAGCTGGAGGCTGATCTCCGGGCGAGCGGCGAGGAGCTTGCCGTTCTCAAGCGTGAGCGCGAGAAGGACGCCGCCGCTCATGGCGAGCTGCAGGGTCTTCTCGCTGAGAGAAGCAAGGAGCTCAGCGCCGCCAAGGATTCTAATGCCCCGCTACTGGCGAATGCTGATGCCGCCAAGGATTCTAATGCTCTCGAGTTGAAGCTGGCCACTTTGACTCAGACGCTAGACGGCGCCAGGGAGCGGGAGGTGGCCTTGTCGAAGAAGATCAAGGCCGACGAGGCGCTGCTGGCGAATGCTGCTGCCGCCCACGACGCCTTCAGGGAGACTGTGGAGCACTGGACTGAGGGTCTTGTGGATCTTGCCGCCGCCATCGACGGGGACCTGGCGCAGCTGGGGATGGAGGATCTCGGGTACTCCTCCGACGAGCACCTCCAACCCAGCGCCAAGCTCAGCTTGTTCTTCAAAGGCGTGGCGACGGCCCTCCAGCGACTCCGGGAGAAGATCCCAAAGCAGTTGACCGACGAGTCGCGCAAGATCTGCGCAGGAGCTCTCTAGAAGGTGCTGATGAAGGTGGCCTTCCGCAACCCAGCCTCAACTTCACCAACGTCCTCAAGTCCTTGCTGCCGGATGCTGATCTAGAAGCGCTCAAGGCCCTTGTCGCACCCATTGTTGACAAGGTGAGCGGAATCAAGAGGGTTGAGGGCGATCGCGTAGATTAGGCCGCCCGTTTTCTCTTTCTCCTTGTCGCTGCTAGTCATGTCATGAGAACAATCTGTTAGAGCTGCGACAAGCTATCTTGTAATATAACTCTATTTTGGGTAGAGATTTGCTATGTTATTTCCTTTACTTGATTCCTTCCTTTGTATGTTTCTGCCCTACGCTTTTAGGGAACTTGCCGGCACAGGCACCTTAGCCGCGAGCGCTGAGTGCGGGACATCAGCAACCTGCTGGCGGTGCCGCTACCAACAAGAAACCTTGTCGCAACTAGTCGCAGCTCACTTAAATTGTTGAGCAGACTCAAAACAAAGTAAGGGCGCAACTAGCTACGAGTTGGTTCCTCCGCACATAGGTTTTCCATACAAAGCACGGTCGTTCGAGGAAAATAACTTAAAAATAAAAACTGATTGCTCAAACTTTGGCAACTTAGCTTTTCTGTCGCTTGCTTTCCGATAAGGAGAAACTTCCTTGAACGATGCCTGGTCCACACCATTATCTTCTCCTCCCCCCCCCCCGGCAAACTTGTGGGCGAGGGAACCTTCCTTTCCTTTGAGAAAGAGAAAGAAGAGAAAATAAAGATATGGAGCCTTAGGGCTCGTTATTGCTTACCGGGGGTAGTTGCTGCATAAAGTGTCAGATAACGCATGCAAAAATAAAGTAGATAGCATGATATTGACAAGATGTGCGGAGCACATGAGTTTTACTTATGCACGGGATCTGGGCCCGGCTTTGTACAAAGGATTACATGCAACATCGGCAAGACTTGTACAAAAGGTGGTTGCCGGAACGGGTTCCGGCAACCGCGCCCTACGGGTAAAACTTACGAAGATGCTCAATGTTCCAGGAGTTGCTCACTGGAATGCCATCTTCGGTCTCAGGGCGGACAGCGCCAGGCCTAGTGACTCGTTTCACCCGATAAGGGCCTTCCCACTTTGGCGTCAACTTGTTGGAATTCTTGGCGGACGGAATGCGCCGAAGAACAAGGTCGCCTTCCTCGAAACTTTTGGCATTAACTTCACGGCTATGGTAGCGGCGCAAAGCTTGCTGGTATCGAGCAGCTCCTACAGCAGCCTGAAGACGGTCCTCCTCAAGGAGCAGTGCGTCATCTTGTCGCAGATGCTCTTGCTCAAGCTCATCATAAGCGAGCACTCGAGATGACCCATATACGAGTTCTATGGGAGAACTGCCTCTATTCCATAGACTAGAGCGAAAGGTGTCTGGCCAGTAGCTCGATTTGGCGTCATCCTGATCGACCAAAGAACCACCGGCAGCTCCTCGATCCAGTTCCTTCTGCACTTGCGCAGCCTGTCGAAAGTTCTGGTCTTGAGCCCGCGCAACACTTCAGTGTTTGCCCTCTCTGCTTGACCGTTGCTTCTCGGATGAGCAACAGAAGCGAAGCAGACCTTGGCGCCAAGATCTTGGACGTACCGCATGAAGGTGCGGCTCGTGAATTGCGTGTCGTTGTCGGTGATGATCCTGTTAGGGATCCCGAGGCGGCAAACAATCGACCTGAAGAACTTGACTGCTGACTGTGCTGTCACCTTCCTCACTGCTTCCACTTCCGGCCACTTTGTGAACTGGTCGATTGCAACGTACAAGTACTCAAAGCCCCCGACAGCTCGGGGAAAGGGGCCGAGGATGTCGAGCCCCCAGACCGAAAATGGCCAGGATAAAGGGATCGTCTGGAGAGCTTGAGCTGGCTGGTGTATCTGCTTAGAATGGAATTGGCACGCTTCACACTTGTTTACTTGTGCAGTCGCATCCTGGAGGGCTGTCGGCCAAAAGAAACCTTGCCGGAACGCTTTGCCGGCAAGTGCTCTTGTGCCAATGTGGTGACCACATATGCCTCCATGTATCTCTGCCAACAGCTTTTGTCCGTCTTCCCGGTGAATACACTTCAATTTCACACCATTGAGTCTTCTTCTGTATAGTGTGTTGTCAACAAACTGGTACGTACTTGACTGCCGGGCTACTCTTTTCGCTTCTTCTTGCTCTTCGGGAAGTTCTCCTGTCTGAAGGAAATGGACAATCTGCTGTGCCCATGTTGGAGCTTGCGGCTCGACAACAAGGACTAAAGGCACATCTGCTGCTGCGGGAACATCCGCTTCTACGGCAAGAACCTGCGGCTAGCCGGAGCTTGATGTTCCCTGGCAAGCTTGCCGGAGCAAAGCTTGCCGGGAGCGTCTGCTTCAACGGAACAAACCCTAAGGCTTGCGGGAGCAAACTGCTCCTCAACATCCTTGGTGTTGATTTTGAGGACCTTCTTAGCGGCGGCTTCGGGGAGCTCTGCCGGAAAATAGTCATCAGAAATCAACTTCCTCTTTTTGCCATGTCCAATTTATGGTGTTACGGATGGTTGAGTCAGCTTGAGCACAAAGATCCCTGGTTCCACAGGTAACTTAAGTGCAGCGCACTTCGACAGGCCATCGACAATGTCATTTTGAGCTCTTGGAACATGTTCCATCTGCAGGCCGTCAAAGTGCTCTTCTAGCTTTCTCACTTCATCAACGTAAGCTTCCATCAACGGACTCTGATAATTCTTGTTCACTTGGCGGACAACAAGCTGTGAGTCACCCCTGACAATGAGCTTCTTGATCCCAAGGTCTGCTGCGATCCTGAGACCGGCAAGCAATCCTTCATACTCTGCAGTATTGTTTGTGGCTTGCTCCTTGGGAAAGTGCATCTGGACTACGTACTTGAGGTGCTCTCCGGTGGGTGCAACTAGTAGCACGCCCGCACCGGTGCCTTGCAGCGAGAAGGAACCGTCAAAGTACATCAGCCACTCTTTGCTTGCTTCCTTGACGGGGATGCTCGTTTCTGGAATTTCTTCATCTGGTGTTGGCGTCCATTCTGCTATGAACTCTGCTATGCTCTGCTTTGGATAGTTGAAGTGCTTTCAAACTTGAGGCCAAAGCTTGCAGTTCTAGCGCCCACTCGACAATCCTGCCTGTTGCTTCTGGATTTTGCAGTATCCTCTTCAGCGGAAAACGAGTGACAACTGTGATCTCACGTGCTTGGAAGTAATGGCGCAGCTTTCTCGAGGCCATGAGGAGGCCGAAAAGCAATTTCTGCACACCAGAGTACCTTGACCTAGCCCCCTGCAGAAGGGAACTGACAAAGTAAACTGGGCGCTGCACCATTCTCTTCCGCATCTTCTCATGCTCCTGCGCAGATCCATCCTTGTCGGGACCAGAGCTTGCCGGTGAAGTCCTCTGCTTGTCATTGGATGCATCTGCCGTGGTTGCTGGCTCATCATCCGCCTCCCTCTCCGCTACTAACGCAGCACTAACCACTTGATTGGTCGCCGCTATATACAGCAGCAACTTCTCTTGTGGCTTAGGTGCGACAAGTGTTGGAGTGGAGGACAGGTATCTCTTCAAGTCCTGCAGCGCAGCCTCCGCTTCCGGTGTCCATTTCATTAGACCCGCCTTTTTCAATATTTTGAAAAATGGCAGGGCGCGCTCAGCAGACCTAGAGATAAACCTGCTGAGAGCAGCTACGCAACCGGCAAGTCTTCGTACATCCTTGACGCGCTTCGGTGCTTCAATCTGCTCAATGGCCTTGGTCTTGTCGGGATTGGCCTCAATTCCGCGTTGAGACACAAAGAACCCGAGAAGCTTGCCGGAGGAGACTCGAAACATGCACTTCTCGGGGTTAAGCTTGAGGTTGATCCTGCGTAGATTTGCAAAGGTTTCGTCTAAATCTTGAATCAGAGTCGCCTTGTCCTTGCTCTTGACCACTATGTCATCCATGTAGGCTTCCACATTTCTGTGCATTTGCGGTTCAAAAGCGTCATGGACTACCCTTGCAAATGTTGAACCAACATTCTTTAAACCGAAAGGCATCCGTACGAAACAGTATGTGCCACATGGGGTGATGAATGTGGTCTTCTCCTCATCCTCTTCTGCCATGAAGATCTGATGGTATCTTGAGTATGCATCAAGAAATGAAAGAAAGTCACATCCGGCTGTGGAGTCAACAATCTAGTCGATGCGCGGCAAGGGAAATGGGTCTTTGGAACAAGCTTTATTAACATCGGTAAAGTCGATACAAAGCCTCCATTTCCCGTTTGCCTTACGCACGACTACAGGATTGGCCAACCAAGTAGGATGGAGCACTCCTCTGACAAGGCCTGCTGCTTCCAATTTCTTGATCTCTTCTGCAATGAATTCTTGGCACTCCACTGCCTGTTTCCTGACTTTCTGCTTGACGGGCCGCGCATGAGGGCAGACGGCAAGATGGTGCTCGATTACTTTCCTAGGAACACCGGGGATGTCAGACGGTTGCCACGCAAACACGTCGACGTTCGCCCGCAGGAAAGCAACGAGTGCGCTTTCCTATTTAGGGTCAAGAGTGGCACTGATGGTGAAGGTACCACCAATGCCGTCCTCCTTGGGGGACACCTTCTTGGTCTCTGGTGGAGCTGCCATTGTCTTCTTACACTTGCCGGTGGAGCTCGATGGTGCGTCCTCAACGGTAGCGCAGCACTCCGAAGAGGTGCGCTTGCCGGAGTGGGCATCAGAACTCTTGCCGGACTTGGTCTTCTTCTTCCCCCCGGTAGATCTTGTCGGCGCAGATAAGAGCATCCTTCTTGTCGCCAGGGACAGAGATGACACTTATCGGGCATGGCATCTTTAGCATGTTGTATGCATAGTGAGAGGCTACCATGAACTTGGCGAGTGCTGGACGGCCGAGTATCCCATTGTAAGGCAATGGAAAGTCAGCAGCGTCAAAGGTGACCCTCTCAGTCGTGAAATGTGCCGGTCTCTTCGATCTCGCCATCAGGGATCTGAAGCTTCTGGAGTACCGCGGAGGAGATCAGGTTCAAGCCAGCCCCGCCGTCAACTAGCATCTTAGTGACCTTGAGGTTGCGGATAGTTGGTGAAACCAACATCGGCAAGCACCCGACCGCAGTTATGCGATCAAGGTGGTCCTCAATATCAAAGATGATAGGCATGCTGGACCATTTCAGAGGCTTGCGTGACTCGATGGGTGGTTCTACTGCATTGACTTCCCGCACCCACTGCTTGAGCTGGCGGTGTGAACTATGCAGAGAAGCACCACCGTCAACGCACAGGACCTCTGTGGCTTTCTGGAACTCCTGCTCATCGGTCTCATCTTCATCCATATCTTCATCCTCGTCGTCATCTTCATCCTTGTTGCGGCCGCGGGGAGGTCTGTCTCCTTGCCGCTGCTTGGCCTTGCCGCGGCGTCCTCCTCGGCCGGGACGTTTCTTGCTAGTTCCTCCAGCACCTTCCTGGGCTTTCTCCTTGTCGCGTCGCTCGTATTCAGCCTTTTGCTGTTCGACAAGCTGCTCGACCTTTTTGCAGCTCTGGAGGTCATGGCCCTTGGTGCGGTGGATCTTGCAGTACTTCTTGTTGGTGTCATCCTGCTTGTCGGCGACCGCCACTGCTGCGGCAACCTCCATGCCGGAGCTACCAGCTTTGGGTTTCTTGCCGGACTGCTCAACGACTAGCACCTCTTTGCCTTTCTTCTTCCTGTTGTTCCGCCGCTAGTTTTTCTTTGCCGGGGCAGTCTACTCACTATCAGATCCTCCTGCTCCTGTATTCTCTCCGGGGAGTTTCCTCCCTTCCTCAGCACGTGCACACTTGTCGGCCAGGGCATATAGCTCACTGACGTCTCTGATCTTGCACATCGCCATATCCTCCCGCATCCTGTGGTTTCGCACGTTCTGATGGAACACGCTGATTACCGCGGCAGGGTGGACATCTAGGATGTTGTGCTATACACGGCTGAATCTCTGAATGTACTTGCGTAGGGGCTCTCCTTCCTTCTGGGCGAGCAGATGAATGTCGCTCTCTTGGCCATGAGGCTTGTGGCCGCCTGTAAAGGCGCCGACAAACTGATGGCATAGGTCTGCCCAGGAGGATATGGAGTTGTCCGGCAAGTGCATGAGCCAGGATCTGACATTGGGCTTGAGCACCAGCGGGAAGTAGTTGGCAAGGATCTTGTCGTCCCGTCCCCCGGCAGCTTGCACCGCGATGGTGTAGATGCTGAGGAACTCCGACGGATGCGACTTGCCATCGTACTTCTCTGGTACATCTGGCTTGAAATTCTTCGTGTTGGGCCACTGGACTTGCCCCAGCTCACGAGTGAACGCAGGGCAACCTCCCGCGTACGCCAAGTCGCCTGGTTCCCCTGGCGCATGCATGTCAACAGAGGGCCCAGCACGCTTGTCGGATTGACGTCGCGCTTCTCTTCGGCGCTCGATGCGAGTACGAGCGTCTTCTTGCTGTCATTTGTGAAGAACTTGGCGCTGCTCGCGACGAGCTCGTGGATCTGATGATGCGGTGGAGTCGCTGTCGAGGTGGATCCGACGAGTCGGCGATCTTGGCCTTCAGGGTGGGGAGTGCATGGTGGTTGCACCCCCACCGGTTTCATCGCCACCGGCTCGTGCCTGGCAGTCCTGCCGCGGCCGCGATGCACTTGGCTGCCGCGGAGTGTCGCCGTTGGCAAAGCCGATGAGACTCTGAATGGTGGCCCTCCATTGGTCGATCTTGTCTTCCGCTGGAGGGTAATACAGGAGCAGTTGAGCTCGCGGCAAAGCTTCTGCTGGAGTGGTGGCGGCAGTGGCGAACGGTGCGAGGAGCGGGATATGCTCGGACTTCTAACTATGTTAGAAGGAGCAGTATCCCGTCTAGGCGACCGTGTCTCGCTCGTGCCAGCACGTTGGCGTGCATGCTGGTCTTGAGCACCCTGAGATCCACCAGCTCGATCTTGTCCCAACGAAGGTATGGTACTGCGAATAGCATGACGCTGTCGGTCCTGCGCCTCTTGAGATGGGCATGGTACATGTACGGACGCCGAGGTCTGTGCAGCCTTATCCTTGGACCTGGCAGCATCGTGAGCTTCCTCGTCGGTGTCCGATCTTCCGCCGGTGTCTACTCCACCACCCGTTTGCTCCAGTGGTGGTGGAAGTGACGTGGACGGAGCAGTTCCACCGAAGTTTTCTTCTTCGGTGGCATGTCGATGAAGAAGATGAAGATCTAGCTTGTGTGAACGCCGGATCAGGTTCACACAACCTCGACGCCCCCTACCTGGCGCGTCAAAGATGTCGGGGAAGCTGATCCACAAACACCTATGGGGTCGGCGGACCGAGCCCCTTTCGGTTCGGCGGGGGGCGGAGATCGCACGAAGAGCGGACCGAGGCGAAGCACACGAGCAGTTTACCCAGCTTCGGAGCTCTCCGGAGAGACAATACTCCTACTGCTGCTTGTCTGATTGTATTGTGTTCTTGCTCAAGAGCGCTGAGTGCTACAGTACACTCTAGCTGCTAACGAGACCGAGCATGTGTGATTTTCTGGGTTGGAACCCCCTCTACATTGCGCATGGGCCTCCTTTTATACGCTCAAGGGGTCACCGACAGGTGGCAACGTAGACGAGGGTAAAAATGGAAAAGGAGTTGCGGTTGGTACAGCTACCTGCACAGTGCATCCTACCTAACCCTGACGGCAGGGGATAAAGGCATTAAATGCCCGTCTGTGTCGCCCAAACAGTGCAGAAAAGGACCGTCAGGGACGCCACCGTTCGCCACGATGGTAATCTTGTCAGCGTTGCTTGCCACCTCGCACCGCTGGCTGCTCAGCCTCCTGTCACGCGCGCCTGGGAAGGCCCCAGGGCGACACGTTGGTGGATGCGCTGGAGCGTGGGTGCAGAGTGGTAACCTGCCGCGGCAAGCGCCTTGCCGCGGCCGTTGTCTTGTCGCGTCCGGAAGCTTGTCGCTCACCGGGTCTTGCCGGGACGCGTGGCGCGTCGCGGCAAGTTCCTCGAAATGCCTTGGTTGTCTTTCCCGGCAAGCTCCTCTTGCCGGGGCCTTGTCTCCTTGGCTTGAATACTTTGTTCTTGAGTGGCTCCAAGGGAACCACGGAGGACCTTGGCGGTCGCCCGGCAAGCCTTGCCGCGGGGTGCTGCAACTGCCCGTGCACGAGTTCGGGATACTAGGGTACCCCTACTCTAGTACACCGACATCCTGAAACTCCACGGAAGTTATTTTTGGAACTAATAAAAAATATTGAGCAAAGAAAATACCATAGGGGGGCCACCCACTGTCGATGAGGGTGGGGGGCGTGCCCTACCCCCTGGGCGCGCCCCCTGCTTCGTGGCCACCCTGGCAGGCCTCCGATGCCCATCTTCTGCTATATGAAGTATTTTACCCTGGAAAAATCATAAGCAATCTTTCGGGACGAGACACCGCCGCCACGAGGCGGAACCTTGGCGGAACCAATCTAGGGCTCCGGCGGAGCTGTTCTGCCAGGGAAACATCCCTTCGGGAGGGGGAAATCGTCATCGCCATAGATACTCTCATCAGGAGGGGGTCAATCTCCATCAACATCTTCACCAGCACCATCTCCTCTCAAACCCAAATTCATCTCTTGTATCCAATCTTTGTCCCAAAACCTCAGATTGGTACCTGTGGGTTGCTAGTAGTGTTGACTACTCCTTGTAGTTGATGCTAGTTGGTTTACTCGGTGGAAGATCATACATTTAGATCCTATATGTGTATAAATACCCATCTGATTATGAACATGAATATGATTTGTGAGTAGTTACGTTTGTTCCTGAGGACATGGGAGAAGTCTTGCTATAAGTAGTCATGTGAATTTGGTATTCGTTCGATATTTTGATGAGATGTATGTTGTCTTTCCTCTAGTGGTGTTATGTGAACGTCGACTACATGACATTTCACCATTGTTCAGGCCTAGAGGAAGGCATTGGGAAGTAATAAGTAGATGATGGGTTGCTAGAGTGACAGAAGCTTAAACCCTAGTTTATGAGTTGCTTCGTAAGGGGCTGATTTGTATTCATATGTTTCATGTTATGGTTAGGTTTACCTTAATACTTCTTTTATAGTTGCGGAGGCTTGCAATAAGGGTTAATCTTAAGTGGGATGCTTGTCCAAGAAAGGGCAGTACCCAAGCACCGGTCCACCCACATACCAAATTATCAAAGTAACAAATGTGAATCATATGACCGTGATGAAAACTAGCTTGACGATAATTCCCATGTGTCCTCGGGAGCACTTTTCTGTATATAAGAGTGTGTCTAGGCTTGTCCTTTGCTACAAAAAGGATTGGGCCATCTTTCAGCACCTTATTTACTTTCATTACTTGTTACCCGTTACAAATTACCTTATCACAAAACTAACTGTTACCGATTATTTAAGTGCTTGCAGAGAATACCTTACTGAAAACCGCTTGTCATTTCCTTCTGCTCCTCGTTCAGTTCGATACTCTTACTTATCGAAAGGACTATGATAGATCCCCTATACTTGTGGGTCATCAAGACTCTTTTCTGGTGTTGTTGCCGGGGAGTGAAGCGCCTTTGGTAAGTGGAATTTGGAACATAATCCTTTGAGGGGTTTGTTCGGGGTACCTTCACCCTGACCAGTAGAGCAAAGAGTTCCTCCTCAACCTACTGAACCTACTGAAAATGTTTACTTTGAAATTCCTTCGGGTATGCTAGAGAAACTACTAGCTAATCCTTTTATAGGAGATGGAACATTGCATCCCGATTATTTAAGCTTGCAGGTATGCCTGAGGATGTTATCAAGAAGAAAGTCTTCCCTTTATCTTTGAAGGGAAAGGCATTGACATGGTTTAGGCTATGTGATGATGGGGTCATGGAACTACAACCGATTGAAATTGGAATTTCATCAGAAGTTTGACCCTATGCATCTTGTTCATCGTGATCGTAATTATATATATAATTTTTGTCCTCACGAAGGAGAAAGCATCGCTCAAGCTTGGGGGAGGCTTAAGTCAATGTTATACTCATGCCCCAATCATGAGCTCTCGATAGAAATTATTATTCCAAAAATGTATGCTCAGCTTTCTCTCAATAATCGCTCCATGCTCGATACTTCTTGTACTGGTTCTTTTATGATGAAGACTATTGAACTCAAATGGGATTTATTGGAAATAATTAAACGCAACTCTGAAGATTGGGATCTCGACGAAGGTAAGGAGTTAGGTATAACACCTAAGTTTAATTATGTTAAATCTTTTATGGATACCGATGCTTTTCATGAGTTTAGCACTAAATATGGACTTGACTCTGAGATAGTAGCTTCTTTCTGTGAATCATTTGCTACTCATGTTGACCTTCCTAAGGAGAAGTGGTTTAAATATAATCCTCCCATTGAAGTAAAAGTAGTTGCAGCTCTTAAAGTTGAAGAAAAGACTATCACTTATAATGATCCTATTGTTCCTACTACCTATATTGAGAAACCACCTTTCCCTGTTAGGATAAAGGATCATGCTAAAGCTTCAACTGTGGTTCGTAAGAGTAATACTAGAACCCCTACACCACCTGAGCAAATTAAAGTTGAACCTAGTATTCCTATGGTTAAAGATCTCTTGGCTGATAATATTGATGGGCTTGTTATTTACTTCTCTGATGAAGCTGCTAGAATCGCTAGACCCGATACTATGAATAAACATAGACTTGTTGTAGGCATGCCTGTTATTTCTGTTAAAATAGGAGATCATTATTATCATGGCTTATGTGATATGGGTGCTAGTGCAAGTGCAATACCTCATTCCTTATACAAAGAATCTATGCAAGATATTGCACCTGCTAAGATAGAAGAAATTGATGTTACAATTAAGCTTGCCAATAGAGATACTATTTCACCAGTTGGGATTGTTAGAGATGTTGAAGTCTTGTGTGGGTAAGTTAAATATCCTGCTGATTTTCTTGTTCTTGGTTCACCACAAGATAGCTTTTGTCCCATCATATTTGGTAGACCCTTCTTGAATACTGTTAATGCTAGGATAGACTGCAAAAAGGATGTTGTTACTATTGGTTTGGGGGATATGTCTCATGGGTTTAATTTTGCTAAATTTCGTAGACAACCTCATGATAAAGAATTGCCTAGTAAGGATGTAATTATTGGTCTTGCTTCTATTGTTGTGCCTCCTAATGATCCTTTAGAACAATATTTGCTAGACCATGAAAATGATATGTTTATGAATGAAAGAAGGGAGATAGATGAAGTATTCTTTAAACAGGGACCTATTTTGAAACACAACTTGCCTGTTGAAATTCTAGGGGATCCTCCACCACCCAAGGGTGATCCCGTGTTTGAGCTTAAACCACTACGTGATACTCTTAAATATGCTTATCTTGATGAAAAGAAGATATATCATGTTATTATTAGTGCTAACCTTTCAGAGCAGGAAGAGGAGAAATTATGGAAAACTTTAAAGAACCATTGTGCTGCTATTTGATATACTCTTGATGACCTTAAGGGCATTAGTCCCACCCTATGCCCACACAAAATAAAATTGGAGAAAGACGCCAAACCAGTTGTTGATCACCAATGACGGTTAAATCCTAAGATGAAAGAAGTGGTAATAAAAGAAATACTGAAGCTCCAGGAGGCACGTATAATTTATCCCGTTGCTTATAGACAGTGGGTAAGTCCTGTCCATTGTGTCCCTAAGAAGGGAGGTATTACTGTTGTTCCTAATGATAAAGATGAATTGATCCCGCAAATAATTATTACAGGTTATAGGATGGTAAGTGATTTCTGCAAATTAAATAAAGCTACTAAAAAGGATCATTACCCTTTGCCTTTTATTGATCAAATGCTAGAAAGATTATCCAAAGATACAAATTTTTCTTTCTAGATGGTCACTCTGGTTTCTCTCAAATACCTGTGTCAAATGAGGATCAAGAAAAGACCACGTTTACTTGCCCTTTCGGTACTTTTGCTTATAGATGTATGCCTTTTGGTTTATGTAATGCACCTGCTACCTTTCAAAGATGCATTATGGCTATATTCTCTGACTTTTGTGAAAAGATTGTTGAGGGTTTCATGGATGATTTTTCCATTTATGGATCTTCTTTTGATGATTGCTTGAGCAACCTTGATCGAGTTTTGCAGAGATGTGAAGAAACTAATCTTGTCTTGAATTGGGAAAAATGCCACTTTATGGTTCATGAAGGCATTGTCTTGGGGCATACAATTTCTGAAAGAGGTATTGAAGTTGATAAAGCTAAAGTTGATGCTATTGAAAATATGTCGTGTCCTAAAGACACTAAAGGTATAAGAAGTTTCCTTGGTCATGCCAGTTTTTATAGGAGGTTCATTAAGGACTTCTCTAAAATTTCCAGGCCTCTGACTAATCTCTTACAAAAAGATATTCCTTTTGTCTTTGATGATGATTGTGTAGAAGCATTTGAAATACTTAAAAAAGCTTTGATTTCTGCACCTATTGTTCAGCCACTGATACGTCTCCAATGTATCTATAATTTATGAAGCATTCATGCTATTTTATTATATGTTTTGAATGATTACGGGCTTTATTATACACTTTTATATTACTTTTGGGACTAACGTATTAACAGGAGGCCAGCCCATATTGCTGTTTTATTGCCTGTTTCAGTATTTCAAAGAAAAGGAATATAAAACGGAGTCCAAACGAAATGAAACCTTCGGTAGCATTATTTTTGGGAAGAATATGATCCTGGAGACTTGGAGTTCACGTTAGAAGATCCACGAGCAGGCCAGGAGATAGGGGGGCCCGGCCCCCCTACTGGGCGCCCCCCTGTCTCGTGGGCCCCTTGAGCACCTCCCGACCGACTTCTTTCACCTATGTAAGTCTATGTACCCTGAAAACATCGAATATCAAGATATATCCGGAGTTCCGCTGCCACAAGCCTATGTAGCCACCAAAAACCTCTCGGGAGCCTGTTTCGGCACCCTGCCGGAGGGGGGGAACCCATCACCGGTGGCCATCTTCATCATCCCGGCGCTCTCCATGACGAGGAGGGAGTAGTTCACCCTCGGGGCTGAGGGTATGTACCAGTAGCTATGTGTTTGATCTTTCTCTCTCGTGTTCTCTCTATGAGACGATCTTGATGTATCGCGAGCTTTGCTATTATAGTTGGATCTTATGATGTTTCTCCCCCCCCCCCTCTACTCTCTTGTGATGAATTGAGTTTTCCTCTTGAAGTTACCTTATTGGATTGAGTCTTTAAGGATTTGAGAACACTTTATGTATGTCTTGCCGTGCTTATCTGTGGTGACAATGGGATATTCATGTGATCCACTTGATGTATGTTTTGCTGATCAACTTGCGGGTTCCACCCATGAACCTATGCATAGGGGTTGGCACACGTTTTCATCTTGACACTCCGGTAGAAACTTTGGGGCACTCTTTGAAGTACTTTGTGTTGGTTGGATGAATTTGAGATTGTGTGACGCATATCGTATAATCATGCCCACAGATACTTGAGGTGACAACGGAGTATCTAGGTGACATTAGGGTTTTGGTTGATTTGTGTCTTAAGGTGTTATTCTAGTGTGAACTCTATGATGGATCGAGCGGAAAGAATAGCTCTATGTTACTTTACTACGAACACTTGAATAGATCAATCAAAAAGGATAACTTTGAGGTGGTTTCGTACCCTACCATAATCTCTACGTTTGTTCTCCACTATTAGTGGCTTTGGAGTGACTCTTTGTTGCATGTTGAGGGATTGTTATATGATCTATCTATGTTATTATTGTTGAGAGAACTTGCACTAGTGGAAGTATGAACCCTATGTCTTGTTTCCTATCATTGCAATACCGTTTACGCTCACTTTTATCATTAGTTACCTTGCTGTTTTTATATTTTGAGATTACAAAAACCTATATCTACTATCCATATTGCACTTGTATCACCATCTCTTCACCGAACTAGTGCACCTATACAATTTACCATTGTATTGGGTATGTTGGGGACACAAGAGCCTCTTTGTTATTTGGTTGCAGGGTTGTTTGAGAGAGACCATCTTCATCCTACGCCTCCCATGGATTGATAAACCTTAGGTCATCCACTTGAGGGAAATTTGCTACTGTCCTACAAACCTCTGCACTTGGAGTCCCAACAACATCTACAAGAAGAAGGTTGTGTAGTAGACATCAAGCTCTTTTCGGGCGCAGTTGCCGGGGAGGCTAGGTAAGCGGCACTCACACCACGTCAACTAAGCTCTTTTCTGGCGCCGTTGCCGGGGAGGTGAGTGTTTGAAGGGATATCTTTAGATCTTGCAATCGAATCTTTTTGTTTCGTGTTCTATCACTAGTTTAGTTTATAAAAGAAAACTATAAAAAAATGGAATTGAGTTTGTCTCATACGCTTCATCTTTTTAGTATCTTTCATGACAATGATGGAAAGGAAAATTGTGCTCAATTGTTAGAAGAAGAATGCATTAAAATGTTTGGTACTATATCTTTGTATTATGAGCATGATTGCAATGTTGTTAGTATGAATTCCTTGAATATCCATGATGCTAATGATATGCAAAGCCACAAGCTTGGGGAAGCTATGTTTGATGAATATGATATGTTTAGTCCCCCAAGTTTTGATGAGAATATTTATTATGATGAAAGCATGCCTCCTATTTATGATGAGTATATTGATGAAAGTGGGTTTGGAAGAGTGTCAACTTTAGGAAGTAGTGATCCCACTATTTTGGAGGATGTTGAATCTTATTGTGATGAACATGAAAGTGGATTTGGAAGAGTGTCAACTTTATTTAGTGATGATTCCACTATTTCGGAAGAGGTCCCAATTTATTATGAGAACAAAGTTGCTATATATGATGATTATTGTGATGACTTGTATGCTATTAAGAATAATGATAACCATGAAACTTGTCGTCATGATTTTAGTTTTCAATTGTATTATGCCTCACATGATAATTATTTTGTTGAGTTTGCTCCCACTACTATTCATGAGAAGAATTTTGCTTATGTGGAGAGTAGTAAATTTTCTATGCTTGTAGATCATGAAAAGAATGCTTTAGGTGCTAGTTATATTGTTGAATTCATTCATGATGCTACTGAAAATTATTATGAGGGAGGAACTTATGCTTGTAGGAATTGCAATAATATCAAGCTTCCTCTCTATGTCCTTAAAATCTTGAAGTGATGCTTGTTTTCCCTGCTTATGCTAGTTGATTATTGTTTCCATAAGTTGTTTGCTCACAAAATCCCTATGCATAGGAAGTGGGTTAGACTTAAATGTGCTAGTCACGTGCTTCATGATGCTCCCGTTATGTTTCAATTCTTATCTTTTATGTGAGCATCATTGTCATCATCATGCCTAGCTAGAAAGGCATTAAAGAAAAGTGCTTTTTGGGAGACAACCCAAAATTTATATTTACTGTTTTTGTGTGTTCACATGATTATGCTACTGTAGTAATCATGTTTTATAGCTTTTGTTTCAATAAAGTGCCAAGTAAGACCTTTAGGGTAGCTTACGGTGATAGTTGTGTTGATCCTGCTGAAAATCAGAAACTTCTGCACCCAGTAAATTAGTTTTGTTAATTCATAGAAACGTGCTTCTGATCTGATTATTTTTGCTCTGGATTTGTACACAAATTTCTTAGTACTTCCTAATTTGGTAGGAGTTTTGGAGTTCCAGAGGCATACGTTTGATACAGATTACTACAGACTGTTCTGTTTTTGACAGATTCTATTTTCTATGGGTTGTTTGCTTATTTTGATGAATGTATGAGTAGTATCGGAGGGTATGAACCATATATAAGTTGGAATAAAGTATATATTACACCAATATGAATTTAGAATGAGTTCATACAGTACCTAAGTAGAGGTTTTATTTTCTTATACTAACGGAGCTTACGGCTTTTCTGTTGAGTTTTGTGTTGTGAAGTTTTCAAGTTTTGGGTAAGGATTCGATGGACTACGGAATAAGGAGTGGGAAGAGCCTAAGCTTGGGGATTCCCAAGGCACACCAAGGTAATATTCAAGGACAACCAAGAGCCTAAGCTTGGGGATGCCCCGGATGGCATCCCCTCTTTCGTCTTCGTTCATCGGTAACTTTACTTGGAGCTATATTTTTATTCGCCACATGATATGTGTTTTTCTTGGAGCGTCATTTTCTCTTGTTAGTATTTGCTTGCTGTTATTTAGAATAATGTTTTGCATCTTTAATTTCAATGAAAAATTCAAGGATAGCCATTGCCATGCTTATTTCGCTAGTATACATGTTGCTGTTTGAAAACAGAAAGTTTACCGCTGTTGAAACAATTCCCTAGAAAATTCAGAGAATGATATAATGATGAAACCTTTTGTATAATGAGATCTGATATATTTACTACAGTGGGAATTTTCTCTAATAATTTTTGGAGTTAGTGAAGTATTGATACTCTTGCATTCTTTACAGACTGTACTGTTTTGGCAGATTGCTGTTATGTTTGCATTGTTTGCATATGTTTGCTTGTTTAATGATTCTATTTGAGGATAGGAGTATTAAATATGCAGAGGAATTTAGTATGAAATGTCGAATAATAATTTTAGTGATTTGTTACAGTAGAAAATGATAAGGTTTTGCATTGGTTTATACTAACCTATCTCACGAGTTCTTGTTGAGTTTGGTGTGGATGAAGCTTTTGATAAAAAGAGAAACCATGATATGAGAGGAATTAAGGAGACACAAAAGTTCAAGCTTGGGGATGCCCAAGGCACCCCAAGATAATATTTCAAGAAGTCTCAAGCATCTAAGCTTGGGGATGCCCTGGTAGGCATCCCACCTTTCTTCTTCAACAACTATCGGTTAGTATCGGTTGAGCCTAAGTTTTTGCTTCTTCACATGAGTTGTGCTATCCTTGCAATATCATTTTATTTTGTTTTGCTTGCTGTTTGAATACAATACCAAGATCTGAAATTCTTAAATGAGAGAGAGTCTTCCTAAAGTTACATTATTATTTAGCTACTCATTGATGTTCACTTATATCTTGTTGGAGTAGTTTGTCATTTACTTGTGTGCTTCACTTATATCCTATGAGTAAATTGTTGAATGAGTTGATTGTCATAAATATGAAATTATATATGTCTCATTTGCTTATCCCATGGGGAGTAATGACTTCACATCTAAAAAGTAGAGGTTGTAAATTTATTGAAGGTTAGCAAGCATTGTATTGGTCATTTGAACAATTCATGAAAGAATATTGAAGGAAGAGAGATTTCACATATAAATATACTATCCTAGACATATTTTATAGTTGGGAGCACTCATTAAGTATGTCATGCTAAAGAGTTGATGTTGGACAAGGAAGACAACATAATGCGTTATGTTTTCTGACATCTTAGTTAAACTATATTGTCATGGATCATTCAAACATGTTGAGCTTGCCTTTCCCCCTCATGCTAGCCAAAATTCCTTGCACCAAGTAGAGATACTACTTGTGCTTCCAAATATCCTTAAACTCACTTTTGCCATGAGAGTCCACCATACCTACCTATGGATTGGGTAAGATCCTTCAAGTAAGTTGTCATCGGTGCAAGCAACAAAAGTTGCTCTCTAAATATGTATGATCTTTTGGTGTGAAGAAAATATCTTTATATGATCTTGTTATGGAAGCAATAAAAGCGACGGACTGCATAATAAAGGTCCATATACAAGTGGCAATATAAAGTGATGTTCATTCACATTAAGATTTTGTGCATCCAACCCTAAAAGCGCATGACAACCTCTGCTTCCCTTTGCGGAGGGCCTATCTTTTACTTTATGTCTTTTACTTTATGCAAGAGTCAAGGTGATCTTCACCTTTCCCTTTTTCATTTTATCCTTTGGCAAGTACCTCGTGTTGGGAAGATCCTGATATATATATCCCCTAGGCGCGCCACCCTGCCTCGTGGACCCCTTGGCAGGCCTCCGGTGCCCATCTTCTGCTATACGAAGTCTTTTACCCTGGAAAAAATCATAAGCAAGCTTTCGGGATGAGACACCGCCGCCACAAGGCGGAACCTTGGCGGAACCAATCTAGGGCCCCGACGGAGCTGTTCTGCCGGGGAAACATCCCTCCGGGTTCGTCACCATCATCATCACCATCGATCCTCTCATTGGGAGGGGGTCAATGTCCATCAACATCTTCACCAACACCATCTCCTCTCAAACCCTAGTTCATCTCTTGTATCCAATCTTTATCCCAAAACCTCAGATTGGTACCTGTGGGTTGCTAGTAGTGTTGATTACTCATTGTAGTTGATGCTAGTTGGTTTACTCGGTGGAAGATCATATGTTCAGATCCTATATGCATATTAATACCTCTCTGATTATGAACATGAATATGATTTGTGAGTAGTTACGTTTGTTCCAGAGGACATGGGAGAAGTCTTGCTATAAGTAGTCATGTGAATTTGGGATTCATTCGATATTTTGATGAGATGTATGTTGTCTTTCCTCTAGTGGTGTTATGTGAAGATCGAAAACATGACACTTCACCATTGATTGGGCCTAGAGGAAGGCATTTTGAATTAATAAGTAGATGATGGGTTGCTAGAGTGACAGAAGCTTAAACCCTAGTTTATGAGTTGCTTCGTAAGGGGCTGATTTGGATCCATATGTTTCATGCTATGGTTAGGTTTACCTTAATACTTCTTTTTTAGTTGTGGATTCTTGTAATAGGGGTTAATCATAAGTGGGATTCTTGTCCAAGAAAGGGAGATACCCAAGCACCGGTCCACCCACATACCAAATTATCAAAGTAACGAATGTGAATCATATGAGCTTGATGAAAACTAGCTTGACGATAACTCCCATGTGTCCTCGGGAGCGCTTTTCTCTATATAAGAGTTTTCCAGGCTTGTCCTTTGCTACAAAAAGGATTGGGCCATCTTGCTGCACCTTATTTACTTTCATTACTTGTTACCTGTTACAAATTACCTCATCACAAAACTATGTGTTACCGATAATTTCAGTGCTTGCAGAGAATACCTTACTGAAAACCGCTTGTCATTTCCTTCTGCTCCTCGTTGGGTTCCACACTCTTACTTATCAAAAGGACTAAGATAGATCCCCTATACTTGTGGGTCGTCAACCCCCTCTGAGTATTCCGTTACAATCCCACTCTCTCGCTCCTGCTCTCTTTTAAGGCATTAGGACAACAATGATTCAATTGTTACATGTTACGGTAGTTGAACCCATTCCTCTCCATGACCTGTCTTTGCCATAGTAAATAGTTGAAACCCACTAGCATGAGTAGAATTTGTTTGATCCATGATGTGCCTACTTGTTGGTGCAATGATATGCCCCTTATGTTTTGGAGTTTGTTGACATAATAGTATGGGACTTATGTGTTTGCTAGTGCACATAGAGTAACATGTCCCTAATATCACAAGGAGTTTGATGCAAACAACAAAGATAATCTCCCTGCGGTGCAGTGATGGTTAGCACTGAAGATTATGTTAACAAGAGTGACCCCTCAAAAATTGTTGAAGTGAAGCAATTGGTTCGATGTCTGTCTGAGGAAAATGACTGTGTCTGAGGACATTGAAGACGAAGTGAAGACGTAGCATTTATTTTGTTGTTCTTCTTCTTTGTATTGAGTCATAGGACCATCGTACTATTAAGAGGGGTGTAGCATTCGAAACTTAGATTTCTGATGCTGAACCCAAATCCTATGAAAGTTGAGAGAGAAATGCCTTTGTGTTCTAAGCAAATACTTGCCAGCAAGAGACAGAGATCATCTTTGCTGCGAGAGATTTATCTCAGACCGAGGAGTTAGCATTACTTGTTCCTCAAGTAATGTTGCCTTCGCTCCAAAATCCGACCGTTGTGAATGTGTAAGTTGGCTATTGGCTAGACCGCATGCCAAAAATGGTCATTTCCCACCAGGGAAGGCTGCGGCTATAAATAGCCACACCGCGTCCACTTTGTCTGGCGGTTGCTCCATTTGATTCTGAGAAGATTGTTGTGAAACCCCCTCTCTGAGCGATTTGAGTTTAAAATCCACCGAGAGAAAACCCCTAGATCCGAAGAATTAGATAGTGGTTTAGGATCACCCGAATCTAAGTCTAGTACGCTCTACGTATTACTCTTGAGAGCTGCAAACTCTTTAGACGGCTAGGTTTGAATTTCTTCAGAGACCAAGAGTGATTGTGGTTCTCGAAGAAGAAGTCCATAAAGGTTCGGAGATCGCCTCAAGTATCTACCACGAGCGATCGACATTGGTTGACGAACCAATTGTCGAGGAGAATAGGGTGAAGAGAGTTTATCTTCCGTGTTAAGTCACAACCCCTCCAACCAGACGTAGTCCGTGTGCAAAAGGATGAAATGGTTGAAGAAATATCCTATGGCCATCTAGCATCACTGGTTACCTCTACTACCCATATTTACATTTGATCTATTTTTCCTTCGTGTAATTTGTCTCGACGCATGCTTTGGTTTCCATTCGGTACTTAGTTTTAGCTTGCTGTAGTTTGTTTTTCATTCGCTCCGCTGCTGGGTTATGAGAGTTTTGAGATTTCCGAAGAAATTTAAAAACTCCCATTCACCCCCCTATGGTAGAAATACTTAGTTCCTACAATTGGTATCAGAGCAAGGTACTTCTTGACTCTATTCATTTTGGTCTAAAACCTTGGAGTTTAAGTATGTCTTCAGTGAGCTACAAGTCGCATCTCAAGATTCCCATATTCGATGGGACGGACTACCCCTTCTTGAAGGAGAAGATGAAGGCCCGTCTCCGGGCAATAGATGATGAAGTGTGGAATGTGGTGCACTTTGGATTCACAGTTGAAATACCTCAAGCCCTCACTGATGCCGAGAAAAAACTCATTCAGATGGATGCTCAAGACAAAGATGAAATTTGTGGCCATCTCTCTTGTGTGCAATTTCTTTGCTATCACTTGTGTGAAGCTGCAAAGGATTTGTGGGATGTCCTGGAGAAGATCAATGAAGTTGTTTCAACTCATAAAGAAGCTCGAATTGATACTCTTCTAGCACAATTCAATCGATTCAAGCGCATTAGAAATGAAAGCTGTCAGCAAACTTTTGATCGTCTGAGTGACATAGCAAATGAGATTCTCGGCGCCAAAGACATCACTGACCATGAAGTTATCAAGAAACTGCTCCGATCACTTGACAGCTCATTCGACACATTTGTCCTGATGATTTGTTGTCGTGGGGAACCATGGCCACCTATGGGGCTATGAGCCCCTTTCTGGTTCGGCAGTGGGATGGCACATTGCACAAAGAGTGGAGGAGCGTGAGACAGCACGACAGAGATCACACAGGCAGTTTTTACCCAGGTTCGGGCTGTCGCAAGGCGTAAACCCTACTCCTGCTTTGGCGGATTATCGTGGAAAACGTAGCGCTCTTGCCCGGCAAGGGTGCCTAAGGACGAGAACAGTTACACGCGTATGAGTGCACAATTGTCCGAATCATTTCTCTGGTTGCCATGGGCCTCCTTTTATGGGTCAAGGGGTCACCACAGTGGCAAACCAATCATTACACACTGATTAGATAGCAAACAGTGCTATCATACCTAATTCTACAGGCTGATAGAGCGCATTAAATGCGCTACTCAATGGGGTCATCACAGCTTGCCCGGCAAGCTCTGCGAGGCCATTTCACCAGCTTGGTGCCTGCTTGCTCGACAAGTCGCAGGACATGTGTTGCTTGTAGGTATATTTTGTGGAGGTGGATGCCATGTGGAATATAGCAGCCACTTAGTCACCTTGGAGCTTGACACCGCACAGATCGAGGACGTACATCGTGGTGAGGTGGTGCGGTGAAGTGGTTTGCCTTTGCTAGTCCTGGCAGGACTGCCGGGATGATTCGGGCGGGCTTGCTTCTGGGGATAACCTTGTCTCCGCCAGGCTCACCTGCCCGGCAGGGGAGGTTTTTCCCAGGGTTGTATCTTGCCCTTCTGGCTAGTTTTAGCCATCTTGATCTGTTCTTGAATCCTTCAAGGGAGTCAATCCATCTTGCTTGAGTTGGCCATGGTGTTGTGAACTTGTCCTCGTGCCTATGCACAGTCTGGGCAACGGATCCAAGGTTCGTTACACTGACAAAAGCCCCTGGGCCTGGCACAATCACGCCGCTGGGCGTCGTTGGGGCAGGCCCTTTTTTTGGAATGTTATATTAAATAAATAGTTTTGATTGTTCGTTTGATTGTGGTGTGGTTGTTTGTGTGAAATTGATTGAAAATTGAAACTTTTTGAAAGTTAAATGAGAGAGAATGAAATGACTTTCCCAAACATTCACCTTGCATTTATGATCTCCATGATTTCAAATTCTTTTCAAATACAAAACCCTAGAGACAAGATGACATGACTTCTTCCATTATAAATGAAAAAGCTTTTGAAAAGATTTGAATTCCACTTGGAAATATTTCAAATTCAGAAATATTATGCAACTCAATGATTTTCATGAGAGAAGATAAAATGACTTCTTCAAATCGTATGAAATATGAGTTGGCAGTTTAAAAGAATCAAACTTAAAGTCCCTTTAAAATTATCTTCAATTTGGAGTTTTTTGGGTTCAAATTACTTCTCTCCAAAAGTAAAATATATGGAAAATAGGGTAAAATGATTCCCTATAGTAGAAAAATGGAGAGAAATAAATTTGAAATTATTTTGGTATTTTAAAATAATTTTATTTGGTTTTTAAATAAACCAGTAGCACTATTTGCTTTATTTTAGTTTTTGTGAAATTCATTAGCCTCTAAAAAATGTCAATGTTTTAGAAAAAGAATTCTGAAAATTTTGATATATAATATGCCTATATATAATTTTATTTTATTTTTGTTATTCAGTTTCTTTTTTTATTTTTATTTAAAAAGATGAACGTACGCCGTAACTGTATGTCGCCCACCTGCGCCGCATAGTGGCTGTGGCGCCCCATTTTTTTTCTTTCCTACATGGGCCAGGCCCAGCTAGCAATTTCCTTCTCAGTTATTTTTTATTTTTCTTTTTCCTTCGGCCGAAAAAAATACTGCAGCGTGCGCACGGCCGGCCCGTGGTGCTTTTTAGCCCATACGATTCCCTTCGTTTTATTTGTTCGTCGATGTTTAGACCCACATTGCCTAACCTTTAACCCCTAAACCTCTTTTCCACCTATAAATGTAGACCCATATAGCCTCCGGAAATCATCTGATTCGGGTTAAATTAATATTTTCGTTTGACTAGATTCACTAAAGAAAAATATATTTGTCCTCTCCGGCGGGAATTTTGGAAGTCGTCTCCTCTCTTTGAAGTCGTCTTTTCTCTACCTTATAAAGATATCTTTCTTCTTATTTTTTTATATATACTCCCGTAGCTTATTATGTAGATATTTTTCTTCCGTAAAACAACTTGGCCCTGATTTTTTCAAATAGCCATAGCTCTTTACTTGTTCATCTGAAACTAGCGCCAATATTTTCGTCTTGATTCCACCTATCTAGTCAATCTATCAAATAGACTTTTTGCAACTTTCAAATTTCGAAATTTGTTTAGATTCATACTCAAATTTGTTTATATAAACTCATGTCTTTTATCCGTACCTCCATTTTCGATGAAACCAATGCCTAAATCTTCGTAACGATCCCCTCTGTCAAGTAAACCAACTTGAACATGTTTTTGACAATTTAAAACTTTAGTTTAGTTCAGATTATTAGTCGATCTTGTTTCGTCCGTTTCATGAGATTCGTAACTCCGTTTGAGTTGATTCTTTTTGCAAATCGTAGCTAATCACAAGTACCTATTGTTAAGATCTAATCCAAAAAATATAATGCTGTTAAAATTTGTTTTCTGTTTGGATTCATTATATGCTTGTTTTCGAGTTTTATTTGGATCTTTCCTCAATTTCCCTTTGCATGTTTTGCTTGAGTCCTTATGTATGTATTTTCTTGCTCATGATAGATTGAACGGAGTGTGATGAGTAGAACTATCATGAATTATGAGTGTGAAGGATCTTCATAAACAGTACAAGGCAAGTTCGCACTTTGATCATATTTTTCAATACCTAGTTTTTTGCTATGCATTAGTTTCACCCTCAAAGATTTGCATGAGTAGGATTGGGAATTGGGCATTGCTATGTAGTTCATGAGGTAGGAACCTATGATCCTTTAAATACCTCGGGTTTATACGTTATGCTCATATATTGCTTAGCCATGCTTGTAGACGGAGATTGGTATGTGTGATTCATGCAAGTTGCAAGAGATAATAATTTTCGACAACATTAGGTGGCAACTTAACACACATCTGGGTGGAATGGTTGGGGCACCCTGGAGAACCCAGTGGCTTGCTCGGGCAGCTGGAGAACCCAGTGCTTACACAAGGGAATCCCGGAGTACCCGTGTGATTACCCTACGGAATGCCACCCAGGCTCAAATGGATCATATGATATTTCATGTCTAGAAACTTCCTGTGCAGCCACAAGCAATTATGGGCTCTGGCATAGTTGATTGTGTGAGCTCTTGAATAGGTGGACTAGCAGATGTAGGGGGATTGTAGGTGTACCGGTCCGTCCGGAGTAGAGAGTAAATGCTTCAGAAAGACTGAGTCTCGGTCATCCCGTTCTCAAACACCAGGCAGTGCGAGGACTTCACGGGAGGTGATCGAGTTTTGTGGGGAAAAGAGCGCAAACCTTCACAGAGTGTATAAACTAATCATGGTTAACTGTGTCCCCAGTTATGGACAATTTTGAGTATCTGGAAGTGAATGTTTTGTTGATCTCATCACTCTTTATTTAATGTATTGGGTTTAATGATTAATTATGGGATTGAGTTGGGGAAACCTTCTCAATATTGGTATAAACGTTGTAGTAAATAAAATTTATTGCTTTGTTGTAGGAAAAAATTAGCTTTATGCAAAAATAAAACTTAGAGCTTCCACCAGCCAAGTATGCATGTAGTGACAGCCATTGTTTATCATTATTCTGTGGTGTGAATTTTCCTATACATTTAATGTCTGACCTACATGGCTGCAATGTCTCATGTTGTAGGAATCTTATGACGAGTAAGAGATACGTTAGGGTTACGATGTCTACACTAAACTTTGCCATTGTTGTTGTTGGGACTCCACAACTTTGTTGTTACTTCCGCTATATGGATTGAGGTAATACTATTTACGTTACATTTTACATGTGATTGCACTGTGTTATAAATCCTCGAGTACTGTGTGTGTCAGCATACTGATCCAAGGATGACACTTAAGCACAAAGACTTGATCCATTTGGATCGGGTAACTACAAGATGGTATCAGAGCACATGTTGACTATAGGACATGACCCCTAGAAACTGGCGAGCCCATAGGAAAGGATTTCTCTAAAAACTATATTTTCAAAAGAGATCCCTTAACTCTCATCTTTTCAAAAGTTTTACCAAATACTTTCCTCTCATCTCAAATAGTTAGAATATACACTTTCCCCTTTTTTGACCACATGAAGATTCGACTAGTGAAACCACTCCAAGAAGGACAAGAATTCAGACAACTAAGATCACTTAGGAGTAAAGAGGATTTTGACGTGCATTGCAATAATTGAAACTACCATGGTTGAAGACTCCGATGACTCGGAGAATTTGAAGGCTCTGAAGAATTCTCAGAGTGAAGTGACTTGGAAGGCTCTGATAGGATCCACTTAAGAATTTCTTTACGGAAGAATCCCTGGCTTCCATATTTTAGATGAAGAGCCTCACCTGGAACCAAAGACGACGCTATGAAGATTTTCCCTGTGGTCCAGCCCTTATGGAATTTGTCATACTATTAAAGTTTCCGATACGTGCGATGAAGGTGTGTCAGAGAAAGACCGGAGCATGGAGCATCAAGACTTAAGTTTTTGGTCGTCAAGAAAACCCCAAGACAAGAAATATCAACTACGGAATGATAGCTCATAGCAGAGACATGGGCATAAATCACAGCTATCCATGATGCTATCGCCCGCTTGTGCTATCATCACCATGCTGAGTTAAGAAATACATTTCCTCGGAAGGATTGGATGGCAGAAGGAAAATGGAGCACCTATCACCTTACCGAGCGAGCAAAAGATGAAGTTTTCACCTCAGCTGGTGTATCACCAGGATCTGGAGTTTTACCTCAAGAATTTTCGGGTGGAACTTCTGGAAGCCTTATTCGACAAGGAAGCATTTCCTAAAGAGATCAGAACCCGAAAGCTGAAAGTAGCCAAGCTGGAAGAGCAAAAATCAAGATACCCTGAAGATTTAAAGAGTTGGACGACTTTGAAGATTTATGGACCTTTAGAAGACCAAACCCTGTTACATACTTATGTTAGATGCGACAATTATGAGTTGTCATTTGTTTGATGTTTTTCCGACAGCCACAAAAATAAAATTTGTGTCTTCAACTATTGTTTGTATTGTGTGTATCCCTCTCCATCTCTCGTATCTTCCCCCAAAACCCTTGGAACCAATAGAGGATGAATGGAGATGAACCCATATTTTCTGTACCGATGACACAATTGGACACACACCGATGGATCCAGAACATGGAGGATCACATGAAGAATAACAATATAGCCGGAAAGGATATGGCCCAGCATGCTCTTCAGTGCTTTGAAAGAGGTGCTGCTACTTGGTGGAGGATGTACCAAATCATCAATGGATGGCAAAGAGTGACCACTTGGGAATAATTTAAGTTGACTCTACTAAAGTCTCGGCTTGTGTCCCAGAAGATGGAGCCTTATGGAAATGATTTGAAGAATTCTTGTGCATGCAAGCTCTGTGGAGAAATAGGACACAACCATAAGGAGCACAAGGATGAATGCCCTCATTGTGAAGAAAGTCACCCAGTTGAAGAATGCCCAACTAGCCAGATTACTTGTTTCTTGTGTAAAGGGACTACCCACTATGGCACAAAGAACCATCCAGTAGAAGAAATAAGCAATGAAAGGAGCCCTCAAGGAAACTTTGGAAGAACCTGTGATGAAGGAAGAGGTGGAGGGCACACCTGAAGAAGAACCAATTAAAACCTGCACCAAGTCATGCTATTCATGTGGAGAAGAAGGACACATCTCCCAGAGTTGTCTGAAGGGGGATCTAGTAGCATTCCCTACAGTGGAAGTAGAGTATGACCCATAAGAAATTGAAGCCCTAATTGGCACAGAAAAGTCCAGGAAGAGAATTAGATTGGATTGCAGGAACAACCCAAATTCTACAAAGGAGGACCTGAGCCATATCACCTGTTTCTAGTGCAAATATTTAGGACACTACTTCAGGATTGCCCAAGAGGGAAGACACGGACCCAAGGAGGCTATGTAATCACAAGGAAACCTCGAGACTTGTCAGAAGTAATATGTTTCCGCTGTAATGAAGCAGGGCACTTTGTTAGAGATTGTCCCAATGAGAAGGAGACTCGTGCTAAAAAATTGAGTTGGAAAAAGAAATATAGTAGTAGTAGTGGGAACAGTTCTTTTATATTGAGGTTTTGAGTTGAGGCATGTAATGGAAATGCAGGAGGATTTACTAATTTGAGAATCAATAAAGTTAGCATCGCTTGTATTGATTTGGATTCTATGAGTTATTACTCTATGAAGAAAGATTTTGACCATTTTCGAGGATATGAGAAATATTGTCTCCATGAATTCGTGCAATTCAAGGGTGGTAGTACCCTGTGATGACCCTTGAGTCCTAGAGAAGATAACGATATTCCACGAAGTGGACTACGGACAAAATAAGTACGAGTTTTATCTCAATAAGTGGGAATACCCCACGAGTATGAAGGGATGAAGTACTATTTGATATAAACAAGGTATAATGTTGGTAATATGGAGCAACTATAACTCCATGATGAGTCTGATTAATCAAGTGTTAGTTTGGTACCAATAGAAGGAAGGTAGACAATACAATTGGATGGATTTAAGAATGTTGGGAAGCTGGAAGTTGGAATAATGATCAGTTGCCCCTGATGATGAGTTCAAGGTTTACAAGTGATGAGGTGAGCTCGTAACCGCAGGCCCCAGGACCTGCCAAGAAGCAAGCACACTCTTGCTGAAGGAAAACCCCTGGAAGAGAATATGCCTTTATCAACCGACGATTTTATAGGATTTACGCAAAACCTGAGAGTTGTGAAGAAATGATAGATGTTTGTTTGGCTTGCAGAATCAATGGATTTATCCGAACTTGGTTCTTCGACAAGAGAAATTCTGCAATGCTAGTGAGGATGACTGAGTATTAGAAAGCGAGATTCACTAAACCATATACAAGGTAATTATTTGGGTGTTAAATGGATTGATCACCATGCCAACTTACTCTTATTATTCGCCTTGCTATGTGGGATGGTAAATCTGAGTGACTTACCTATAATAGAGAGACGGTGATATTAAGACAAATTGAACCCTAGAATGGTATGACGATTTTCCCTTGTACAAGGCAACTTTTGCCAAATGTAGGTCATACGGTGAGAATGAAGCCCATACCCATTTCCTGTAGGAGAAACCATAAATTTTTTACCGCCATGAGATATTGATAGTTGTTTAGTATTGGCGCTAGACCCGTCAGCTAAGAAGATCCAGTGAGAGAAGAACCGTACCAAGATGAAAGGATAGAAGAATTGAGGAAAAAGGTTATGCCACTATTGGAAGAGCCCAGAGGAGGAATTATCCTGAAGATCTGAGAAGATCGACACTGTTAACAATAAGGATGGAGTATATGAGTTTTGATGGAACCGTAACCATGTTTCTAAGGGTGGTACCACCCCATACCCCGGTGTTAATCGATGGATTTTGAGAAGACCCCCGAACCCAACCTAATTCTTGTTAGCCTCTCTGAATCGTGAGGGCGAGATTCATTTTAAGGGTGGTAGGTTTGTAACATCCCAAAATTCTAAATTTTGGAATGTTATATTAAATAAATAGTTTTGATTGTTTGTTTGATTGTGGTGTGGTTGTTTGTGTGAAATTGACTAAAAATTGGAACTTTTTGAAAGTTAAATGAGAGGGAATGAAATGACTTTCCCAAACTTTCACCTTGCATTTATGATCCCCACGAATTCAAATTATTTTCAAATACAAAACCCTAGAGAGAAGATGATATGACTTCTTCCATTATAAATGAAAAACATTTTGAAAAGATTTGAATTCCATTTGGAAATATTTAAAATATAGAAACTTTATGCAAGTCAATGATTTTCATGAGTGAAGATAAAATGACTTCTTCAAATCATATGAAATATGAGTTGGAAGTTTAAAAGAATCAAATTTAAAGTCTCTTTGAAATTATCTTCAATTTGGAGTTTTTTTGGGGTTTTATTCAAATTATTTTCTCCAAAAGTAAAATATACGGAAAATAGGGTAAAATGATTCCCTATAGTAGAAAAATGGAGAGAAATAAATTTGAAGTTATTTTGGTCTTTTAAAATAATTTTATTTGGTTTTTAAATAAACCAGTAGCACTGTTTGCTTTATTTTAGTTTTTGTGAAATTTATTAGCCTCTAAAAAATGTTCATGTTTTAGAAAATCTTTTTCTGAAAAGTTTGATATATAATATGCCTATATATAATTTTATTTTATTTTCGTTATTCACTTTTCTTTTTTTGTTTTTATTTAAAAAAAATCGCGTTTGCCGTAACTATATGTCGCCCACATGCGCAGCATAGTGGCAGCGGCGCCCCATTATTTTTATTTCCTACATGGGCCAGGCCCAGCCAGCAATTTCCTTCTGAGTTATTTTTTCTTTTTTTTTCCTTCGGCCGAAAAAAATACTGCAGCGTGCGCACGGCCGGCCCCTGGTGCTTTGTAGCCCGCACGATTCCCTTCGTTTTATTTGTTCGTCTACGTTTAGTCCCACATTGTCTAACCTTTAACCCCAAAACCTCTTTTCCACCTATAAATATAGACCCATAGAGCCTCCAAAAATCATCCGATTCAGGTTAAATCAGTATTTTGGTTTGACTAGATTCACCAAAGAAAAATATATTTCTCCTCTCCGGCGGGAATTCTGGAAGTCGTCTCCTCTCTTTCAAGTCGTCTTTTCTCTACCTTATAAAGGTATATTTCTTCATATTTTTTTATATATACTCCCGTAGCTTATTATGTAGATATTGTTATTCCGTAAAACAGCTTGGCCCTGATTTTTCAAATAGCCGTAACTTTTTACTCGTCCATCCGAAACCAACGCCAATATTTTCGTCTTGATTCCACCTATGTAGTGAATCTATCAAATAAACTTTTTGCAACTTTCAAATTTTGAAATTTGTTCAGACTCATACTCAAACTTCTTTTGATCATATCTTTTTATCCATACCTACGTTTTCGATGAAACCAATGCCTAAATCTTCGTAACAATCCACTCTGTCTAGTAAACCAACTTGAACATGTTTTTAACAATTTAAAATTTGGGTTTAGTTGAGATTAGTATTCGATCTTGTTTCGTCGGTTTATTGAGTTTCGTAACTCCATTTGAGTTGATTCTTTTTGCAAATCGTAGCAAATCACAGGCACCTACTGTTAAGATCTAATCCACAAAAATATAATGTTGTTAAACTTTGTTTTCTATTTAGAATCGTTATTTGCTTGTTTTTGAGTTTTATTTGGATCTTTCCTCGATTTCCCGTTGCATCTTTTGCTTGAGTGCTTATGTATGTAATTGCTTGCTCGAGATAGATTGAACGAAGTGTGACGAGTAGAACTATCAGGAATTATGAGTGCGAAGGATCTTCATCAAAAGTACAAGGCAAGTTCGCACTTTGATCATATTTTTCAATACCCAGTTTTTTTGCTATGCATTAGTTTCACCATCAAAGATTTGCATGAGTAGGATTGGGAATTGCGCATTGCTATGTAGTTCATGAGCTAGGAACCTATGATCCTTGAAACACCTTGGGTTTATACGCTATGGCATATATTAGTTAGCCATGCTTGTAGACGGGGATTGGTATGTGTGATTCATGCAAGTTGCGGGAGATAATAATTTTGGACAACATAAGGTGGCAACTTTAACACACATCTGGGTGGAATGGTTGGGGCACCCTAGAGAACCCAGTGGCTTTCCCGGGAACCTGGAGAACCCAGTGCTTGCCCAAGGGAATCCCGGAGTACCCGTGTGATTACCCTACGGAATGCCACCTAGGCTCAAAGGGATCATATGATATTTCATGTCTAGAAACTTCCGTGTGTAGCCACAAGCCATTATGGGCTCTGACATAGTTGAGTAAGTTGTGTGAGCTCTTGAAGAGGTGGACTAGCAAATGTAGGGGGATTGTAAGTGTTCCGGTCCGCCCGGAGTAGAGAGTAAATGCTTCAGAAAGACTGTGTCTCGGTTATCCCGTTCTCAAACACCAGGCAGTGCGACGATTTGAAGGGAGGCGATCGAGTCTTGTGGGGAAAAGTGCGCAAACCTCTGCAGAGTGTATATACTAATCATGGTTAGCCGTGTCCCCAGTTATGGACAATTTTGAGTATTTGGAAGTGAATGTTTTGTTGATCTCATCACTCCTTGTTTAATGTATTGGGTTTAATGATTAATTATGGGATTGAGATGGGGGAACCTTCTCAATATTGGTATAAACATTGTAGTACATAAAATTTATTCCTTTGTTGCATGGAAAAAATTAGCTTTATGCAAAAATCAAACTTAGAGCCTCCACCAGCCAAATATGCATGTAGTGATAGCCATTGTTTATCATTATTCTATGGTGTGAATTTGCCAGTACATTCAATGTACTGACCTACATGGCTGCAACGTCTCATGTTGCAGGAATCTTCCAACGAGTAAGAGATACGTTAGGGTTACGATGTATACACTCAACTTTGCCGTTGGTGTTGTTGGGACTCCACAACTTTGTTGTTACATCCGCTATATGGATTGAGGTAATAGTATTTACGTTACCTTTTACATGTGATTGCACTCTATTATAAATCATCGAGTACTGTGTGTGTCAACATACCTATCAAGGGATGACACTTAAGCACAGAGACTTGATCCATTTGGGTCAGGTCACAAGACTTCTTTATTATCTTGAGGCTGGGTCAGTTTCCTGTTTTTTCGCATGTTGCGTAATGCCAATGGCGGTGGGACCATTCTTGTAATGGCCCGTTAATGACTTTAACGCATGTGTGGGTAACCGCCAATTCGCTCTTCCCACCACGCCCTTGTCCTTAGCCATGTATGACACATGCATCGAGCGGGGTGGGTAACGGAGGCGCGTGGTGCGGAGGGGTGTCAAGGCAGAGGCACGGTCTTCTGGGATTTGTTGAGGACGGCGGTGATTACTCGTCAGGGAATCAGCCCTCAGCCCGCCTATAAAAGGAGGAGTGAGGGAGGACTGGGGGAATTCATCCATATCCCTCTCTTCCTCCATCTTGCTTCGTCTTGAGTATGCTGAAGGGAGAGCCCGGGGCCGGGCCCTAAGCCTTAGCTTGGAGTCGGTGTTGCCAAGCAATGGTGCTGGCGCTTGGGGAGTTGGTCTGGTCCAAGTCCAAGATGAAGGGCTTGGGATCGTTAGAAATCCTAGTACTGCACCTTTCCTTGGAACTACGGTTGATGTTGATGAGGAGGGCGCCTTGCTACCCGCTAAGGTGGGGTGTGGCGTGTCCTGGACGCTCTGGCCATCTTGGTCACACGCCATCTCTTCGGGAGGAGTGTCGAACCGCGAGGTCGGTGTTTCCCATGAGAGGTGTTGATGAAGATGAAGCCATGGAAGACGGAGAAGGAGGGAGGCAGGCCATCAGGTAGAATTACGATCGCACCAACGCGTTCATCTCGTATTGGCGACCTGTCGCCTTGTCTTTCTGGTCTTCCCCTCCCCTTCACGACACTATCATCACCAGCCTCTTGGTTGCCAGGGAGGGGGTTGCTCTCTTGGTGCCTTCGCCTCCTCCAGCAGTCTTCCAGCTGAGCTTTGGTGGATGACTCCAGCGTCGCTCAAGCTAGGGCTTCTTGCTGGTACTGGAGGTGGTGACCAGGGCACCGCCGAGCTGGTCCTTCCGCCCTCCTCCTTCGCAGCCTCGCCACTCCCGATCTTGTCAGGCTACATCCGGCGGGCCATGACGGGATCGAGATGGACTCCCGCTTGGGCGCTGCTCCTGCCTCCTTCTCTTCCCATCGCATTACCTAGGTTAAGAGGAACAGGGAGAGGAGTTTACGGGGCACTTATCTTTTTTCAATCTTAAATTTGTAGGCACTTGCCAAATTTTACTTCAAATAATGTAATCTCTCGAATCCATGTGTGTGTTATGTAAGGTTTGTACTTGTTTGAAGCATATTAATGAAAGAGATAAACCTTGTTTGGGACTCGTGCATGTATATAGCCATGCAGAGGTGGAATGCCTCTATATCTTAAAATAAACGAGTTTCCCCGGTAGGCTATTCTACTGGTACCTTCTATTTGGGTGCCGGGGAGCTATGCTTACCGGGCACTAATTGTAATGAGGGACCAGCCCCCTGCCAATCTTTCTTCATCAAAGGCTACTGCGACCATCCAGATCGAAGCAACGTTTGAGTCAAAGGATAGGAGCACCTAAGTTTCAGAAAGCGGCGAGGGTTTCCTATGCACAAGTTTACACCTACAGAACACGTAAGGATAAGAGATATAACTTATCTGTTTGGCCTGCCGGAGGTTGTAGTGCTGGCTTGTCTTCTCATCTCTTCTTGGGGACAGAATCAATGACAGGAGCCTATAGATTATGCAGATGAAAATGATGCCAAATGCAACATTATCTATATGAGGATGCAATGATCATGATATGCTTATGCATGCCTGCAACTTGTCGGTGCCCCCCAAGCACTTCATTTATTTCTCTGTTGCTCAGGGTCTGCGTCTGGCTTTGTACAAGGGGTTGCATGCAGCTGAGGCAAGGCCTGTACAAAAGGGTCGCTGCCGGGCAGGGCCGACAGCCGCACCTTACAGGTAGAACTTGCGGAGATGCTCAATATTCCATGAGTTTTGCAATTTAATGCCATCTCCGGTCTCCAGACGGACTGCGCGAGATCTGGTGACTCATACTTCCCAGTAAGGGCCTTCCCACTTTGGCATCAACTTGTTTGCACCCATGGTAGACTGAACGCGCCTAAGGACAAGGTCACCTTCCTCAAAACACCGGGCATGAACCCTATGGCTGTGATAGTGGCGAAGGGCTTGCTGATAGCATGCAGCACGCGTAGCAGCCCGGAGACGGTTCTCCTCGAGTAGCACAACATCATCACGCCGATGCTGATCTGGCACAACTTCATCCTAGGCTAGCACTCGAGGAGACCCGTGAATGAGTTCCATGGGGATAATTCCTTCTGCCCCATAAACTAGGGAGAAGGGAGTCTGCCTGCTAGCTTGACTTTGTGTAGTTCTGAGGGACCAAAGAACCACCGGCAGCTCATCGATCCATCGCATGCCGCACTTCTGTAGCTTATCAAATGTTATTGTCTTGAGTCCATGTAGCAATTCAGTGTTTGCCCTCTCAGCTTGTCCATTTCTTCTTGGATATGCAACAGAAGCAAATGACATCTTGTTTCCATGGGCATGAACATATTGCATGAAGGCGCGGCTCGTGAATTGGGTGCCGTTGTTAGTGATGATCCGAAGAGGAGCCCCGAAGTGGCACACAAAATCTTTCAAGAACTTGATAGCTGAATGAGCAGTCACATTTCTCATGACAGCTACTTCCAGCCACTTTGTAAACTAGTTGATTGCAACGAACAAGATTTAAAGTCCCCGACAGCTCGGGGGAAGGGGCCGAGGATATCGACCCCCATACCGAAAATGGCCATAACAAAGGGATTGTCTGAAGTGCTTGTGCAGGAAGATGGATGTTCCTGGAATGGAACTGGCAGGATTCACACTTGGTGACTAGCTCGACCGCAGCTTGGAGGGCTGTGGGCCAATAGAATCCTTGCCAGAATGCTTTCCCAACTAATGCCCTTGATCCAATGTGGGATCCGCACATGCCTTCGTGTATCTCTGCCAGCAGTTCCTTTCCTTCTTCCCGGTAGATGGACTTAAATTTCACACCATTGGGCCTTCTTTTGTACAGAGTGTCATCGTCAAACTGATACATACTGGCCCGCTGGGCTACTCTTTCAGCTTCATCTTGCTCATCGGGATGTTTTTCGGTTTGGAGGAAGTGGACTATGTGCCTTTCCTAGGGCTTGGCAACAAGGTCTAACGGCACCTCCCCACTCGCGGGGGTGTGTTCCTCGACTGTGGGGACCAGTGGTCGAGCATGAGGGTGCAGCCCAGGAAGTGATGGGGAGTTGTTTCCGGGCGGGTCCCTGCCAGGAGCCCCGGGGGGCTCTACTGGGAAAGGCATACCAGAGTCCAACTTTCTCCTTTTCCGGGCCATTGTCGCCGGGGATACGAAGGGCTGAGTAAGATGGAGAACAAAAGTTCCTGGTTCCACAGGAAGCTTTTGCCCAACACACTTTGACAGATGATCTGCTATGCTGTTTTCCGCACGGGGTACATGCTCTGTTTCCAATCCGTAAAAGCGCTCCTCCAATCTTCTCAATTCCTCAACGTATGCCTCCATCAATGGACTTTGGTAATCCTTGTTGACTTGTCTCACCACAAGTTGCGAATCTCACCGAATGATCAGCTTCTTAATTCCCAATTCAACGGTAATCCTGAGCCCGGCAAGGAGCCCTTCATACTCTCTTGTATTGTTGGTTGCTTCCTCCCGAGGAAAATGCATGTGGACGACGTACTTCAGGTGCTCACAAATGGGAGCAATGAGAAGCACGCCAGCCCCTGCACCTTGCAGGGAGAAAGCACCATCAATATACATGATCCATTCTTGGGGTGCTTCTTTGCCAGGAATAATTGTTTCCACCACTTCTTCATCAGGGGTTGGTGTCCATTCTGCAATAAACTCTGCCAATGCCCTGCTCTGGATTGCTGAAGTGCTCTCAAACTTCAGGCCCAAGATGGATAACTCCAAAGCCCACTCCAATATTCTGCCGGTAGCCTCAGGGCTCCAGAGTATCCTTTGCAACGGAAAGCGAGTGATAACCGTAATCTCATGGGTTTGGAATTAGTGGCGCAATTTCCTTGAGGCCATGATGAGTCCAAAATTCTATTTTTGCATGCCAGAGTACCTTGATCTAGCCCTCTGTAGCAAGGATCTTATGAAGTACACTGGGCGCCGCACCACTTTATTCCTTGCCATGTCCTTGGTGTCATCCCTGCTATCATGCTCCTCTCTGTTCTGTTCCTCATCCGGTCCTGCCGGGCTTTGCTGATCCTCTGTTTCCTCTACTTCCCGATGTGCCACTAGGGCTGCACTAACCACTTGATTGGTTGCCGCCATGTATAGCAGCAATGGCTCTTGTGGTTTAGGAGCTACCAAAGTGGGCACAGAAGACAAGTAGGTCTTCAGCTCCTACAGTGTTGCATCTACCTCTAGGGTCCATTTTATGGGTCCTGCCTTCTTCAGCTAATTTAAGAACAGCAGGGCGCGCTCGACAGACTTGGAGATGAATCTGCTAAGCGCGGCAACACACCCTGTCAAACACCTCACATCTTTAACTGTCCTGGGTGCCTAGATCTACTCTATAGCCTTGATCTTATCTAGATTAGCCTCGATCCCGCGATGGGACACAAAGAAACCAAGTAGCTTGCCGGAGGGAACACCAAACACTCACTTCTCCGGGTTTAGCTTCAAGTTGATCTTGCACACATTGGCAAATGTCTCTTCCAGATCCTGGATGAGGGTTGATTTGTCCTTGGTCTTGACCCTAATACCATCCATATAAACCTCAATATTTCTATGCAACTATGGTTCAAAAACAATTTGGACCACCCTTGCAAAAGTAAACCTGACACTCTTTAACCCAAAAGGCAGGTGCAAAAAGTAGTACGTACCACATGGGGTTATGAAAGAGGTCTTCTCTTCGTTGTCGGATTCCGGGCTCCACAGACCCAAGATAGGTTCGAACTCAGGGGCTTGTGCGAAGAACTCAACCTCTCAAGCCGATCGATCCACTGTTCCCACGACCTAGCTTGATGAACATGACAGAGAAAGACATAGTAGTTTACCCAGGTTCAGGCCACCTTGCGGTGTAATACTACTCCTTCTTTGTGGTGGATTAGCCTCGCTAGGGGATGGGGATGAACTAGTACAAGTGGAAGAACAACCTCAGGAGGTGTGTTCTTGTGATGAGCGCTTGGTGGTTCGATGAGATGATCACCTGGTGAGTTGATCCATCTCTATGGTGGTGGCTAGACTCTATTTATAGTGGCCTTGGTCCTCTTCCTTCAAAACTTTGGCGGGAAGGGCAACGGCCAAATTTGAAGGGGAAAACCAAGTACATATAATCCGGACGAAAGGTGGTCTTCGCCTGCAAAGTCTCTGAGGGTGACATTGTGGTGGGCTCGGCAATGACATCCATCGTGCCGTTCTGCTGGTCTTGGTCTCGTTGCACGCAAATGGCCATCTTTGGCTGATTCCTTGGGACTCCACACCTACACTTGCCTCCTTTGCACCAAAGAGGAAACCTGCTGCTTTGCACCCGCTGGCGCGCGCCTGGCCTCGGTCGTCATGCCTGATGTCATTTCAGCCTCATGTGGCTGGGTCTTGCATAGAAATATCCGCTCCGCCTAGGAGGCCGCCTAAGGAGGCCTCTCCCTCGGGAGGTCTTGTTGTCGCCCGCCTCGTCAGGCTTGCCCTCGAGAGGGTCTTGTCTTGCTGCAGTCGAAGCTGGGACATCCCAGGCCGTCGATTGTCATGGGCCGCAGGCAAGTAAGTCTGGGTACCCTAGTTCCCAAAACATCGATAGAAGCCCCGGGGACCAAGGCGCGCTCGCACTTGGCTTCGAGGCGAACCCAAAGGGCAAGTAAGGAATGCTGCGGACCCTAATTTCTTGCGGGCCGTGATAACGTGTGGCGCTTGATAAGTCGTGGGAGCCTCCGCTTCCCCATGCTGCTCGGCAACCGTTCGACTTGACAATTACATCATGCATGTATAGAGAATCATCCTTACTTGAGATCATGGGAGGCCGATGATTTACCTTCTCCCGGCTATAAATGCGGGAGCGGGCGGAGCCCCCTGCTCATCTCCATCTTCTGGCTCCTTGCTCCTCCTTCTCCTTGCCCCACCGTCTTGCCAGAGCATCCATGGCGCTGATCAGGAGGTTCTCCGCAGCGGAGAAGGGAAATGCCCCTAAGATGGAACAGGAGCTGCTCTCGCCGAAGAAGAAGCCGGACCACTCCCGAGGCAATACTGACACGACCATGGTGACGCGACTTTTCCATGAACGGGCCCTGCCGGGCTTCCCGGTTCCCTTGTTCGCCCGCGCTCAGGGCCCTGTGCATGATGACCGGTGCCGTGGAGGAAGGCGAGCGGCAACCGCAAGGCTGCCTCCTTCGCGGACCCACGCCGAAGGCTCGGCCCGGGAGTTCATGGTGTGGTGGAAACGCCGCCGCACACATGGATTCGTCTCCCGAGGCCCTTTGCGGGGGAGATACCGCCGAGGGGACCCGTCGAGCTGTGGCTGCAGCATGACGGGTGCTATGGCCAGGCTGTAGAAGCGAAAGTCGAGGTCGTAGACGCCGGCAATGCCTTCATGACCCATGGGTGGTGCGCGATTGCCCGCGCGTGCCGCCCTGAGGGGGACCACACCATCTACTTCACATTCGACGGGGCGTCGACACTCTTCTTCAGGATCTTTGACGAGGAAGGCCGACGCTTGGGGTGCGGCTCTGACGGAGTCGTCTGTGGCATGTAGCCTAGCTGGACATAGCATCGCCGAGGACCAGGCCAGATGGGACCAGTGGCGACGGGTCACTGGAGGAACCCTAGTGCTGAAGGTAGGGGATCGAGGTAGAGGGAAAGGGGAGAGGAGATGCAAGCGGGTAGGGCAATGAACACCTGTGTGTTTGTTTTTACTTGAGGTCAGGCGTGACACAAGCGTCAACAGTTGCATTTTGAGTGTAATATTGGCAGACAACAGAGTCATTTCACTATTCCCCTTCCCTTCAAATTTTAGTGAGGTTCTACGCGAAACACCCTCTCCAAGGCGAAATTAGTTAAGCCCATGCCCATAACTCAAAAATGACTTCTTTACATCTTTTATGGCTTATTTTGACAATAAGCCCTGAAAACGCGTTATTGAACTGGCCCTTAACCTGCAATTCAATTGTGCGTGCAATGATGAATCACTCCTGCCTACGATAGTGTACATTTAGGCATCATCATACATGGCATAACCTAATCATGTGAATTCCATTGCAGAATCTGGAATATGCAATGTTTATGTTAGTTCATACGTTGCACATGATGTTTAAATGCCCCTTAAATCTGGTCAGTCAAGTGATGGTCTTTAAGCCTCCTTCTTTGCTTCTTTTCTTGATATGTAAGATTTGCTCACACATCTATTCAACTGCTTGTTTGCATCAGCCAGCCATACTAGGACTGTTTTCTTTGATTACTTGTTGTTCTTGACCTAACACTCTAACAGAGCTTATCAACGATTTAAACACTAAGGGCTGATGTAGTGGGGCCTTGTCTAACTCATAGGTGACATAAAGGTTTGGTTGTACACTAAAGTAGGCTCTCCAAGAGTACCTGGAGATCCAGTTCGAAGGTATGCCTAGTTTTTAGTAAATGCTCATTTCATTGTGTTTAAGTACAAGAGATGCGGCATGTTTCATTATGTGTTGTTGTTTTGTGATAATCTCATCCTTTTGTGTTCACAGACTGGAAAGTATGCATATTTATCTTCCAAGGAGACGAGTAACTAGTTTGTGTCACCTTGCAGAGGGGGTGCAATGAAGATAAGATTGAGGATTTCCAAGTACAATATGTTAGGAAGGAGCCTTGCAAGAGAAGTAGGAGTTGTGCTGAGCCTCTTGAACCTATTAAGGTAAGTCACTGTATGCAACTCAATAGTTCAATTCCTTGTTTGTTTCAGGCATAGCTAATTTTCTCTTTTCAATTGCTTTATTTGTCCTCAGTTAATGAGATGCCCAAAGAATCATGCCTGATGTTGGGTACTTGTATAACTATTAGTTGACATAATTAAAGGCCTTAACATTTAATTACTCTACCGAAGTGTGCCTGAAGCTTTGAAGTCTATTAACCAACTATTATTGCATCAGGCTCACAATCTAGTTTATACTACGCTAATGATTGCATAGTTTTGCCTGCTATAGTATGTTTGTATGAAGCCCTCTGCTGTTCATTATGCTCCCTAAGACTTTAAATGAGCTACAGAATGGCCAACTGCTTGCTTACTTATAAGCAACATGCTGTCTAAATTTGTAACTTGTCTGTGTTTTTGATTGGGCCCCAACATCATGCTCCTCTTGTGAGCTAAGAGGGATTTCTGTATGCAGGCTGCACAGACTATCTTTTTTATAATTTTGAAAATATCACCTGCTTATGCTTCATGACGTGTAACATTATTGTTAGTTCTATTTGCCACGTAGTACAAAATAGTGTCTTGTTCGCTTCAATTTTGTAACTATATATTTGCCCTAGTCATGTGTACTTACAGAAACATTTCAGGATGAAGTGACATCAACACAAATATCTGCGAGCAGTGCAGCATGGTCGTTACCAAATGATTATGGATTGAAATTGGAATGTGCTGATGTTCTCGAGCATCAACTGGACATGCAGGTATTAGATGCAGGAGTCAAAAAAATAAAACAAGACACTGAGGTAACCACGAAGGAATTGGAGATTTTGCAGACCGAAATTTTTGCTATCTGAATCCGGCCAATCCTATTTTCTGAAGAGATTATAGTTCAAATGGAGTTAAGTTGATGCGCGTCCATGATGTATGAGCTGTATTTGCCCAGTTCAAATTGGAGATTTTGCTGTTTGTATATGCTTTATTATCACCTGTGCCGAACCATAATGCCTTGTGGGTATAATCGGCTGTAATTTCTTTATTGTATAGTGTAGGATTATTCTACATTTCTATGCCTTGGTATCTTTGTTGTATAGTGTATGTTTTTTAGCGGTGATAGTATTGAGTAGGATAATTCTTTGAATACGCTATATCATTCAAACGGGGGCCAACTCGCCCAAACATTGTAGTGACCATGGCCGTCCACGGGCCGTACGGTCCATGGGCCATGTACGGGCCGAAGGATCCATGGGCCTTCAATGGGCCGTCGGGTTCATGGGCCTTCTACGTCCCGTAGGATCCATGGGCCTTCTACGTCTCGTAGGATCCATGGGCCTTGTAAGGGCCGACTCATTTATGGGTCTTGTACCTGCCTTTAATGGGCCGTAGACGGGCTAGAGTGGAAATCGTACGTTTTATGGGCTGACCATAACGGGCCGTTAATAGGCCATATTTGGTGATGCTATGAAAATGGCCCAACAGATTAACGGTCTACAAATGGGCTGACTGTAACGACGGGCTGAATTTGGCCCACAAGCAGAAAATGACCATTGGTCGGGGCTGTTAACAGGTTATTGGATCCAAAACCAGACCCGATAGCTTAACGGTGTTCCGTTACGGTGGATGCCACGGGTCGATCACCCTTGCCGAAAGCACTTCTGTAACGCGCGATTTATCGTCATGGAAGTGGACACTTCCGTGATGATAATTTTGGTAATGTCATGGAACATTTCTATGACAGCACAGGTATGACTATCTTGATTCTGTCATAAAATCGTCATGGATGTACATGCATGACAAAAAACGCGACCTACTGTGACAAACACGTATAATCACGAAAATGTATTTTTTTTGTAGTGATTGCTGCCATTCCAAGGCCTGCTTCTGGGCTTTCAGCTTGACGGGTCGGGCATGTGGGCAGATAGCAAGGTGGTGCTCGATTACCTCCCTGGGAACACCGGGGATATCATCAGGCTGCTAGGAAAACACATCGATATTCACCCGCGGGAAGGAAACAAGCGGGCTTTCCTTTGTGTCATCAAGGGTGGCGCTGATAGTAAAAGTACCATCAACGGCAGGCAGCCTTGCCGGGACCTTCTTTACATGGGAAGCAGCAACCTTGGGTGTCTTGCTATTGGAACTCTCCCGCACGTCATCAATGGGTGCCGTGCACTCGGTGGGGGGAAGCTTCCTGGATTCCTTGTCGGTGTCCTTACTATCCTTCTTCTTTCCTTTGCTTTCCATGGCGAACACCGCAGCCTCGGCGGCCTCTGTCACGACAACGTACCAGTACATCTTCTCCATGCAAATGATTACATCTTTCTCATCTGATGGAATGGAAAGGACCCCCATCAGCCCTGGCATCTTCAAGGTGTTTGAGGCATAGTGGGATGCCACCATAAACTCTGCTAGGCTGGGCGTCCAAGGATCCCATTATACGGCAGGGGGAGATCAACCACATCAAACATAATCTTCTCAGTCCTGTAGTTCAAGTCCCATCCAAACGTCACTGGCAACGTGATCTTTCCCTTAGGATGACTCCTGCCAGGATTAACTCCTTGAAACATGCTAGTGGCCTTGAGCTCTTCCTCTGCTATCTGAAGCTTGCTGATAACCTTTGGGGAAATCAGATTTAACTCGACCCCGCCGTCAACCAGCATCTTTGTGACCTTGAGGTTGCAAATTATTTGAGAGACCAACAATGGCAAACACCCCACCGCAGAAGTGCGGTCAAGATGGTCCTCTTCGTCAAAGATTATGGGTGTGCATGACCATTTGAGTGGCTTCCGAAACTGTATTGATGGCACCACGACATTGACTTCACGTGTCTACCATTTGAGTTGGCATGAGAGGAGTGCCAAGACGCACCCCCCGTCAATACACAGGGCATGAGTGTCCTTCTAGAATTCCTGCACGTTGGTTTCCTCCTCATCCCCTTCATTACTCTCATCATTGCAAACCTCTTTCTCTCGGCCCCTGGCGGGCTTTCCTTGGTTCCGAAAGGCCTTGTCGATGCGACTTGCTTCATCGCCTCGGCCCTTCCCGCCAGTGTCATTCTGACCCTTTTCCTTATCACGCTTCTCATACTCAGCCCTCTACCTCTTTACGAGCTGATCAACCTGATGACAGTCTTGGAGATCGTGGCCCTTGGTCTGATGGATCTTGCAGTATGGCTCGTCACCTTTCCCAGCCCTTCTCGGAAGCTGCAGCCTCCCGGCAGTTAGCGCACACGGGAACTTCCTTGCTGGGGGTCTCAACTTTAGCCTGTTTGCCGATACTAAGTGTGCCTGATCCTTCAACGGTCATCACTGCCTTATCTTTGCGCCTCTTGTTGCGCTTCTTGCTCTTCTTCTTCTTCTTCTGACTGGCAGACTCATCGTCATCCTCTGAATCGAGCTCTATGCAATCCTCCTCCCTAGGGAGCCTTCTTCTTTCCTCCACCCGAGCACACTTGTCCACCAAGGTGTAAAGCTCCTTCACAGTCTTGGGAAACCCCACATACATCTTAGAACGTACCCTGCGGTTGTGCACATTGGACTGGAATATAGCTATCACAGCTGTTGGGTGGATGTTTGGGATATTTCTGTGGACTCTGCTGAATCTCTGTAAATACTTGCATAGTGTCTCTCCTTCTTTCTGTTGGAGCATCTTCAAGTCGCTGGGCCGCCCTGGCTCTTGATGGCAGCCAATGAAGGCGTCAATGAAATGATGGCATAGGTCAAACCACGATGAAATGGAGTTCTCCGGCAAGTGAATCAACCAAGATCTCACATTATATTTGAGTGCCAAAGGGAAATAGTTGGTGAATACCTTCTTATCTCTTCCCCCGATAGCTTGAACAGCGATGGTGTACATGCACATGAACTCTGTTGGGTTCAGCCTTCCGTCGTACTTCTCAAGTATCTCTGGCTTGAATGTGCGAGCGGATGGCCAACGGACTTGCCGCAGCTCCCGAGTAAAAGCAGGGCACCCAGCCTCGAAAGGCAGGCACCCACCATCCTCGAGCACAGGCTCGTTGACGTTCAGACCACCACACCCATCGGTCTAGCGGTGGTTGTCACGGCGTTGCTAGTTGACGAGACGCGCGGATCCCATCCGCCCGTCCTCCAGGGCTCGCCGTTGGCCTAAACGTGCTTGAGGGTCGGAAGAGGCCATTGAGACATCGTCGTGTTCTTGATTTGATAGTGCTCGCGCTAGCGGCTGTGTGGGGACTGTACAGTCGGACCAAGATCAAGCCAGAGATGCAAGATACCGCCAGGAGAAAATCCTGTCGGCATTCTAGGAACGGGGGTCCCCAGACTTGCCTGCCTGCGGCCTGCAGCATGGCTCAGTAGTGGCCCAACACGGCCCGTCTTCATCGACCCAAGTTAAAGACCCTCACGAGGGGCCAAGCCTCGCGGGGCGGACGACACAAGGCCTCCCCAAGGGCGGCCTCACCAGGCAGGCTCGCGAGGAGGCAGAGAGATCAAGGCAAGGAGTACCTCGCGTGGTGCTCATGACGCAAGCCATGACGATCAAGACCAGGCGGGCGCCAACCTGCGCAGTGTCCTCGTTTCCTCTTTGGGGCAAAGGGGGAAGGCGCAGGCGTGGAGTACCGAGGCATCAGGTAAAGGTTTCCATATCGGTGCAACGAGACCAAGACCAGCAAGACGACATGATGGAGGTCACCATGGAGCCCAATACGGCTTCATCACCAGTGCCTTTGGCAGTCGAAGACCACCTTTAGTCAGGATAGCTTGTACTAGTTGTCCCCTTTCAAAATGGCCGTTGTTGGACCCCTTCCCGCTCAATATTTGGGAAGAGGACCAGGGCCCCTATAAATAGAGATAGCCACCACAGTAGAAGGGAGAAGTTAGGTTCATCCGCATTCCACCACAAGAACACCTCTCCTCGTGAGGCTATTCTTCCCCTGTACTGTTCATCACCAGCCCAAGAGGCAATCCACCACACCACACACAGGAGTAGGGTATTACTCCACAACGGTGGCCCCAACCTGTATAAATCTTGTGTCTCTTGTGTTGTTCATCGTGCTAGCTTAAAATCGCGGCGAGGTTGTGGGCGTGTTTCGGTAGGGAGAAGATCTTCATGCGCACCCCAGAGTTTGAACCTTAAGGGTTTTGCCAGAACCACATATCCGACATTTGGCGCGCCAGGTAGGGGTGTGCCGAAATCTTTCCTCTGCTAATAAGCATCCCATCGCTTCGTCACATCCATGGCAGATGCTCGCCGAGCTCGCGCCGAGCGCCGGGCTTCTCTCGCTGCCCAGACAGCTCCCGTGGGCGGGCCTCCTCATCATTCTCCATTGCCTGCCGCCAACGCTGCCACCGGCCCGCGGGGAACGAGCAGCAAGCGTCTTCGCTGCATCCCTCGATGCGGCGGGAAGGCCACACCGCCACTCCGTCACTGATCCCAGCTGGTTCGTCGTCTCACGCTCGTTGGACCCCACCAACGTGCAGGTCGCGTTGCTCCTGGCACGTGAGCTCCTGCACTACCGCCCTGTCGACGACCTCTATGAGGAGTGGCTCGCTTGCATCACCGATCTCGTCAGCACCGCAGGGGGCTCTCCTGCACCGTCTCTCTCGCTGCCTCGCCCTCCATCGTGCATGGGCGACGTGGCTCAGGGGGAGCCTCCGCCATCTCCTCCTCAAGAAGGCGCCCTGGCTCCAAGGCGCGCGACCCTTGGACGAGACCCACCGCGTCCAGCGCCTGCACGGCAAGAAAGGAGCTGCCAAGAAATCCCTCGGCCTCAAGAAGGCGCTTGCGTGCTCCCTGCACCAGCATGACAAGACCCCGCGCTGCCCCTAGCGGCGGCGCGTGGGAACCATCAAGAGCAGGGCCTGCGTCTGCGAAATGCTCCGGTGGCCACCGCAGGCTATCGCGCCTTCACCACCGAGCTGCGTAGCATCGCCTGGCCCGGCAAGTTCATGCCGGACCTGCCTCCTCGCTATGACGGCACCGTCGACCCCATGGAGTTCCTGCAGCTCTACGAGCTGGGCATCGAGGCGGCCAACGGAGACGAAAAAGTCATGGCGAACTAGTTTCCCATGGCGCTCAAGGATGGTACCCGCACCTGGCTCCTGAACCTGCCTCCCTGCTCGATCTACTCCTGGGCGAGATGCGCAGCCGTTTCATCACCAACTTTAGGGGCACTCGCGACCGCCCTCCGGCCGTGGGTGACCTGCACCGCATCAAGCAGCAGCCTCGAGAGACCCTGCAGATGTACATCCAGCGTTTCAACAACGCTCGCCTCAAGATCCCTAAGGTGACTAAGGAAGCCATCATCTCAGCGTTCTCTGATGGCGTTCGTGACGTCAAGATGAAGGAGGAGCTCGCCATCCATGAGGATCTATGCAAATCTCTAGAGCTGTTCAACCTGGCGACAAAGTGCGCAAGAGCTGAGGAAGGGCGCCTCTCCCTCCTTGAGCTCCCAGCTGCTGACCCAGAAGAGAAGAAGGCCAAGGCAAGGACGTGAAGCACAAAGGAGCAACCATACTCGCAGCAGAACCAGACACGAAGCACGGCAGGGACCAGCCAGAGTCGTACAAGGGCAACCGGTTCTGCGCCTACCACAACCTCTACACCCACAACACCAATGAATGCCAGGAGCTCAGGGCCGTTCGAGAAGGACGCATCGGTCGATGCCCCGAGTGCAACGACCGGGGCTACGGCCGAGGAGGAGGAAGAGGCGGAGGACGATGGGACGACCGAAGCCCTCGCTAGGAGTGGCGTGACCGACCTTGCGAGGATCGCTGGCAGGACCAGCCTCGCGAGGGAGCCTGGATGGATCAGCCTCGTGAGGACCGCCCGTAGGGCAACGCGGGTCTTCCTCCTCTGCCACCACCTCCAAGAAGGAATGATGACCACCACCAGGACGAGGGGGCTGGGGGCTTCTAGGAGCCACGTGCGCTTGCATCCTGGGCGGTGCCAAGGCCCTAGCTTCTCATTGCATCTTCAAGCAGTTTGCTCGTGAGGTGAATGCAGTCCTCCCCAAGCTCGAGGCCACGCGCCCTCTCAGGTGGTTCAAGTGCGCCATCAGTTTCAGCTTAGCAGATCAACTCAAGTGTGTGGCTACAGCTAGCGTCCTCCCAATGCTTTGTTCCCAGTCATCAGCAACGTGCAAGTTACCAGGACCCTCATCGACGGCGGCACAGGACTCAACGTTCTGTCCGTCGAGATGTTCAATAACCTTCAAGTGCCATATGATCAACTTCAGACTACCGATCCTTTCTCGGGAGTCACTAACGACTCCACTACCCCGATACGGCAGGTGTGCCTCCCTATCACGTTCGGACAGCGCAACAACTACCATACCGATCTCATCGACTTCAACGTCACCCACATTCGCCTGCCATACAATGCCATCCTCAGGTATCCAGCCCTGGCCAAGTTCATGGCGGAGACTCACCATGGCTACAATGTCCTCAAGATGCCAGGAAGAGATGGAATCATCATAGTCCCCTACAAAGAGAAGGATGTGGTGTGCTCCCTCGAGCGCGCCTTTCAAGCTGCATCAATCGAGGACCCAGACAGCAAGGGCGAGAACCCTCTTGAGGTAGTTCCCAAGAAGAAGAAGACATCGCCCAGCTTAAGGCCTCTGGAGGTTGGCACCTCAGGAAGCGTTGCATCAGGATCCGATCCGTGCAAGGGGCGCCTCCCTCCATCGCATAGGAAGGCGCGCCCGGCGTCCTGCTCAGGCAGGGCTCGAGGGCTCTCTTCTGGAGGGCCTCGGACTTTGCCAAGATCACGAGGGAGGCGCTCGGGCACCAATTGGAGGCGTGCTTCGCGGCACGTTTCCCTCAGGAAGGCATGGGGCAAGAGAGGCCCAACCCTCAGGAGTTCATCACCAAGACCACTCAGGAGCTTCAGGAATAAAGAATTATGCGCGTCTATCACTGTTTACCTGGTGTAGCTCCCCATCCAGGTGAGGATGGCGGGCTGCGCGTCTGCATCGACTACCCAGGGCTCAACCGAGCCGCGTCTTAGGAGTGTCTTTGGCCCTCGTGCGTGGGACGTTGCGAGGGTCCACCACACAACTACGTTCTCCTGCCTTTCGGCTTGCCGAACGCGGTTGCCACTCACCAGCGCCATCTGTGGAGCATTCTGGCAGCTCAGGAGGCCAAGCATCATGCGATCCTGGCAGAGATGGAGATGGTCCTCGAGGAACCGCCTGGATCCCCAGAGCCTCCCGAGGCTCAGGGCTCCGGTGGCTCGTGAGGATTCGCCTCTTCACCATGCACCTTCAACTACTCCAACACCCCCTCTACAATGGTATAAGGTGACATCTTTTGAGTTCATTTCAGCTGGGAGTGCCCTCAGGGCTGCATCATTCCCAGGTCGTGTGGTTCTGTCCCTACGGCATGTATCCCTTTTGCTTATGTCTTTAGTTTACCTTGCTGGGGGCGCCCCTCGGGCTGCATCATCCCCAAGCCACTCGGGCCTGACCCAGCGGCATGTACCCCTCCTGCATTTATCCAAGTTGATTTGCCTTTCATGCTTAACCTGCCTATGATTATCATCTGCCGCCTACCACGGGCCTTCTCTCCCTCATGCAAATCGCTTGCGCATTAAAAGGGGGGCTCCTGAGCATTGCGACTCAGGAGCTCTTACTGGCTCTCCAGCCCTCAACCCCTGGCCTTGTCCACGACATCACGACCTGGCATACCAGCGGCGGCCGAGCTCGCTCGAGGGTCGGGACCTGAGGACATAGAGCATTTTTATCTAACCATCTCGCAGGAACACACAACCGTCCAAGGCTCAAGACCAGGTGCAACCTGCCTTGAGGTAGGGCCTCGTGAGTCCCGCGCTGGCTCACGAGTGCCCAGATACACCTCGTCTAGCCCTGCCATGCAAGCCACATGTCAGGTGGGGCTGTACACGCCCCGGGGGCTCCTCCCGAAGGGCCCCCCCCGCCCATGTACCAGTGGAAGCACCATGCTCCGTGCTGGCTGATGACACTGCCGAGGACCGGCTATTCCCGTACACATACGGAAGCGCTATGCTCTGCGCTGGTGATAAACAACTGAGGGCGGCCCACGGCCGTATCAACCTCAGGGAGCCCAGAGCTCAGTGTCTGGCCTCATCGCAAAGCCTCCCCTCTGGAGCACCACGCGAGGGGGCTGGACACGGGGGCTGCGCCCGGGCCATGCCCGAGCACACGCCACCCAACCAGGTCCCTCGGACCTGGTCATCGCGGGCCCCTCCCCGAGCGGAGCCAAGGTATGAAGACCGTTTGAACGTCAAGGGGGACTCCTGAGCATCGCGACTCAGGAGGCTAACTGGTCACGTAGCCCCTCACTCCTTAGTTCCGCAAGGCTAACGGCGGTTGAGGTATGCGCGGGGTCGGGCCCTGCCAACGTAGAACGCCAGATCCACCCCAACACTCCCTCCGTATTTGTTGTTCGCGCGTCAAGGGGGACTCCTGAGTATCGCGACTCAGGAGCCTAACTTGTCATGTAGCCCCTCACTACTTAGTTCCGTCCTGGTGATCCGGTCGGGGCTAACGGCGGCTGATGTATGCACGGGGCCAGGCCGTGCCGATGTAGAACACAAAGCAAATAGGAAGTAAACCGCAAAATCTCGAAACAAATCTAGAAGCAAATATTACAAACCATAATTGTCTTCGTGATACCAAACGTAAGTTTAAACGCCTCCGTGAGGCACAGTGCATATTGCAGGAATTAAAACAGGAAAGTAGCCGCGAGCAGATCACCCTTGGGCAAAGTCATCATTCGTTAGGAGCCCTGCCTCCGTGGTGGTGTTACCTCCATCAGCTCCACCTCCCAAGGCCGCAGAATCAGCAGCACCTTCCCTGGGCACGGTGGCAAAGGCGCGGAACTTCGCCAGCAGGGCTTTCGCTCAGCCCTTCACGGCTTCAGCAGCAGCGGCGGAGCGCTCGTCGTCCACGGGCTCCAGCAGCTCGTCAAGGTTGGCATTAGGGTCGCGAAGGTAAACGTGGATGAAGATGCGCGACAGCGCCGCAGAAGAAAGGACGCGAGCTTCAACCTCGTCCATGGGGCCAACTCCGGTCACAACCACATCAAGCGCATCGACCAAGAAGGGAAGCAGCTGGGCGGGGCCATCCTTTGCCCCAGCCAGCGGCTTCTATAGGCCACCATCATAGAGCGTCTTCAGCGCCTTGCAAGATCTCACCTCAAGATCCGTGAAGGCCACGCGATCCTCAGTCAGGACCTTCGCCTTGGCGTCCAGCTCAGCCCTCTCCATCTTCAACTTCTGCTCCAGCGTCTTCAGTTGGCCACATTCAGCGTCCAGCTCAGCGTCGCGGTCCCTGATGGCATCCACCCGAGCCTTCATCTCCTCCTCCTTCGCCTAACGGTCGCGAGCCTCTTTGGCAAGCTCGTCGCGCAAACCCTGCAGCTCGGCCTCCAGCGCTTTGCAATGGTCCTGGGCGACCGTGGCATCGTTCAGCACTACATCACGATTGGCTGTGGCCTGGGTGGAGGCTTGCTTCTCCTCCTCAAAAGCTGCTACAGCCCGGCTTAGCGCCGCTCGGACAGAGGCATTAGAGTGAACCCAGCCAAAGATCAGCTCCAGGCGCCCAACCACCAGGCAAGAGTTGGCGCCCTGGAGGTCTTTGCGTAGCTGGCCCAGCTCGGTAAGGGCACGGTCCAAGACAGCGGAGGAGGCAAAGGAATCCGGAACCAGTGGTGCAGGAGGTGGAGGCGGCAGCGTGATCATGACTTGGGGGACTGTGAGCTCCTGAGTCTTGTCTGCCTCAGCAACAGCATCAGACACCAGCACCGCCAGAGTCAGCGGGGCCACGGGGGCTGGCACCATGCCAGAGCGCTCCTCTGGGCCTCGTGAGGACGCGCGGGCAGGGGAGGTGCGAGCTCCACTACCTCCCCTCCCCATAGGCGAAGGCACAGCTGTGGCAGATGAGCCTGCCCTAGGTAGAGCCACCGTGCCCCCCTTCTTCTTCTTCGCCGCAAGCGGCGGTCTGACCAAGTGATGGAGAACGTCAAGCCTCGGCAACAAAAACAAGAACAAGATGGAGTTCGAGCACTTACTAGTCAACCGCGGCATAGGCCACCGGCCTCTTGCCAACCTTAAAGCCCGTAAGCCTCTTGGTCCGGGGGGCAGCCTCGAGAGGTCCAGGAGCGGAAGAAGGCGTACCAGAAGGGCTAGAGCCGGCCTCGGGCGGTGCCTGAACCGGAGTAGCCCCCAAAGAGATCAGCGCCGACCTGTCCTTCTTCGGGATCACGGACAGATCCTCCTCCTCCCGCATGGTGTCGGCCTCGTCGTCGTCCGGCAGGGTGAGGAGGATGCTGGCCCTGCGTCGAGGGGAAGTCTCCCCCGTCCCCTCAGCGGTCACCTCCGATTTGTGCTCCTCTTCTTCTTCGTCTTCCTCTCCTCCCCCGCGGGAATCATCGGAAGACACCTCCACCGGCACCGTCGCTCCCTGGCCCTTAAGAGGTACCGCCGGCACCAGACCACGCCCATCAAAGGTCGGCATGGCATCCACCACCTGTTGCCAGTCATCGCGAAGGAACAGGGGGCAGGAGCGCCCTCCAAACCTTCTACATCCTATCCAACCAAGAGGCGGAGAGCTGCAACCAGATCCTCATCGGCCAGGGCTGCCGAGTTCAGGCGAAGATTGTCGTCCGTGCCCCCAAGCATCCACAACGGGAGCGAGTGCGCCTGAAGTAGAGCCACCCGCTGCGTTAGGAACTCCCTCAGGAGCATGGCCCCTGTCAGCTTCGCCGCCTTCATGTTGCTCGGCCTCAGGTCGGCGTTCATCTTCTCCAACACTGGCTACGCCCGTCTGTCATAGAGCTTCGCACAGGACCACCCCTCGTCGGCCTGGGGCTGCTTCGTTGGCAACACCAACCAAGAGTGGATGCATCTGGCATCCATCATGACCCACTTGCTCCGGAAGCCATCGACCCTCTTCCCGGTCTTCGAGATCGCATTGGCCTTTGTCACAACCAATATGCGATACTATCCTAAAGAGACTCGAAGGTCCCACCAAGGATAGAACCGCATATTGATACGCTTTTGCAAGGTGGATATCATTACATCAACAATACATAATAAATGGGGATACATACAAGAGGCATACAATGTCACACGAATTCATCAATACATCATACATAAGATCAACATCCGACTACAGATGAAACACAAACAAAAACTCAACGACATCCACCCTGCTAGCCCAGGCTGTCGACCTGAAATCTATCCCCTGATCGAAGAAGAAGCAGAAGAAGAACTACAAAACAAGCAAGCATCTCTCAAGCATCAAGACCATCGCATAACCTATACCTGCAACTGTTGTTGTAGTAATCTATGAGCCACGAGGACTCAACAATTCCATTACGATGGGTATCAAGACTAGCAAAGCTTAATGGGTAAGGAAAGGATAAGTGGTGAGGTTGCAGCAGCGACTAAGCATATATGGTGGGTAACATACACAAATAAGAGCGACAAGAGAAACAAACGGAATGGTCGTGAAGCTAGCAATGATCAAGAAGTGATCCTGAACTCCTACTTATGTCAAACATAACCCAAAACCATGTTCACTTCCCGGACTCCCCCAGAAAGAGACCATCACGGCTACACACGCGATGGATGCATTTTAATTCGAATCTGGTGTCAAGTTCTCTACAACCGGACGTTAACAAATTCTCATCTGCCACATAACCGCGGGCACGGCTCTCGAAAGTTTATATCTTGGAGGGGTGTCCCAACTTATCCCATCACAAGCTCTCATGGTCAACGAAGGATATTCCTTCTCCCAGGAAGACCCGATCAATCTCGGAATCTCGGTTTACAAGACATTTCGACAATGGTAAAACAAGACCAGCAAAGCCGCCCGATGTGCCGACAAATCCCGATAGGAGCTGCACATATCTCGTTCTCAGGGCACACCGGATGGGCAAGACGTCGGGTTGGCATAGACCCTGGTTGCCCAGGGGGCACCGGACATCGCCCAGGTTGGGCCAGCACTCGAAGGAGCACTGGCCCGGGGGTGGGGGGTAAAAAATAAGGATGACCCTTAAGTCTGCAGAACCCAAGAGAAAAAGGCTTATGTGTCAAATGTTAAAACCAAGGTTGGGCCTTGCTGGAGGAGTTTTATTCAAAGAGAACTGTCAAGGGGGTCCCATAAATCACCCAACCGCGTAAGGAACGCAAAATCAAGGAACATAACACCGGTATGATGGAAACTAGGGCGGCAAGAGTTGAACAAAACACCAGGCATAAGGTCGAGCAAATTGGCAAATGATAGGTAGTGCAGCATAGCGATAGAACGAAGCAACTAGCATAGAATGATAGTAGTGAGATCCAGAGTAATGGTCATCTTGCCTAAAATCCCGCTAGGAAGAAGAATGAGTCCATGAAGAAGATGAATCCACGAAGACGAACCAAGCGTAGATGAACGAATCCTCACGATCGCAAGAAAACAGGAACTAACGAGAAGGAGCACAACCGGAAAGAAGCAAACAACAAGGTAAACACACAACACATAGACATGGCATGATGCTCAACCAAGTATGATGCATGACAAAGGCTATATGATGCTACTCATGGCAAGAGATGATGCATACAAGAGCAACACATCAAAGCAAGTTTAGATGAAGCTGGAAACAACATATAACTAATCCGGTAAGTCCTCATATGCAAATTTCGAAATTGGTCCAGATCTGAATAAACCTTATGTTTAAGTTGTTAAACAGAATGTTAAGATGCACCAAGATGATCTACACGAAATTCTAGTCAAGTTACATATAAAGTTCATTTAGTTCGGAGTTACGGCCTAGAAGATATGAGCAAAACAAGTTAAACATGGCATTGATGCAAAATACATCCAAACATCAATCAAACACACTCAAAACATGGATGCAACATGATAATATGACACTACATGCAAAGTCAAGCAAGTTTCATATAGAGCACACTCCAAACGGAGCAACGGTTCAACACATACACATGAAACAAGTTTAAAGGACAAGCTGTCCAAAACATCAATTAGGCATCTAGCAAGCATCAAAACAATATGCTACAACACCTCAACATGAAGACACAAGGCATGGACATGATGTACAGGTAAATCACGAAAAAACATGAACACTGAGCTATCTCCAGAGAACAATAGAACATGGTCAAAAGGACATGGCAACATTGCAAATAATAACAGTTTACAGACTTAGCAGAAATAACATCAGGTTGAAATGTTTAGAGCTATCAAACAACATGCTACAGGAACTTATCATGGAAACCGAAGGCATGGCATGCTACTAATAAATACAAAGAACAAAACTCCCTTACTGAACTAATATCAAAGATCACCATAAAACAAGGTAGCATCCATGCAAACATGGCAAGTAATATAGCAGATTCAGTCATGGCAGGAACAACGATAAGTACGCATGTTAGTGAGCTTGTACCACTCACCACAGAGCAGTAAATGGCATGACAAGGTGACAAACAGTAAGAAGACACATATATGAAGCTAAGCATGGCAAGAGGAAGTTCATAGGGGTGCATGGATCACTAGCAAAACACATGGCCAAACTGAACTTAATGTTAACAGGCTGACAGCAACATTATTTAGCAATTTGAGATCAAGGTTACAACAAGCTAAGGCAGGCTATAAATGAAAACAGGGGCATCGATGGATAGATAATTACATGTATAAGAAAACATCTTTAGTTAACATCTCTAGATTATGCACATAATGACTTGTAGCAGCAGGTTTATATAGCATCATGATGTAACAGATTCAGCCTAGCAAAACAGAAACAGCAAGTACCCTACTTCACAAGTTTGATGCACTCACTACAAGGCTCACAAAAATACATGGATTACACCACTGTATATAAGACATGATGTAGCTCAAAATTCATGTAGACATTAAGCTCATAGGATGCACACACAAAATGCAATGAAAAAGACAAAACAACAAGTTCTGTTAACAAACAGAAGTTAACATCACATAGCACTCTTGCAACGATGATTCAGGCATCAAAATGAACTCAAACAAACATGTCACAATGGAATAAAATGACGAGCACCTCATGATGAACATTTTGATATATTGTGCATGCAAAACGGAGCTACATGCATGAAGATATGATATGATGAACAAGTGCACATGAAGTGAAAATTTCAGGACGGGTGAAATATACCCTGCTGGTTCTAGGGTTAGCTCAGCACAGATTTCGAGGCGGGGCCGGAGTAGTCGCCGGAGACGATGGGGACGATGGTCAGAGTGGAGGGAGAGGTCAGGGAGGTCGGGGAAGGACGGATCCGGTCATCTCCTGACCAGATCCGGTCGGAGGGACCCGTGGCGGCGGCGTGGCCGACGGGATCTGGGCAGCGGGGCCTCGCCTGAGATCCATGGAGGCAGCAGTGCTGCTGTCTTGGGCAGAAAGAGGAGGGAGGTCAGGGAGCAGGGAGAGAGTGGAGAAAGGAGGAGACGGGGTCGAGGGAGAGGTCGACCTGGCGGTCCCCGGAGGCAGCGAGGTCGCCGGAGGGCGACACGGCGAGGCTCGCCGGCGGGAGGCCCTGCCGAGGCCGAGCAGGGTCGGGCAGCGCCTGGCAGAAAGGACTAGAGGGGCGCGCGAGGCGCTCGGGCCCGTTGCAGCCCGGGGCGGGCCTGGCGGGCCGCGGTTGCGGGAGAGAGGCTGGGGCACGTGGCCGCCCCTGGTTGGCTCCAAGGCGGTGGGGACGGCAGCGTTGACCCGTTGGACGGTGCGCCGGCGCTAAAAACGAGGATGGAGGCGGCGGCTGACTACGGAAAATGAGGAGGGGGTAGGTAGGAGGCCAAAAATGGTAGGGGAGGCGTCTATATATAGAAAGAGGGCTAGGGTTAGGGGTTTTGCTCCGTTTTGGAGCCGTTCGATCGCCATCGGACGCCCCGTAGCGGAGAGGGTCTAGGTGAGTGGTTAGTGGGCTATGTAGATGGGCTAGGCCTTAAGTAGAGAAGAGATAGCAGCACGGCACGGGTTTTCGGAGACCGAAACACACGATGAATACACCCGGCTATATTGCGGTTGTAAGAATAATGGTTGGGCTATCAAACGACTCCGAATGCGATGAAATTTGGCAGGCGGCCTACCTACACTATAACACGGCCGCACGCCAACTTTCATCCCATTCCGAGAACATTTTTATGCCACTTATAAAATAATATTTTGGAGGTGCCGCGGGCGCGTGCGAGTGTGGTTGGGCTCAGAATGGACAACACAGAGAACCGGGGGAACTCAAACGGATGCAAGTTTTGAAAAACATGCAGATGAAATGCAGATGATGACATGGCGAAATGCTACCCGCAATCAAATGACATGGCAACAACGATGAATAACTGGAGGACACCTGGCGCATCGAATCTGGGGTGTTACAGCCTTGGAGTACGCGACGAAGCCAGTGCATGCCGAGGTATGACCACCGATGATTCGGAGGGAGAAGAAGTGGCTCAGCAAAGCCACGGACATCATCACCCCAACATGCACCTTGCAGTAGTAGGCAAAAATCGACAAAAGGAGAACGGAGTTGGGATGAAGATTAAGGGCCTGCAACCTGTAATGGAGGAGAACGGCGTAGAAGAACTCGGAGAAGGGAGGAACTAGGCCGGCGATGACGATGCTCATGAAGAAGGGGTAGAAGGTGCTCCCCTTAGCCTCCGGCTCGGCAGAGCCGGCTCGGAGTCTGTTCTCCCCCATCTCTCTGCCCTTCACCGCCGTCATCAGGCGCGTAGCAACGAGATTCTTCTCCGACATGTTGGGGGGATCCAGGGCCGGCGAGTACCAAGCCGGCAGGGCCTCGGTCACGGCCTTGCGTGGCGCCATTGCTCGCTGAAAGGGGAAGGATGGAGCGGATTTGGAGATTTCAGAAGCAAGGGAGCAAGGAAGGCGATCTGCAGCAAGGCGAACAAGAGCAATGAAGGCAAGCCTTACCTAGGCCAACCTTTTGTCAGTCGGGCAGTTGCCGAGGTAGCGTGGGGAAGCAGAGACGCCCACGTCCAATCAACCGCCATGCGGCAACCAAGGTCGCGGGCTGTTGGGGCCCGCGGTGCTCCATGCTTACCCTTTGGCTTCGCTGCTAAGCCAAGTGCGAGCATGCCTTGGGCCCGGGGGCTACTGTCGGTGTTCTGGGAACAGGGGTCCCCAGACATGCCTGCCTGCGTCCTGCAGCGTGGCTCAGCAGTGGCCCAGCATGGCCCATCTTCATCGACCCAAGTTCAAGACCCTCGCGAGGGGCCAATCCTCGCGGAGAGGACGACACAAGGCCTCCCCAAGGGCGGCCTCACCAGGTAGGCTCGCGAGAAGGCGGAGAGATCAGGGCAAGGAGTACCTCGCGAGGTGCTCATGTGGAAGCCATGACAATCAACACCAGGCGGGCACCAGGCGGGCGTCAGCCTACGCAGTGTCCTCGTTTCCTCTTTGGTGCAAAGGGGGCAAGCGTAGGCGCGGAGTACCAAGGCATTATATCGGTCCAATGAGACCAAGACCAGCAGGACGGCAGGACGGAGGTCACCATGGAGCCCAAGACAACGTCATCAGTAGTGCCTTTGGCAGTCGAAGACCACCTTTAGTCAGGATAGCTTGTACTAGCTGCCCCCTTCCAAAATGGCCGTTGTTGGCTCCCTTCCCGCTCAATATTTGGGAAGAGTACCAGGGCCCCTATAAATAGAGATAGCCACCACATTAGAAGGGAGAAGTTAGGTTCATCCGCATTCCACCACAAGAACACCTCTGCTCGCGAGGCTGTTCTTCCCCTGTACTGTTCATCATCAACCCAAGAGGCAATCCACCACACCACACACAGGAGTAGGGTATTACACCACAACGGTGGCCCAAACCTGTATAAATCTTCTATCTCTTATGTTGTTCATCGTGCTAGCTTAGAATCGCGGCAAGGTTGTGGGCGTGTTTCGATAGGGAGAAGATCTTCGTGCGCATCCCAGAGTTCGAACCATAAGGGTTTTGCCAGAACCCGATATCCGACAAAGCCTCCCTTACCGAGAAAACAGGCTAGGCAAGGGCAGAGCGCCCTCGGAAGATAACGTCCCACACATCCCGGCAGGGCCTGCCGGGACTCACGGAGGCTAGAAACACCTCATCAACCACTCCCCCATGACCCATGTCGTCAATCAATGAGGTGTCAAGCCGCAAAGTGGTTAAGTGACAGCCATTCGCCACATGGCAACCTCTTTCTATAAGAAAGCCTACAGATGACACTCGCCCTGCGTCGTGTCGGACAAACAGGCGTGGAGCTAGCAAAATAAGCCTCGCAAGACTTGTCGGGCGAACAATGATGTGACATTGAGCAGTGCATTTAATGTGCTCTGTCAGCCTGCAGAGAGGTATGATAGCACTATTCGCTATCTTCTCAGTGCATAAGGACTGATTTTCCATTGTGGTGACCCCTTAACCTATAAAAGGAGGCCCATGGCAACCGTAGAAAGGGTTCGCGAGGTTAGAAAGTTAGACAACCATACGCACGTAGTCACTGCCACCCCTACCGGGCAAGTGTACTACGCTCCACCACCATTCTTCCACCATCAATCCACCAAAGCTGGAGTAGGCTTTTATGCCTCGCAGCGGCACGAACCTGGGTAAAATTGCTCGTGTGATCCCTGCTGTGCTGCCCCACGCTCCTCTTCTCTTTGTGCAACGTGACATCCCCCCTACCGAACTAGCAAGGGGCCCTTTGGTCCCATAGGTGGCCATGGTTTCCCACAACATCTTTGGCGCGCCAGGTAGGGGGATCACTTGCACGAACCTGAAAGCATGCTCAGTGTGTCATCTTCATCGCCATCTTCATCTTCGATGGTGCCATCGACCATGGCACCCTGGAAGAAGTCTGGTGTTTCGGCTCCCCCGTCCACCTCAAAGGATCTGCCACCTGCAGCTACCAACGCTATGGGAGGTGCGGAGGCACACAAGGATGTGGACGCCGCTGGGGATGTGGTCGGAGCAGGTGGCGCCGTCACCACTTCCCCCACGGCTGAAGCAGGGGCAGGAGACACCAAGGGTGAGCGACATCAGCAAGACCCAGACGGCCATGCTCCGCGAGGTACGGGTGAAGGGACTACTCTGTCAACACTCCCTCCTCTCGCCGACGGGCACAACGGTAGTGATGGCGCTCGGCCTGGGATGAACGGCTGCCCTCCGGCCGCCCGTGTCACAGGAGCGGCGGTTGTGCATGCACCTTCCCCTGGGCGAGTCGACCAAGCCACTACACCTTACGGAGCCGCTGGACCTCAAGCGCCTTCGCCGCGCCACCACGCCATCCAGGTGGCCGCCCCGCAATAGTGGGGCGTAGTACTATCGCTGCTAGCACCATTAGAAGTCGAGCAATGGTACGATCTGCATCGTCCATGCCGAGCACGGCTACATAGGCCATGGTGCAGGCTCAGCTGCTACACAGGTTCCCGCCAGCAGCTAAGCAGATGGACGAGTGGCCTGCCTCCATCCAGAGTCTGCTCGGTTTGACCGAGGTTGGGGGCTCACAGCGAGCTGGCCCGCCATAGCCTCCACAAGCGATGACAATGGCTCGTGCTGCTGGTCGTATGGAAGGGACCACCTGTCACACCGTTATTTTTGGCCCTTCCTTTTTCTTCTGACTTCTTGAGGATTTTGCCTCAGTTTTCTTTTTCCGTGGCTATTTGGTCTAGAAACTAGAGAAGACGACCTCTTCTTTATTTCCATAGTGGCTTCTCATCCTCATATCCACCCCTAGGCCTTGCCATTTTCATCTTGGACAAATCCTAATAATCTTTTCTTGAGGAATATTCATTTTTCTGTTAAAGGAATAATCCTTTCTGCCCTAGGTTGTGAAGCAACCTATATTTCCATCACTCCTAAGATTCAAAAATAATTCTCATAAATTGTTTGGGTCATATCTTCCTCAAATGTGGCAAAACTTTTCATAGCCATGTTCAAAAATAATCCTCAAGTAATTCCTTTCCTATCTAGCCTAAATGCCACATTGTGAAGGAAGTGCTATTTATCTTTTCCCATTTGACCCCAAACTTTTTGGACATCTTTTCATGTCCAAATAATTGCCCTGTGCCAAAATTCAACTTCATTTGCCTAGCCATACTTCCTCAGTGATTTTTCAAAGTTCTTGTCTGAGGGAAGCCTTTGTGAAGGAAGTACTAGCAAGGGATATCCAAATGATTTGAAATTTTGCACACTCCTTCGTGTGCTCATATCATTGCCCTCCAATTTTCAGCACTATCCAATCATCTAGGTGAGCACATGACCATATCATTGATTCTGGCAATATTTTCAGGTTATGAAGCAAGTATAATTTTTAATGCTTCATTAATTCTGATAAATTACCAGATCATGCTCCTATCCTTATAGCATCTCTCCACCAAATTTGGGAGCATTTCCTATAGCCATTATCCCTCCAAAATTATTGCAAGTTTCTGGTCAGTGGAGATGTTTGTGAAGCAAGTACTATTTCAGCATGTCCATTTGGTATGAAACTTTTACAGCATCTTCATATGACCAAATAACTCTATCTTGCTCAATTTCATCTCAAGTGGCCACTCCTAGTGAGTGTTTATTCTTGTTCTTGTTTCTGGACCAATTTATGTAGTTGTAAAGCAACTATATTAAATATTGGTCCAATTAATCTCAAACTTAATAGGATGATCATTCCTTCGAGCCTAAGCACCCCAGACATGCACTCTTGTCCTTATCACCCCTCTGATATCCAGAGTTTCAACCAAATAGCTATTGCATCAATGTTTTAGTGATGATTGCAGTTTATCCAGAGCCTCTCTGCTCGATCCATGACCTCTCTCAGACTCAGTGATGTAGGGACTCATCACCAGACATATCACGGCATCCACTCTTGTCCTCTTCATGCTAGTCTGCGCGGTGACCATCATTTTGGTATGTTGTGAGCATGGCCAAAACGTCACTTTGCTTTGGCCCGGCTCGTGATCGTCGTGTTCGCTCGCCCGTGCATGTTTAGCGTGTTCCCTGCGTCGTTGTCATCTCCTTGGACCCATGTCCCCCTCCAGAAACATCCTTACTAGCGCTCATCGCTGTACGCCCACGAGCGTAGCCGACCGGCTCTATTCGCGCTGCGGCGTCTTCCTCCCCATGCCCCCTTGGACCTCTTTGCTCTGTGACCTCAGCACCTCGTCCGCTCCCTCCCTAGTCGCATTCCAGCGCCTTCCCGTGATCATTGAGAGTCGCCAGGGCCTCGGTCGGATGCGAGCGGCAGCACTCGAGCTCGGCACCTCGCCCCCGCCTATAAATAGACCTCCCCGGCCTTGTCCGAGCTCACAACTCGCCTCCACCTGCTCCCAGGACCCCGCCGAGCCTCTCGCCCAAGCTCCAATGCCCCTCTTTGCTGCCCTAGGCCACCATGGTTGCTGCCCCCTGTCCACCTAAATTCGCTCAGAGTCGAGCTCTTCCCCTCAACATATCACCTCTAGTGGAGTCACTCAAGCACGGCGAGGCTTTCCCGAGCACTGCCGATCCCTATCCTCCACCGTAGCCCCGCCTCCAACTTCACCGGAGCCTCCATCCACCTCAGCCGAAGCCCCCGCTGGAGTCATTGCTCTTAGGTGTCCGTGTCCTGCTCTAGCGGATGCGACGGCCCACGCCGAGTCCACCGGTGACTGGAACATCACCAGAGATGGCCTGTAGCACCGGTGGTCATCGCCGGACTCCGCCTCTCCCTCTGCGCCACGGTCGAGCGCGAGGAAGGAGACTAAGGCCCCATCCCAGCTGGCCAGTGGGTCCCCGGCCCACCTGTCGGCCTCCAGCGCATTGACCTGGCCCAGCTAACATGCTTAAGTTAATACGTATTCCACCGAATACATCTTCCTAAAGAGAAAGCGTATTCTGCCTCTATTGTGGACTAAAATACATTTTCGCTGCATGAAGGCCTATCTCTGGAAATGCATTTTCTGTTTAACCCCACTGGCCAAATCCACTGTTTTATGAACGTTCACTGTTTTAGCCCTTTTCTGCCTAAAAAGTGAACGGTCAAAACTTTTGGCTCGAGACTTTGTTTGAGGTGAATCCAATGCCAACGTCTTCGTCTCGTCCAGCCCGTTCTGTTCCCATCATTTTTACTATGGTTTGACATACTAGAAATGACCATTTTGCCCTTGCCCCTAATCAGCCCCCTTTGAGAGAGAATCTTTTCCGACGAATCTCTTTGCGGCTTTACCGCACTTCTTCCCGGAGTTTTGTTCATCCCCAAGCAGGCCACAACACCCACTTGCATGATGGCCATGCACTAGCTATGGTTTTCTACTTGGACATTTAATAACTGTATGTTTGCTTATAGAACTGTATTCACTTACGTGCTATGCTTCATATGCATATGGTTATCATGTGCCCTTGCTAGTATTACTTTCATATGTCATGCTTGGTAGAAGTACCTGTTGGTGTTGGTTGTGCTCCTCAGTGCATGACTATCGTCTGTTACCGAATACCGTTGATATGCATGTTTCTTTGCATCTAGCTGGATTATGCATACCTGGTATTATTGTTGTTATGCTCTCACATGGTATTTCTTGTTGATGTTAGTGGTCATGTTATGTTCTGAGTAGTAGATGCTCTTGTGTAGTGTTATGCTAGTCAGTATGCCATGCTCGGTCAGATATATGCTTCATTGTTGTTATGCTCAATGATTTATTATGGTTTCACATGCATGCTCATGTTGGTATCATGCTCATGCATTGTAGTTGCATCATGTTATTTTTCATATGGCTCAGCATATTGCATTCACGTTTAACCGGATAATAATGAACTTGAACAACTATTGGCTGAGTCATGGTGCCACCATATCAAGCTGATTAGTGCAACCACATTTGCCTTTTATGGGAAGGTCCTAACTGGGTCTATTGTCATGCCTCCCGCTGGTGCTTCTAATGAGGGAAGGTTAACTGCGCGCGCTACCCTGATCAGGTAGGCGGACATAAGCCTTGTGTGCCCGTTGTTGTTGTTATGGTACCTTGTCCCAGTTTGGGACCGTTTATTTATTGCCACAAAGGTGGCCATTGGTGTCTTTGGTAGACACGGGGCCACCCATGACTTAGCCCAGAGGGAAGTTGGTCGGAGACACTGGGAGAGTGTCATGGGCAATAGATCAGTTTTGTCTGAACACCGTTGATCAACACGAATGGGAGTGCGAGGTCATGGGTTCCGTGGTGTGGGTATAGTGTGTTAACCTCTGCAAAGTGTGTGTTAAATCTATCGATAGCTGCCCCCGCGGATAAGGGCTCAGTTCTTAGTTGGTCACACTATGAGTCAACAATAAGAATAATGATGTGCTTAATAACAACCCTGGTTCAATGATGAGAGAGGTTGGTTGATCCTTATGTGATCGTGAGAGGATCACCGTGGTATCAAGGATAACGAGTAGTTGGATATTTGTGGTGTTATGCGAGAATCAAGGGTAAAGGTCAAGCTCCTTGTGGTCATGTAATGATTACTACGGTATTGTTTATACTAAGCTTGATTGGATACTGAGATGATCGTGTGATGTCCGCGGTGGTAAGTGATGCATGTGATGGTTACGAGGTAACCCGAGCAGAGTAAATTGGTGCGTATTAGTGTCATCATGTTGCATGTAGAATCATTATGTTCTTATGTTCATGCCATGTTCATAGTGTTCTAGTGGTATCATGTTCATGTTGTTCATGCTATGATTGATCTGGTAGTATCATGTTAATCCTTGTTAACCTGTAATTGCCATGTTGTTGTTTGTCTTGATAACTCTTGGTTGCTATGAGCTTGCAAGTACATTCAATGTACTGACCTGGTGTGTCATGCCAGTTTGCAGGTCATGCCGGATGTGATTGCTTGTTTGCCATGGATTCCTTGTTTGTGAGCTAGGATAAGCGTTCTAGCCAGAGTCCCTGCGGAGTGGAGCTCATCACTATCATTGTTGTTCCGCTGCTAGAGTAATTTCGCTGCTTCGTGTTGGTCTGCTGCTTGCATACAGCAACCATGCCAGGCGTAGTGTCGCCATGCCGATGTAAACATCTTGTACCCATTTAGACTGTAATAAAGAGCTAATTTGTTCTATGCTAAGCAGCGCCGTATTCCAGAAGACTTCTCCTTGATCTCTGGGCTAGAATACAGGGCATTCCGATTTCTCTGAACCGGGGTGCCACAGGCTTGGTATCAGAGCAGGTCTAGCTGTAGGACGCCCTAGCTCACGCGAGCGTTAGAATGCGGTAGTACAGAGACGGGTGGGTTTGTTGCACTTGATTGTTGCATTCGTTTGTTGCATAGCATGGATATAGATTATTATTTAGTCACTAATGGTTAATCTTGTGAGTGTAGGTGGCATCAGTTTCGATCCACTGCCTGCACCCTTATTCTTTCCATATCTTCTCTTCAGTGTTCGGCGTCATCTCTGTCCCAGTAGAGTGATGCCCTGGTGCCAAGTGTTCCAGACACCATTTTTAGGTATTATGCTCGGATGTCAAGTCGATATCTTTCCGCTTCCCACCCATATTATTTCAGTGATAGACTTGTCTCTATCCCGAATCGTGCCCTTCATCTCGTCCCTTTGGCAACCCTTACTGATCTTGGTTATCAGAAAAGGGCAATGCCAACAAGCCTTGATTTTCCATCGCTATCCCACCCTATCATTCCATTCTTTGGACGTGTATGGTTCGTTTCGTACGCTTGATGATGGTGTTGTCCTGACCTTTGTGTCCCGCTACATGATCACCAAGTCCTTCCTCACCTATGTATCCATCGAGATGGAACCGGTGTTCAGCTAGCATTTGGTGTAGCCTTGGTTACACCAACTCCTTCCACACATGGATTTCACTTTTGTGCACACCGCCAAAACATATTAGACGGTAGTACCGGTGTTTCTGCGAGGTTTGTATGCTTAGGTGTGCATGCATATTATTATTGTGAGTAGCATATGTGATGTTGCTTGATTATTTATATTATGAGTATGCTTGTGTGCTTTTGTTTTCTTCATTTCTTTTTCTTATTTCTTTGGGACTTTGGTGTTACTTATTTTCCCCCTATTAAAGTTGCTCGTCAACCACACCGGATCAGAAGAGTCGGCAAGGAATTCAAATGTTTGGAAGCTCAGCTAAACAAAATGGAATTACCAGCAGACTGCAGTGAAATTGGGAATATCTCGTCTGAATGCAAAAGAAATCATGGATGGAATGTCAGTATCAAGTTTGCATTAGCATGGACTCCTCACAACAGTATGGAATTCTCAGCTGATTGCATTGAGACTTGGGGATATCTGATCATGATATAGATAATCAAGTTTGCCTTAGTGTGCACTCTTCATAGCAGAAATGATCAAATCGGCAAGAAGATAAGCTATGTGCAAGACCAATAGTGCAGTTTTAGTCAAAGGGATGGGTCATATGCAAGGTTTGATTCTTTGTTGAGGATGATTTTGAAACGTGATATGCCTGGAAGAAAGCAAGGATGTGCCATATACTTACAAAGGAAGATAGTCTAGCAAAGCCCCGGCTAATACAAGAAATGAACAGCAGAAATATTAAAATGATATGTATGTGGTAATCAGTCTACATATCACAATGAGAAGCTTCTGGTGTAAGCAACCTAGTCTTCCCTGGCAAGCTACCAGAGAAGCTTCCAGCGCAAGAGTCCTCTATCAGTTGGACCCATGGATGATTTCCCATGCAATAAACTCTGTCTTCTTCAGTAAGCAATTGCGAAAGCTTCCAGCATAAGGTACGGAGTCCTTCCCCAGCAAGTCTTTAAGAGGAGGAAGCTTCGGAAGCATGCTAACAGTTTTCCTCAGCAAGATACTCTCGATGGCTTCCAACATAAGCAATCCAACCTCCCTCAGTACGACATTGGTACAAGGTATGAACTGACAGCTTATGACAGTGCATCCCAAGAATCAGATCCGCAACAGTTTGGTCAGAAGCAAGAATCAGTCAGAACACACGTCTGCCTCGGGAATCAGATCTCATATATATGCGTTAAGCATACCACCAAGGTCTTGCAAGTCACTCGGACGAGGATCTTACAACCACATGAGGATTGTTAAGATAAGAAAGCCAGCATACACCGAAGTGTGACAGAGGATTATGAAGATTGACGCCATCAGTGAGCTCAGTACAAGTACCTGTGAGCTTGGAATATGATCCTGATGAGCTCTTGTCTTCTTTCTCTAGTAACGGCACCATGCCTGTGATCTGAGCTGTTTTTGGCCCTCCGGGGTGGATGCCAATTTTATTTTTCTCTATTCAACAACTGTCACGTGTTCTGAGCTGCTTTCTGGCCATCTCGTGCAACTGTTGAGTTTCTTTTTGTGATAGTGGCCCTATGCCTTCAGCTACTTTTCGGCTATCTTAGGGAATTGCCACTTTCTTCTTATCGACCCGGTCTCATGCTCTAAGCTAGTTTTTGGCAGTCTTGGGTCGTGGTTGAGTTATTTCAGTAATGTCCCAGATCTGAGTTGTAAGGACCATTCTGGTGGCTACTGATTTATTTGCCGATTTCCTGAAAGGGTTTGGATGATCATTTCCCTACGGTGAGAACATGAGAGGTGACGAACCTGCCATTTAATCGATATTACCATATCAGAAGATGAGGATAAGAGTACGCCTGTCAGAATAGTGCACCCGATAGAACCTATGGTCACATGAAGAAGCAATATCAACCCGCTCGTTCAGCAAAGGATCCAGATCAAGAAAATAGTAATAAAGGAGCAACACCGATAATTGCTGCATGAACCACATGGTGCAGAGATACCCCGAACAGTCTGAGTCAGTGAACCGATCACCATCAATATTCACTTAAGGGGCCTACTCAATTTTGGTAAGGACCCCATATCAAGGAAAAAACCCGCTAAGATAACTGTATATGCTCAAATTTTTCAGTATCGAATATCTGGGTCCATGAAGTTAGACCAAATGTCAATTAAATAGTTTGACTCCAGCAACTATGGTATAGTATCACACAGCCTATACTTTCCCCATGGATATGTCGACCGAATGAATAATCAGGATGATGATTAACACTCTTGAGGCATGTGTCCTCACTTATGAGGAGCATCAAAGGGCAGCCTGTCATGAACAAAATTCTTCTGCGAGATCCACAGTTAGTCAAGGATGAGGATATTATCAGATAAGGTCATACCCCTTATGCTGGCCATGATAGGCGACAATCAAATACTTGGTATTAATCTGATACTCAAGATAGTGGAGCCAGTCAGGATGATTCAGAAATTCCTGCGATAAGTAAGAATCTGTCAGGAAACGGTTATGCCTCAACTCACTATTTGGAACCTGAAGGACCTGCATTTAATGTACAAACCCAATGCAAGGAGCCAGAGATTGGGTGTTCATCAGGAAAATCTGATCACCACTTCATGGAAGGTTGTCAGTACAGACACAGCAATCGGAAATCACTCTCGTATTTGTGAGATGGGCATATATTTCAGTCATGATAATCTATAACAATCAACTAAGTCAATAGATATGAAAATAATTGGAGCCTGTATAAGCATGAACAAGCAAGGTAAAATCTGTCAAAATATGGATACAGTGAAGCAAACAACCCTAGAGCCACTCATATGAAATTTAGTGGGAACAACAATAAAAGAAAAAGGATACCCGAGTTGGAAACGGTTTCCTTAAGTCAGATATATTCATACTTGTTCCCTGAGCAACCAAATCTCGAGGACGAGATTTCTTTAAGGGGGGAAGGCTTGTCACACCCTGATTTTTTGCCCTATCCTTTTCTATTGATTTTCTCAGGATTTTGCCTGAGTTCTCTTTTTCCTTGGCTATGTGGTCTGGAAACTAGAGAAGATGACCTCTTCTTTCTTTCCAGAGTGGTTGGTCATCCTCATATCCATCCCTAGGACTTTCCATTTTCATCTTGGACCAATCCTAATAATATTTTCCTGGGTAATATTCCTTTTTCTGTTTAAGGAACAATCCTTTTTGCCCTAGGTTGTGAAGCAACCTATATTTCCATTACTCCTAAAATTCCCAAATAATTCTCATAAATTGTGTGGGTCATATCTTCCTCAAATGTGGAAAAACTTCTCATTGCCATGTTCAAAAATAATTCCTTTCCTATCCTGCCCTAAATGGCACATTGTGAAGCAAGTGCTATTTATCTTTGCCCATTTGACCCCAAACTTTTTTGACATCTTTTCCTGTCTAAATAATTGCCCTGTGCCAAAATTCAACTTCATTTGCCTAGCCAAGCTTCTGCAGTGATTTTTTAAAGTTCCTGTCTGAGGGAAGCCTTTGTGAAGGAAGTACTAGCTAGGGTTATCCAAATGATTTGAAAATTTGCACACTCCTTCATGTGCTCATATCATTGCCTTCCTCCAATTTTCAGCCCTATCCATTCATCTAGGTGATCACAGGACCAAATCTTTGATTCTAGCAATATTTTCAGGTTATGAAGCAAGTATAATTTTTAATGCTTCATTAATTTTGATAAATTACCACATCATGCTCCTATCCTTATAGCATCTATCCACAAAATTTGGGATCATTTCTGTTAGCCATTTTCCCTCCAAAATTATTGCAAGTTTCTGGCCAGTGGGGATGTTTGTGAAGCAAGTACTATTTTGGCATGTCCATTTGGTATGAAACTTTAACATCATCCTCATATGACCAAATAACTCCGTCTTGCTCAATTTTAGCTCAAGTGGTCACTCCTAGTGAGTGTTTCTTCCTGCTCTTGTTTCTAGACCAATTTATGTAGTTGTAAAGCAACTATATTAAATATTGGTCACTCCTGCAGGTGGAGACTATCACAAGGGAGCAACAATTTGCCGGCAACGCGAAAGACAGCGGCAGAGCTTCGGGAGGTGGTCACTCTGGCCGGCTCCAGCTGCAATCGAAGGGGGAAACCGAGGTGAAATGGCCAGTGAGGTGAGGCCATTCCAGATCAGAAGAAAACAACAGTGTAGGAACCTATATTGCAAGATCGACGGGGACTCGAGGCATCAGAGCTCGAGATCGATCTCGAGCTCAGTGGCCCTAGAGAGGAGTGAGTGGTTTGGGCGTGTGATTTTGGAGGAGGGAGAGAATCCAGGGGAAACAGAGAGGTCTGAGGGCCTCTTATTGTAGTGGTCAGGGTGCACTATGGGCAGGGCTCACGACCACGGTCTGGGGCGTTGCTAGAGGCCAAACTGGTGTTCTGGGGCATGCCTGGGGTGCTTGTGCATGTGGTACGGTCCAGGGAAAATAAGAGGGGGAGCGGGGCATGCTTTAGGCAGGTCTCAAGATCATGTGCTTGATAACACACAAGTATAGGGGATCACAACAGTTTTCGAGAGTAGAGTATTCAACCCAAATTTATTGATTCGACACAAGGGAGTTCAAAGAATATTCGCAAGCATTAGCTGTTAAGTTGTCAATTCAAGAAGACCCAAAAGACTTAATATCTGCAACAAAGTATTTAGTAGCAAAGTAGTATGATAGTAATGGTAACACTAGCAATAGTAAGAGTAGTGATTTTCTAGTGATCGTAACAGTAGCAACAGCAAAAGTAACATAGCAAAGATCAATATCCGAAAAGCTTATAGGCATTCGATCTTCAATGATAATTGTGTTGGTTAATATTCATCATGTAGCAGTCACAACCTAGGGCGACACAGAACTATCTCCAATTCATCAATGTAATGTAGGCATGTATTCCGTATATAGTCATACGTGCTTATGGGAAAAAGAACTTGCATGACATCTTTTGTCCTACCCTCCCTTGGCAGTGGTCCATAAGGAAACTAACGGATATTAAGGCCTCCTTTTAATAGAGAACCGGAAAGCATTAGCCCTTGGTGATACATGAACTCCTCAAACTACGGTAATCATCGGAAAGAATCCCAATTATTGTCACCTTGGGGTATGCGGATCATAACTCATAACAGGTGTCTACAACTTTCAAGATAGGATCAAGAACTCACATATATTCATGAAGACATAATTGGTTCAGATCTCAAATCATGGCACTCGGGCCCTAGTGACAAGAATTGAGCATACCAAAGTCATAGCAACATCAATCTCAGAACATAGTGGGTACTAGGGATCAAGCCCTAACAAAACTAACTCGATTACATGATAAATCTCATCCAACCCATCACCGTCAGCCCTCCCTGCAGAGCCCCGATGTCACAGCCCTAGAATATTGTTTGTAAATAGTTGCATCTTCATCCAGGCATCATATTTAAATTTCTGAAACTTGAACTGAGGAATTTTGGAAGCCTCAAAAACTTAAAATAAAAGAGGGGCAAAGAACCCTGGTAAATGCATTCAATGTTTTCAAAATGGCCTTAAATAATGTTGGTTATATTTTGGCAAGGGTTTTGCACCAAACCAAAAATAATGAACATTTTTGAGGAATATTTTGAGCACTGAATTTAAATCATTACTTTATTTGCATTTGGAACGATATTCATAACTTGTATAGAATATATTTCCAAATACCCTGAAACATTTTATGTGCTTTTGGAAAAGTCCATTAAGCAGCATAAATATTTTCAGAGGAGTTTTTGGCATTGTTTGAATTATTTTTAAATTCAAAACAGTGGCAAAACAGATTAAATAAAAGAAAACAGAACTGAAATAGAAATAAAAGAGAGAGAGAGAAGGAAGTTACCTGGCCTCACCCGTGCAGCCCACCAGAGCCGGCCCAGCTCCTGTGCTGGTCCAGCACTGTGCGGCCCAGCCCACCGCAGTCGCCACCGTCTTCAACCTCCTGCCAGTAGGCAGGAGGGCGTGTGCCCGACGCGCGCGCACACGCGCCGGCCACCTCATGCTGGCCGCTTGCTCCTGGACGTCGCTAGGTGCGCCATGCCACCCCCTCGGACCCCTCTCACTCTTCCTCGAGGCCCCGCCCCTCTGCTCCCTCTCTCTCGCCCGAACCCGAACGCAGCCATCGCCGCCGACTAGAACCACCGCGGCCACAGGTCCTCCCTCGCCTCTCCGACGCGCCCCCGAGCTCCGCCGTGACGTCCCCGTCCCTACCATGGAGCCACAAGACGCCGGACGCCCTGGAGCACCGTCACCGACGCCATCTTCTTCCTCTGCACCGACGGCCGTCGTCGCTTGATTCGCCGCCCACAGAGCGTCCCCGGCCTCGCCCTCGCGCTCGTTGGACTCGCGGTGAGCCGCTGACCCGTTCCCCTCTTCTTCCCATGCCGTTTGGCCGCTCTAGACATTGCTTCCGCCGGACCCGAGAGCTCGCCGCCGCCGTGCCTCGTCACCGTCGTGGCCAGAGCCACCGTGGCTCAAAGCCGGGCACACCACCGTGCCCCAAACCTCACTAGGAGCACGTAGAACCCACCAGCTTCCCCTCCCGAGCACCACAACGCCAAACCCGCAGGTGCCCGAACTCCGGCCGCCGCCTTGGAGCTCGCCGCCGTCGACTCAGGCCACCCCAGCTCCTCCCGTTCGCTCCATTAGATGCGCTGCTTTGCCAGCTAGCCGTAGCCGCAAACCACGAGTAAAACGGTGCCCTGTAGCGCAAACCCGACGCGGACGCCGCCGCGATCTGAGGTTGCCGGCGGTTAAACGCCGGCAGCTGACGTGGCACTGATTTAGTTAGCACTAATGACCACGCTAAACACCCCCACAGCCACTGACAGTGGGCCCCACCCCTGGTCAAACCCCAGTCAGCGCTGGGTTTGACCGGGATTAGCTCCTGTGTCACTGACGTGTGGCCCCCACACGTCAGGTTTGACCTGGGGCGCCCAGTTGACCCTGCTGACGTCACTATGACGTGGTGCTGACACCATAATCATTTCTGGATTTATTATTATTTCAGGAATTTCAGAAAATGCCCTAAACTTCAATAAATCATAGAAATTCAACCGTAACTCCAAATTAAATAATTTATATATGAAAAATTATCAGAAAAATTCAAGGAATCCATCTGTACCATTCTCATGCATGTTAGAACAACTTATAGCTGCTGTTTAGCACAAATCAATTAAATGGCATTTGAATAATCACATATGGAGTTTGAATTTGAATCTTGTATTCAAACCAACTTCATTTAATCTGTTGCTAGTTGCATTAGCTCAAAACACATTCATCTTGCCATGTCATGATCATGCATCATATTGTGCATTGCATTGATTGTGTTCCCTTCTGTGTTGCCGGTATTTGTCCCCTCCCGATAGACGTGATACCGATGATGTGATCGTTGACACTGATGAAGACTCAATGTTATCTTCAGAAGTGCCAGGCAAGCAAAACCCCCTTGTTCATTCCGATAAAATCCCACTCTCTCGCTCCTGCTCTCTTTTACTACATTAGGACAACAACGATTCATCTGTTACTTGCTGCGGTAGCTGAACCCCTTTATCCTCTGCATGACCTGTCATTCCACAGTAAATAGATGAAACCCACTAGCATGAGTAGGAGTTGTTTGAGCCCTGTTGTGCCTACTCATTCATGCTTGTTTGTCATGCCTGCTACTGCTTAGAGTTGAGTCGGGTCTGATTCATCGGGGATGAATCAGAGGTGTGTGAACATGTCCTACTGTGTGTGAGCTAAGTGTGTGAACACGATTTGGTAAAGGTAGCGGTGAGAGGCCATGTAGGAGTACATGGTGGGTTGTCTCATTGCAGCCGTCCTCAGGAACTGAGTTCTGTGTTTGTGATCCATGATTCAGCTACTACCACGCATTGGGCCCGAAACCAATGGACCCTCTCGGCTTCTTAATCACCCTTGTCCTCTGTCCACGAGTTGCAAGTAGTTTCTGGTGTTTGTAGTATGCTGGAGGCCGTGGGCAGCACTGACCGTAGGGGTGGGCTGTGATGCGGTAGGCACGTGGCCGGGTATACCGGGCGCCCGTTTGGTGTCACGGAACCCTGTTCACATCGTTTGGGGCTGTGAGCGAAACTCCGGCCGGATCTCCTCATGGATGGAACCCGAATAGGCGATAAACCTGGACTAGAGACTTGAGTGTTTAGGCAGGCCGTGGCCGACACCCACGTTGGGCTTCCGCTTGAAGGTTGCCGAGTACATGTCGTGTAAACGGCGGTAAGTGGTGAGAGCGTGTGTGAAGAAGTACACCCCTGCAGGGTTAATATGATCTTTTCGAATAGCCGTGTCCGCGGAAAAGGACTTCTGGGTTGCTTATATCAGTTCATAGACAAGTGAAAGTGGATACTCTAAAATACGCAAGATAAGCGTGAGTGCTATGGATGGCGTTCTCGTAGGGAGACGGGAGCGGTTCCATAGGGGTGTATTTGTTGGTGAATATGTGGACTCGTGTGCGCCACCTCAAAAGAGTCGCTTGCAGTCGTAGTTCAGGATAGCCACCGAGTCAAAGCTGGCTTGCTGCAGTTAAACCCCACCATCCCTTTGTTGATAATGATGCATATGTAGATAGTTCTGATGTAAGTCTTGCTGGGTACATTTGTACTCACGTTTGCCTATTTTATGTTTTTGCAGAGAGACTTCAGTCTCACTAGTAATTCCGCGTGATCTTCGACGTTTAGCTTGTTACCTCAGCTATGATCTTGTGCCTCGGCAGGATTGTTAGATAGTCAGGCTTCTCAGCCTTTTTCATTTATAGATGTCTGTACTCAGACATGATAGCTTCCGCTTGTGCTTTGTTTTGTATGCTCTGAATGTTGGGTCATGAGACCCATGTTTGTAATATCTCGCTCCTCGGAGCCTATTGATAAATTACTTGAGTCATAGAGTCATGTTGTGATGCCATGTTGTATTTGCATATATCGAGCATATTGTGTGTATGTTATTGAAATGCTTGGTATGTGTGGGATCTGACCATCTAGTTGTTTATCTTTAGTAGCCTCTCTTACGGGGAAATGTCTCCTAGTGTTTCACTGAGCCATGGTAGCTTGCTACTGCTCCGGAACACTTAGGCTGGCCGGCATGTATCCTTCTTTGTTCCTGTGTCTGTCCCTTCAGGGAAATGTCACGCGATGAATACTAGAGTCCTGTTAGCCCGCTACAGCCCGGTTCACCGGAGTCCTGCTAGCCCAGTGCTACAGCCTGGATTCACTCGCTGATGACCGACACGTTCGATGCTGGGTCATGGATGCCTGTCCCTGTAAGTCTGTGCCACTTTGGGTTTACGACTAGCCATGTCAGCCCGGGCTCCTTATCATATAGATGCTAGCGACTGTCATATACGTGTGCCAAAAGGCGCAAACGGTCCCGGGTAAAGGTAGGGCGACACCCGTGGGAATACCGTGCGTGAGGCCGCAAAGTGATATGAGGTGTTACATGCTAGATCGATGTGGCATTGAGTCGGGGTCCTGACAGCGTTGGTATCAGAGCCAGGCTGCCTGTAGGATTACCAAGCCAAACTGGTCGAAGTTGAGTCTAGAAATTCTTAGTTATATAAGGGAATTGATTGTGGGATGGAACGTAAGGCTCTTTTTACTCCTTATACCTCATGGCCTTCTGATCTGAGTCATCATCTTCTCTTCTATGGGGATTAAGAACTAGGCTATCCCTTCTTTCTATTAGGATCACGTGTTACTAATCAGTGGACTTATAAGATTGTTGGATTTAAGCTTGAGTTCAGTTTCTACTACTTCCGTATGTTAATTGTTGATCTCGAGACCTTGATATTGTGCTTCTGAGTGGTTATGCCACCATTTTTGTGAATGTCTCAAATCTTTTCTGAGCATTTACAGCCGTTATGCTGTCCGAGTCATCCCAGGTTTCTAAAGAGTCTGATGCATTTGCAAAATCCTTTTTCTCCGGTTTCAATGTCTGTTAGGCCAGGTTAATCACACAAATTGTTGAGCTGAGGTACTCTACTGCCTCAACCTTTATGTTGGAGTTATTATTATGACCCTAGGTGTCTCAGGGGATCATCTAGTAGTCTAGCCATGATTTATGTTCCAGTGTGATGACTCTGGCCGTCATTATCGAAAGCATCCTGTGATGCCATTTAGTTAGTAGGTATTCTATTCCTGGGTTCTTAAACCGATATTCACCCTACTTACATCATGTTGATAGTGTTGCTAGTTCCTTTAGGATATTAGTAACCTTTGCGATAGTCCTCGAGGTTCGTGGTACATCCTTCTTCCAAATACCATGAACTACTTATGGCAGAAGTTCCTCGTTGAACTGAACGATCACAACCAGAGTGCTCTTGATGAGTTCTCCATTATATGTTATGGCTCTGCCAGTTCTACTTTTCTGCATGGGTTATCCGGAAGAAATATGTTGAACTTCGTTCGACATGCTAAACCATGCATCCACAACTCAGAAAATCATATGTTCCTTTGAGTTGTCCCCTTTTAGTTGTCTACTGACCTTCGTCTATCAATTGATAGTTAAGATTATGTGTGCATTCGTTCATCGATGCCTATTACTCTTGTGGTCCATCAAGCCATTCTATTCCAGAATGACTAGGAGAAATGAACTCCAGTACCTCATCCATATCTAGGATTGGGTCAAGGTAGTCATGCTCCGCAGATCAAAATGCCAGCCCAGCTTTTGATTCTGTTCTACCCTGAAGTATTACCATCTTTATATCGGGATTGTTATAGGAATTGCACACCATCCTATGAACTCTTGGTACAGTGATACTTCTTGCCATCATTGTTCATTCCCCGGTTCCTGTGTTATTGTAACCAGAATGCCGACAAGTGAATCGTGGCGTGTGAAATCAATACTGCTAGCAACTCTGTTGCTTGGTAGTTAAATGGACGATAACCTCATTCTTAGCGTATTGATTATTGAATCGTCACCCTAAGACTGATCGTGCTATCTAGTTCTTATTTCGGTGCACCCTTCGATTGATGAGTTAGGATCTTGTCAAGTCCTCACTCATTTGATCATATCGTCTTGCCCTCAAAAGCGAGATTGTTCTCGAGCCTAGTAACATACCGGTGGTTCGTGATTTTCTGAATATCTTCTCGGAAGTATTACCAGGTTGTTCCCTGACTGTTATGTTGAGCTCGTGATCAAGTTGGTTTCTTGTGAACCACCCTCTCTCCAAGATCGGTGTTAGATATCCCTGAGCTAGTTGGTTAAGCTAGACAACAACTTGGAGAATTGGAAGATAAAAGCTTGCCTAACTTAGTTTGTTCCAAAGGAATATTCTTGTGTAGTGTGTGTTGGAGAAAGATGATATCTTCATCGATTGGTCCCTGTGATCAGTTGCTGGACCTATTGTCTTATCAATCCTTTGATTTGAGTGTGGGCTATCGTCAAATCAAATCAATACCAACGATGCTCGTAATGTTGTCTTATTCGTGGTTGATCCCTCGAGCATACACCATTATATCTTTTGGGTCTGACCAATGCTATCACCGTGTTCACTTAACTATGGAATTCCTTTTAAAAGGAAACCCAGATGAATTGTTGTTGTGCCCATTGACAACATCCTTGTCTTCTCCATAATTTTGCTGAACATTAAGCTAGTGTTGGAAACTTTTGAAAGCATTTGTTCATGCTAGCTCATGAAGCATATGTTTGGATGAAGGTAGTGACTTCCTTTAATTCATGTGCATCTGATGCAAGTTGCCGCCGTGGATTCGAGAAAGTCAATGTTGCTTTCTTTGGAATCATTCCAAATCAGTCATGCACACGTGCGAAGAATGCTGTGGTTTGAAGACTTGCAACCTTCAATCTATATGTATCCCTAGCACACCAAGCCACTGATTGATTTGTTCAAGGAGAAGGAGTTCCTTCATAAGAGCTAATCCGGACTTATGTAAGGACTTTGATACCCTCGTTGATGGTTCCCCCTCCTGAACTCGGTAGTGTTTTATTATAAGACTACTTTGTGGTCATGCTTGTCTTGGACAACGTGTTCACATGTTTATAGCAGAACCAGCTCATGTTTTGGAGCTTGCTATCGTAGTTCATCTCCCGAGAATCCCGCAACGTCATCTCGTCGATTTGTGTTGCAAACTTCCGTTTTTCTTCCTAGACTCGATGAGTCTGGAATATCCTGACACCAACCAGATCTGAATCTCAGGCAGATATGATGGTTGGAATATTTCCCAAGAATTATAATATTGGTCGCGCGATAACCGGTAAAGTGGATGTCGTGGCCAACACACCCAGCCGGAAGACCTATTATTATAATATCTTGATTGATGAAGTTGGCCACCTCCCCATAAGGATTTCGTAGGGTTTACTTCCTAGTTGCCCCTATGGATTTTTGTGTTCCCGAAGTCCGACCTTTTACTTGATGTTCTAGTTATCAAACTATATCTATGAATGGGATACACTAGCACGTCAAGGAGAACATTAGAAGCGGAGTGCTAAATGTCTCTCGGTCGATCATCCAGATTTTATTTCCTTGGCCCTGCCAAGGGTGAAATCTGAGAAGGTGTTATCTTCCTTTGCATCTGCATCCTCCATCACCATTCATCATGGTAGTAAGTTGTGTTACCGGACCCTTGACACGGATGTTGGTAAAACCTTGATGATTATGGAATTGCTCAAGTTCTTGAGAGCACGCACAAGCGCTAGGTATTATCGCCGGCACTAACCGGGATTGCTCCTAGTCTCGTCGGTTATGCTATAACCACTCCAACAGTGAATTCACTCTTTATTGTTGGGTTCTTCCCCAGTTACCAGAATCATTCCTAGCATTTGGATTTTGTTCCTAGCTTGCACCGCCAATGTGCCATTCTACCATGGGTCTCTTCCATTTTCGGTGGCAAGCAAATTCATCCATTACGTTGTCTTCAACAAGGTAATCCACATCATCCAAGTCCGAGTATGCCATTCTACCGACCCCCTCCAAACGATCGCTCGAGAATTGCCTTAGGCTGGTTTAAAGAGTTTCAATGATCTCTGAATCAAAAGTAATTCTTTTTGCCACTTAAGGGGATATCTCTACGAGTCACCTTCCCTAAGGTGTATCGTTATGGTATCATGGCAACTCAACTCCTCGCTACGTTGACAATCGATTACCACCTTCTTAAGCGTGAAATTGTGGTCTATCTAGTGAACCTTCGTCATCTGCTTCACTCCATTCCTATGGATGTGTGCTTCGCCTCTCAGCTCGAGAGATGTTGCTATGTCTCATTCCGTGAGTTAATCCTGAGTTGTTCGACCTTCGAGAAGAACCATTCTTTTAGGATCTTTCCTTTCCTCTCGTTGTCATGTTAGTTGGAGTTCTCAGAGCAAGACTTCGAGACAATGATGGTGAACGAATCAACGTCCATCTGAAGTGCAACTGGATCGTGAAGATTGTGCTAGTTTGCGTTCCCCCTTCACCTTACCCTACACTTGAATCTCGGGACGAGATTTTTGTTTAGTGGGGGTGAGTTGTCACAGCCCTAGAATATTGTTTGTAAATAGTTGCATCTTCATCCAGGCATCATATTTAAATTTCTGAAACTTGAACTGAGGAATTTTGGAAGCCTCAAAAACTTAAAATAAAAGAGGGGCAAAGAACCCTGGCAAATGCATTCAATGTTTTCAAAATGGCCTTAAATAATGTTGGTTATATTTTGGCAAGGGTTTTGCACCAAACCAAAAATAATGAACATTTTTGAGGAATATTTTGAGCACTGAATTTAAATCATTACTTTATTTGCATTTGGAACTATATTCATAACTTGTATAGAATATATTTCCAAATACCCTGAAACATTTTATGTGCTTTTGGAAAAGTCCATTAAGCAGCATAAATATTTTCAGAGGAGTTTTTGGCATTGTTTGAATTATTTTTAAATTCAAAACAGTGGCAAAACAGATTAAATAAAAGAAAACAGAACTGAAATAGAAATAAAAGAGAGAGAGAGAAGGAAGTTACCTGGCCTCACCCGTGCAGCCCACCAGAGCCGGCCCAGCTCCTGTGCTGGTCCAGCACTGTGCGGCCCAGCCCACCGCAGTCGCCACCGTCTTCAACCTCCTGCCAGTAGGCAGGAGGGCGTGTGCCCGACGCGCGCGCGCACGCGCCGGCCACCTCATGCTTGCCGCTTGCTCCTGGACGTCGCTAGGTGCACCACGCCACCCCCTCGGACCCCTCTCACTCTTCCTCGAGGCCCCGCCCCTCTGCTCCCTCTCTCTCGCCCGAACCCGAACGCAGCCATCGCCGCCGACTAGAACCACCGCGGCCACAGGTCCTCCCTCGCCTCTCCGACGCGCCCCCGAGCTCCGCCGTGACGTCCCCGTCCCTACCACGGAGCCACAAGACGCCGGACGCCCTGGAGCACCGTCACCGACGCCATCTTCTTCCTCTGCACCGACGGCCGTCGTCGCTTGATTCGCCGCCCACAGAGCGTCCCCGGCCTCACCCTCGCGCTCGTTGGACTCGCGGTGAGCCGCTGACCCGTTCCCCTCTTCTTCCCATGCCGTTTGGCCGCTCTAGCCATTGCTTCCGCCGGACCCGAGAGCTCGCCGCCGCCGTGCCTCGTCACCGTCGTGGCCAGAGCCACCGTGGCTCAAAGCCGGGCACACCACCGTGCCCCAAACCTCACTAGGAGCACGTAGAACCCACCAGCTTCCCCTCCCGAGCACCACAACGCCAAACCCGCAGGTGCCCGAACTCCGGCCGCCGCCTTGGAGCTCGCCGCCGTCGACTCAGGCCACCCCAGCTCCTCCCGTTCGCTCCATTAGATGCGCTGCTTTGCCAGCTAGCCGTAGCCGCAAACCACGAGTAAAACGGTGCCCTGTAGCGCAAACCCGACGCGGACGCCGCCGCGATCTGAGGTTGCCGGCGGTTAAACGCCGGCAGCTGACGTGGCGCTGATTTAGTTAGCACTAATGACCACGCTAAACACCCCCACAGCCACTGACAGTGGGCCCCACCCCTGGTCAAACCCCAGTCAGCGCTGGGTTTGACCGGGATTAGCTCCTGTGTCACTGACGTGTGGCCCCCACACGTCAGGTTTGACCTGGGGCGCCCAGTTGACCCTGCTGACGTCACTGTGACGTGGTGCTGACGCCATAATCATTTCTGGATTTATTATTATTTCAGGAATTTCAGAAAATGCCCTAAACTTCAATAAATCATAGAAATTCAACCGTAACTCCAAATTAAATAATTTATATATGAAAAATTATCAGAAAAATTCAAGGAATCCATCTGTACCATTTTCATGCATGTTAGAGCAACTTATAGCTGCTGTTTAGCACAAATCAATTAAATGGCATTTGAATAATCACATATGGAGTTTGAATTTGAATCTTGTATTCAAACCAACTTCATTTAATCTGTTGCTAGTTGCATTAGCTCAAAACACATTCAGCTTGCCATGTCATGATCATGCATCATATTGTGCATTGCATTGATTGTGTTCCCTTCTGTGTTGCCGGTATTTGTCCCCTCCCGATAGACGTGATACCGATGATGTGATCGTTGACACTGATGAAGACTCAATGTTATCTTCAGAAGTGCCAGGCAAGCAAAACCCCCTTGTTCATTCCGATAAAATCCCACTCTCTCGCTCCTGCTCTCTTTTACTACATTAGGACAACAACGATTCATCTGTTACTTGCTGCGGTAGCTGAACCCCTTTATCCTCTGCATGACCTGTCATTCCACAGTAAATAGATGAAACCCACTAGCATGAGTAGGAGTTGTTTGAGCCCTGTTGTGCCTACTCATTCATGCTTGTTTGTCATGCCTGCTACTGCTTAGAGTTGAGTCAGGTCTGATTCATCGGGGATGAATCAGAGGTGTGTGAACATGTCCTACTATGTGTGAGCTAAGTGTGTGAACACGATTTGGTAAAGGTAGCGGTGAGAGGCCATGTAGGAGTACATGGTGGGTTGTCTCATTGCAGCCGTCCTCAGGAACTGAGTTCTGTGTTTGTGATCCATGATTCAGCTACTACCACGCATTGGGCCCGAAACCAATGGACCCTCTCGGCTTCTTAATCACCCTTGTCCTCTGTCCAGGAGTTGCAAGTAGTTTCTGGTGTTTGTAGTATGCTGGAGGCCGTGCGCAGCGCTGACCGTAGGGGTGGGCTATGATGCGGTAGGCACGTGGCCGGGTATACCGGGCGCCCGTTTGGTGTCACGGAACCCTGTTCACATCGTTTGGGGCTGTGAGCGAAACTCCGGCCGGATCTCCTCATGGATGGAACCCGAATAGGCGATAAACCTGGACTAGAGACTTGAGTGTTTAGGCAGGCCGTGGCCGACACCCACGTTGGGCTTCCGCTTGAAGGTTGCCGAGTACATGTCATGTAAACGGCGGTAAGTGGTGAGAGCGTGTGTGAAGAAGTACACCCCTGCAGGGTTAATATGATCTATTCGAATAGCCGTGTCCGCGGAAAAGGACTTCTGGGTTGCTTATATCAGTTCATAGACAAGTGAAAGTGGATACTCTAAAATACGCAAGATAAGCGTGAGTGCTATGGATGGCGTTCTCGTAGGGAGACGGGAGCGGTTCCATAGGGGTGTATTGGTTGGTGAATATGTGGACTCGTGTGCGCCACCTCAAAAGAGTCGCTTGCAGTCATAGTTCAGGATAGCCACCGAGTCAAAGCTGGCTTGCTGCAGTTAAACCCCACCATCCCTTTGTTGATAATGATGCATATGTAGATAGTTCTGATGTAAGTCTTGCTGGGTACATTTGTACTCACGTTTGCCTATTTTATGTTTTTGCAGAGAGACTTCAGTCTCACTAGTAATTCCGCGTGATCTTCGACGTTTAGCTTGTTACCTCAGCTACGATCTTGTGCCTCGGCAGGATTGGTAGATATTCAGGCTTCTCAGCCTTTTTCATTTATAGATGTCTGTACTCAGACATGATAGCTTCCGCTTGTGCTTTGTTTTGTATGCTCTGAATGTTGGGTCATGAGACCCATGTTTGTAATATCTCGCTCCTCGGAGCCTATTGATAAATTACTTGAGTCATAGAGTCATGTTGTGATGCCATGTTGTATTTGCATATATCGAGCATATTGTGTGTATGTTATTGAAATGCTTGGTATGTGTGGGATCTGACCATCTAGTTGTTTATCTTTAGTAGCCTCTCTTACGGGGAAATGTCTCCTAGTGTTTCACTGAGCCATGGTAGCTTGCTACTGCTCCGGAACACTTAGGCTGGCCGGCATGTGTCCTTCTTCGTTCCTGTGTCTGTCCCTTCGGGGAAATGTCACGCGATGAATACCAGAGTCCTGTTAGCCCGCTACAGCCCGGTTCACCGGAGTCCTGCTAGCCCAGTGCTACACCCTGGATTCACTCGCTGATGACCGACACGTTCGATGCTGGGTCATGGATGCCTGCCCTGTAAGTCTGTGCCACTTTGGGTTTACGACTAGCCATGTCAGCCCGGGCTCCTTATCATATAGATGCTAGCGACACTGTCATATACGTGTGCCAAAAGGCGCAAACGGTCCCGGGTAAAGGTAGGGCGACACCCGTGGGAATACCGTGCGTGAGGCCGCAAAGTGATATGAGGTGTTACATGCTAGATCGATGTGGCATTGAGTCGGGGTCCTGACACCCGAACGGACTCCAGATTAGCCCTCCCGATGAAGAACAGGAGGTGGCGGTGGCTCCGTGATACGTCTCCAATGTAGCTATAATTTATGAAGTATTCAGGCCATGTTTACAACAATTTTATATGGTTTTTGTAACGCCCCGAGACCGACGCTCCAGAAGACTTCCAGCTATTCCGAGTTTTGCCGTGTGATTTGTTTTGGTTGTGCATTCATCATGCCATCTCTTGCATTGCATCATGTCATCATGCCATCATATCATTAATTTTTATAACTCTTCTAAATAAATTGTGTGGATCCTCGATCCATTTAAATTGAGGGATATTCACAATGGTGATTTCTCTTTAGAACATATACTCCCAATATTATTAGGGAGCTATAATAAATATTCCATTTACTGGAAATCACCCATAACACATTTGCATTATTCTTCAACTCTTCTTTTATCCGACTCAACCTTCTATCCTTCCTTTTTGACCTTTTAGTAAAATTGAGTTGCAATTTTACTTCTCCATAAATGTTCCAAATCTGCCCATAAATCACATCTGGTGTGTAGGGTCACCCCTTATAATTTCAACCCATTTGGAGTTCATTTGAATGGGTTTTGAAATTCAAACTTGTCTGAGTTAAATCCAATAGGTGTAGATTTTATTTCCTCTAAATAATCCTCAGTCTATTTTTGTAAAATTCCTCACATTTTTGTGAGTCCGGGAAAATAATCCCCATGTCCAACTTCTTTCCCTAACCCTAACCCTCTCTTTCTCTTCCTTCTCTCTAATTCTTTTCTGCTTAAGAGTAGAGAGAGAGCAGCCTTGCATCCCAGCAGCCAAGTTGGCCCACCAAATCCCTAGGCCCATGGCCAAAGGCCCACCTAAACCCTTCTTAAACCGTAGGCCCCGACCCTCTCCATCGATCTCCCCCTCTCGTTCCCGTGCCGCCGCCACACGCACACGCATCGCACCAGGGTGAGGAGATCCCCACGCTCCTCCCTCCTCTCGCTCGCTCCCTCATCCCGCACCTACACCTCGTCCTCGTGGACCCACGCCTCCGTCGCCCTTGCTTGAGCTTCGCAGCCATGGCACCGCCACCACCATCTCTAGCCGCTCCCTGCAGTTCCTCCTCCCCCTCGTCCTCACGTCCGGCCTCGTCCCCGACCCGTCGTCCGCCTCCTCCATCGACCGTCCCTCCCACCAGAGCTGTTGACGGCCGAAGCCCGGCCGCATCGCAGCCTCTGCTACCGACAACCTCGACCTCCCCTGCACCAAGCCCCGCCACCGGCTTGCTACCTCGCCTCCCCAACCCGAGCTGGCCCGGATCCGGCCATCTTCAATGCCTCCTCGCCGGATCCAGCCATCATCCGCATCCCCGGCCTCCTCGTTCACCATGCCTCTTCGTCAGCGGTAGCAAGTCCCGGCCTCCTCTGCTTCATGGTGACCACCACCATGGCCGTGGCTACCATCAACCAACCGTGCGGCTCGCCCCCTGCCTCGGTCGTCTTCGACCTTGCCTCATGCACGACGTCGGCCGCCCCTCTGCTCCAGCCATGGGCATCTCCTACCCGAGACGGCGCCTCTGTTTTGCCTGCAGCAGACCCGCATCTCCCGCACCTTGGCCGTGGTTGGCCGCTGCCTAGACCACCTTCAGCCGGGTGCCCTGTCTCCTGCTTCGGCCAAAGTTCCTTTGCCTCCAAGATGCTTCTCGAGCTATCGCTCGAGGCTGTAACCTCCGTGTGTGCTACCACCCCGTGCATGTCGCCAAGTACCACAACATCGATGACCATACAGACCACTAAGAACGACCAGGGGGTTCACCAAGTATCCTTCGGATGCGCCAAGTTTGACTACATGGACCGCCAAGTTCCGCTCCGAACATGTACGACTACACCCGGTGATGCGACAAGTACCCCGACAACGTGTACATCTACACCGCCAAGACCGGACCGACAAGTACCCCGACGTTGTGTGTACCACTACCGTCGCCCCGAAGACGTTGGATTCATCAAGTACCTCTCCGAAAACGAACGTGTACCACTACTTCCACTACGACCATTATGAGAACGTCTACTTCCTCTACGCCGCTCCGAACCGCATGCTTTAGAGTTATAACCGTCGAGATGACCTTCCGAGAACGAATGTTTGTGATGCATGAGATGCTCGTGTTTGGACCGTGTTCGAGTTGTCATCGCAAGTTCCTCGTTTGCCATGTCGTCGACCCATGGGAACCCGGTTGCCGGGATCATCCCACCATCTTTCACAGGTTATGCACATCCAAACTTTCTTTTGCACTGACATCTCGACGAGTTGTCGGATCATCAAAATGTTGCCGTGGCACCATTTCCATTGTCATTTTTGTGGCACCCCTTTCGTTCCGCCACGGTGATAAATGCTTCATAACATGCTCATGTCAACGTTTTCATAAAATTGCATAAAACTTGTTTATGTCATCCGCATCATGATAACAACATTTAAATGCTAAAAATTCTTGTTTGCATCAATTTGCTAAATGACACATGTGGATTTACCGGAATTGTTGTTTGATGTTTTCGGCCTCATTTAAATTGCCTAAAATGTGTAGTTTACTTATGCCTCACTTTTTGCCATGTTAACCAACATTTAATATTGTTGAGTATATAAACGAGAGTTAACTTAATAATTAAATGTAGTTCTTTGTCAATATGCAACTCGTTGCATATTGAGATCCACTTAATTTGTAGTATTGTTTGTGCACCTTGCCATGCCATGCATATTTAAACCGGACATGCATCATACTTGTTTGTGCATCATGACATGTTTATGCTTGTGTGTTTACCATGTTGTTCGCTTCTTTCTGGTTTGCTTCTCTCGTTAGCTTCGGTTTTGTTCTGGAGTTGTGAGGATTCGTTCAACTACGTCTGTTTGTCTTCTTCATGGACTCGTTCTTCTTCCTTGCGGGATCTCAGGCAAGATGATCATTACCCTCGATATCACTTCTATCTTTGCTTGCTAGTTGCTTCGTTCTATCGCTATGCTGCGCTACCTATCACTTGTTCACCATGCCCCCCATATTGCCATGTAAGCCTCTAACCTTTTCACCCTTCCTAGCAAACCGTTGCTTGGCTATGTTACCGCTTTGCTTAGCCCCTCTTATAGTGTTGTTAGTTGCAGGTGAAGTTGAAGATTGCTCCATGATGGACAGAATTATGTTGGGATATCACAATATTTCTTATTTAATTAATGCATCTATATACTTGGTAAAGGGTGGAAGGCTTGGCCCTATGCCTGGTGTTTTGTTCCACTCTTGTCGCCCTAGTTTCCGTAATACCGGTGTTATGTTCCTTGATTTTGCGTTCCTTACGCGGTTGGGTGATTTATGGGACCCCCTTGACAGTTCACTTTGAATAAAACTCCTCGAGCAAGGCCCAATCTTGGTTTTAACATTTGCCACCTAAGCCTTTTTCCCTTGGGTTCTGCAGACTCAAGGGTCATCTTTATTTACCCCCCGGGCCAGTGCTCGTCGTGAGTGTTGGTCCAACCTGTCAGCCGCCAGTGGTCACCAGGGGCAACTCTGGGCTGGCCTATCAGAAGTGTGGACAATCCAGTGTGCCCTGAGAACGAGATATGTGCAGCTCCTATCAGGATTTGTCGGCACATTCGGGCGGCTTTGCTGGTCTTGTTTTACCATTATTGAAATGTCTTGTAAACCGGGATTCCGAAACTGATTGGTTCTTCCTGGGAGAAGGAATATCCTTCGTTGACCGTGAGAGCTTGTGATGGGCTAAGTTGGGACACCCCTGCAGGGTATTATCTTTCGAAAGCCGTTCCCGCGGTTATGTGGAAGATGGGAATTTGTTAATATCCGGTTGTAGAGGACTTGACACTTGACTTAATTAAAATGCATCAACCGCGTGTGTAGCCGTGATGGTCTCTTTTCGGCGGAGTCCAGGAAGTGAACACGGTGTTTGTGTTATGATTGTGCGTAAGTAGTTTCAGAATCACTTCTAGCTTCTCGACCGTTCCGTTGCTTCTCTTCTCGCTCTTGTTTGCGTATGTTAGCCACCATATTTGCTTAGTGCTTGCTGCAGCTCCACCTCAGTACCACTTCCTACCCATAAGCTTAAATAGTCTTGATCTTGCGGGTTTTGAGACTGCTGAGTCCTTGTGACTCACCAGATACTATCACAACAGTTGCAGGTGCCGATGATACCAGTGCAGGTGATGCAACCGAGCTCAGATGAGAGCTCAATGAAGATCTTGGTCGTTGCTATGTTTCGTTTCTTGTTGATCAGTAGTGGAGCCCAGTTGGGACGATCGAGGATCTAACAGTTGGGTTATCTTCTTTTCTTTTGGCTTCATCCGTAGTCGGACTATGTGTGTACTCTGATTAATGTATGCTTTATTTAAGTACTTGTGTGATGTGGTGATTGTAAGCCAACCTTTATCCCAGTCTTATTCATTACATGGGATTGTGTGAAGATGACCCTTCTTGCGACAAAACCACAATGCGGTTATGCCTCTAAGTCGTCCTTCGACACGTGGGAGATATAGCCGCATCGTGGGTGTTACAGTTTTGATATGATTTGGATGGAACTATCCCGGACTGACGCTGTTTTCAGCAGAACTACCATGGTGTTGTTTTTTGAGGAGAAATGAAAGTTATCCATATGAGCTGAAACTTTTTGACGATTTTTTTGGAACAAAAGAGACCTCTGAAGCTTAGTGGAGGGCTAGAAGATCCACAAGGAGGGCACAACCCATCACGGCACGCCAGACGGGTCGGGCTTGCTCCGGTGGGTTGTGCTCACCTCGAGGCCCATCTTCACGTGAAACTGATTGCAAAAAATCCTATAAATAGAGAAACCATCAGAAATAACCCTACATTAGAAGTTCGACCACCACAAGCCTCTGAATCCATGAAAAATGAATCTAGATCTCGTTCTGGCACCCTGCCGAAGGGGAAAATCATCACCGGAGGCCATCCTCATCATGCTGGCGGCCATGATGATAAGGAGGGGGTAGTCCACCCTCGGGGCTGAGGGTTTGTACCAGTAGCTATGTGTTTAATCTCTCTCTCTCCCTCTCTCTCTCTGATGTTCTTGAGATGGCACGATCTTGATGTATCGCGGGCTTTGTTAATATAGTTGGATCATATGGTGTTTCTCCCTCTCTATCTTGTTGTGATGAATTGAGTTTTCCCTTTGAGATTTCATTTTATTGGATTGAATATTTTTATAGATTTCAGAGCACTTGATATATGTCTTGCATATGAATACCCGTGGTGACAATGGGGTATTATATTGATTCACTTGATATATGTTTTGGCACTCAAATCGCGGATTCCCAAGGTGACATTGGGATAATCTATGCATAGGGGTTGTTGCACGTTTTCGTCCTACTTTCTTCGGTAGAAATATTGGGGAACTCTTTGAGGTTCTTTGTGTTGGATCGAGTATTATGAATATGAAATTGTTTGATGCGTATTGTATAATCAACTCACGGATACTTGTGGTGACATTGGAGTACGTAGGTGATATTAGAGTTACTTGATGCGTATCATAGGGTGTTATTTTAGTACGAAGTCTCAGATAGATCGAACGGAAAGAATAACTTTGTGTTATTTTAGTACGAATCTTGAATAGATCGAATAGAAAGAATAACTTTAAGGTGGTTTCGTACCCTAAAAACAATTTCTTCTTATGTTCTCCACTAGATAGGAACTTTGGAGTGATTCTTCATCGCACTTTGAGGGATGGTTATATGATCCAATTATATTAGCATTGTCTAGAGATTGCACTAGCGAAAGTACGGACCCTAGGCCTCATTTTTAGGCATTGCAGTACCATTTTTTTCTCCAATTTATCAATTGCTACCTTGTTGTTTTCTATTGTTCCTATTACAAAAATCAGCGTCTACTATCATTAGTACACTTATATCACCATATCTTTGCCGAACTAGTGCACCTATACAATTTATCATTGTATTTGGTGTGTTGGGGACACAAGGGACTCTTTGTTATTTGGTTGCGGGTTGCTTGAGAGAGACCATCTTCATCCTACACCTCCCATGGATTGATAAACCTTAGGTCATCCACTTGAGGGAAATTTGGTACTGTCCTACAAAACTCTGTGCTTGGAGGCCCAACACGAGTCTACAAGAACAAGTTGTGTAGTAGACATCAAGCTCTTTGCTGGCGCTGTTGCCGGGGATGTTAAGTAAGCGGCACTCACACCCCGTCAACGAAGCTCTTCTGGCGTCGTTGCCGGGAGGTGAGTTCTTGAAGGTATATCTTTAGATCTTGCAACCGAATCTTTTAGTTTCTTGTTTCATTACTAGTCTAGTTTATAAAAGATAACTACAAAAAATGGAATTGAGGTTCCATCATATTATTCATCTTTATAATATATTTTGTGAAAATGATGGAAAGGAAAATTGTGCTCAATTGATAGAAGAAGAATTCTATAAAATGTTTAACAAAAGATCTTCGAATGACGAGCATGATTGCAATGTTGTTGGTATGAACTCTTTGAATATCCATGATGCTAACAATATGCAAAGCCATAAGCTTGGGGATGCTATATTTGATGAAGTTGATATTTTTAGTCCCCCATGTTTTGATGATTTTTTTATTATGATGATAGCATGCTGCTACCCCTTGAGCATGCGTTGGTTTTCCCTTGAAGAGGAAAGGGTGATGCAGCAACGTAGCGTAAGTATTTCCTTCAGTTTTTGAGAACCAAGGTATCAATCCAGTAGGAGGTTACACGCAAGTTGCCTTGTACCTGCACAAACAAATAAGAACCTTGCAACAATTGCGATAAAGGGGTTGTCAATCCCTTCAGGGCCACTTGCAAAAGTGAGATATGATAGAGATAATAAGATAAATATTTTTGATATTTTTATTGTATAGATTGAAAAGTAAAGATTGCAAAATAGTAAACAAGATGCAATGTAAATAAAAAGAGATATAATATGATGGAAAAGAGACCCGGGGGGCATTGGTTTCACTAGTGGCTTCTCTCAAGATAGCATATCTCATGGTGGGTGAACAAATTACTGTCGAGCAATTGATAGAAAAGCGCATAGTTATGAGAATATGTAGGCATGATCATTTATATAGGCATCACGTCCGTGACAAGTAGATCGAAACGATTCTGCATCTACTACTATTACTCCACACATCGACCACTATCCAGCATGCATCTAGAGTATTAAGTTCATAAGAACAGAGTAACACATTAAGCAAGATGACATGATGTAGAGGGATAAACTCAAGGAATATGATATAAACCCCATCTTTTTATCCTCGATGGCAACAATACAATACGTGCCTTGTTGCCCCTGCTGTCACTGGGAAAGGACACCGCAAGATTGAACCCAAATTTAAGCACTTCTCCCATTGCAAGAAAGATCAATCTAGTAGGCCAAACCAAACTGATAATTCGAAGAGACTTGCAAAGATATCAAATCATACATATAAGAATTCTGAGAAGAATCAAATATTGTTCATAGATAATCTTGATCATAAACCCACAATTCATCAGATCTCGACAAACACACCGCAAAAAGTATTACATCGAATAGATCTCCAAGAAGATCGTGGAGAACTTTTTATTGATAATTAAAGAGAGAGAAGAAGCCATCTAGATAATAACTATGGACCCGAAGGTCTGTGGTAAATTACTCACGCATCATCGGAGAGGCTATGGTGTTTATGTAGAAGCCCTCCGTGATCGATTCCCCCTCCGGCGGAGCGTTGGAAAAGTCCCCAAGATGGGATCTCACGGGTACAGAAGGTTGCGGCGGTGGAAATAGGGTTTCGTTGTGCTCTGGGATGTTTTCGGGGTATATGAGTATATATAGGCGAAAGAAGTAGGTCGGTGGAGCCACGAGGGTGGGGGCGCGCCCTCCTACCTCGTGTCCGCCTTGCTGCTTCCGTGACATCCACTCCAAGTCTCCTAGATTACGTTTGTGCCAAAAACGATTCTCTCGAAGGTTTCATTCCGTCGGGACTCCTTTTGATATTTTGTTTCTATGAAACACTGAAATAGGCAAAAAAAAATAGCACTGGGCCTCCAGTTAATAGGTTAGTCCCAAAAATAATATAAAAGTGCATAATCAAGCCGATTAAACATCCAAAACAGATAATATAATAGCATGGAACAATCAAAAATTATAGATACATTGGAGACGTATCAAGCATCCCCAAGCTTAATTCCTGCTCGTCCTCGAGTAGGTAAATGATAAAAACAGAATTTTTGATGTGGAATGCTACCTAACATAATTTTCAATGTAATTCTCTTTATTGTGGCATGAATGTTCTGATTCAATAGATTCAAGATAAAAGTTTAATATTGACATAAAAATAGTAATACTTCAAGCATGCTAACCAAGCAGTTTTTGTCTTATCAAAATAACGTAGCCAAAGAAAGCTTATCCCTACAAAATCATATAGTTTGGCCATGCTTCATTTTCATCACACAGAATGCTCCCATCATGCACAACCCCGGTTTCAGCCGAGCAATTGGTTCATACTTTTTAACGCGCTTCAGCCTTTTCAACCCTCACGCAATACGTGATCGTAAGCCATGGACATAGCACTATGGGTGGAGTAGAGTATGATGATAGGGATTATGTGAGAAAACAAAAAAGGGGAAAGTCTCACATTGACACGGCTAATCAACGGGCTATGGAGATGCCCATCAATTGATGTCAATACGAGGATTAGGGATTGCCATGCAATGGATGCACTAGAGCTACAAATGTATGAAAGCTCATCAAAAAGAAACTAAGTGGGTATGCATCCAACTAGCCTGCTCACGAATACCTAGGGCATTTTTAGGAAGCCCATCATTGGAATATACAAGCCAAGTTCTATAACGAAAAAATTCCACTAGTATATGAAAGTGACAAAATAAGAAACTCTCTATCATGAAGATCATGGTGCTATTTTGAAGCACAAGTGTGGAAAAAGGATAGTAACATTGTCCCTTCTCTCCTTTTCTCTCATTTTTTATTTGGGCTTCTTTGGCCTCTTTTTTTTTCTTTTTTTTCTTTTTTTCTCTTTTTTTTATTCGTCCGGGGTCTCATCCCGACTTGTGGGGGAATCATAGTCTCCATCATCCTTTCCTCACATCGGACAATGCTCTAATAATGGAAATCATCACACTTATATTTATTTACAACTCAAGAATTACAACTCAATACTTAGGACAAAATATGACTCTATGTGAATGCCTCCGGCGGTGTACCGGGATATGCGATGAATCAAGAGCAACATGTATGAAAGAATTATAAAGGTGGCTTTTTCACAATACGATGTCAACTACATGATTATGCAAAGCAATATGACAAAGATTGAGTGTGTCATAATAAACGGAACGGTGGAAAGTTGCATGGCAATATATCTCGGAATGGCTATGGAAATGCCATAACAGGTAGGTATGGTGGCTGTTTTGAGGAAGATATAAGGAGGTTTATGTGTGATAGAGCGTATCATATCGCGGGGCTTGGATGCAACGGCGAAGTTTGCACAACTATCAAGGTGAGAAAGGGCAATGCACGGTACCATAGAGGCTAGCAAACTGCGGAAGGGTAAGAGTGCGTATAATCCATGGACTCGCATTAGTCATATACTTATTGCAAAAGTTTATTAGCCCTCGAAGCAAAGTACTACTACGCATGCTCCTAGGGGAAGGGTTGGTAGGAGCTAACCATCGCGTGATCCCGACCTCCACTCATAAGGAAGGCAATCAAAGAACACCCCATGCTTCAAATTTGTCACACAATGTTCACCATACGTGCATGCTACAGGACTTCCCAACTTTAACACAAGTATTTCTCAATTTCATAATTACCCAACTAGCATGACTCTAACATTACCATCTTTATATCTCAAAACAATTATCAAGTATGAAATTTATCATAGTGTTTAATGCACTCCATATGAAAGTTTTTATTTTACCCAACTTGGATGCCCATCATATTAGGACTAATTTTATAACCAAAGAAAATTACCATGCTGTTCTAAAAGACTCTAAAAATAATATAGGTGAAGCATGAGAGATCAATAATATCTACAAAATAAAACCATCACCGTGCTCTAAAGAGGTATAAGTGAAGCACTAGAGAAAAAATATCTAGCTCAAAAGATATAAGTGAAGCACATAGAGTATTCTAATAAATTCCGATTCATGTGTGTCTCTCCAGAAGGTGTGTACAGCAAGGATGATTGTGATAAACTAAAAAGCAAAGACTCAAATCATACAAGACGGTCCAAGCAAAACAAATATCATGTGGTGAATAAAAATATAGCCTCAAGTAAAGTTACCGATAGACGAAGAAGAAAGAGGGCATGCGTTCCGGGGCATCCCCAAGCTTAGGATTTTGGTTGTCCTTGAATTTTACCTTGGGGTTGCCTTGGGCATCCCGAAGCTTAGGCTCTTGCCACTCCTTATTCCAAAATCCATCAAATCTTTACCCAAAACATGAAAACTTCACAACACAAAACTCAACAGAAAATCTCATGAGCTCCGTTAGTGCAAGAAAACAAACCACCACTTTAGGGTACTGTAATGAACTCATTATTTATTTATATTGGTGTTAAACCTACTGTATTTCAACTTCTATATGGTTCATACCCCCAGATACTAGCCATAGAATCATCAAAATAAGCAAACAACACACGAAAAACAGAATGTATCAAAAACAGAACAGGCTGTAGCAATCTGTAACTCTCGAATACTTCTGGAACCCCCAAAATTTTAAAACATTAGGAAGTCCTAGTAATTTGTTTATTAATCTTATGCAAAAACAATCAACTGAAAATCACGTTACTGTGATTTATGAGAACTAATCTCATGCGCCTAACTGTTTCTGTTTTTCAGCAAGATCAAATTAACTATCACCGTAGGTTATCCTAAAGGTTTTACTTGGCAAAAACACTAAATAAAACACAAAACCACATCTAACCAAAGGCTAGATGAATTATTTATTACTAAACAGGAACAAAGATAAAATTGGGTTGCCTCCCAAGAAGTGCTATCATTTAACGCCCGTAGCTAGGCATATAAACAAGAATAGATCTAGGTATTACCAACTTTGGTATTCACTTCATAAGTGGATCTCATAATATATTCATAAGGTAATTTAATTTCCTTCCTAGGAAAGTGCTCCATGCCTTTCCTTAATGGAAATTGGAATCTAATATTTCCTTCTTTCATATCAATAATTGCACCAATCGTTCTAAGGAAAGGTCTACCAAGAATAATAGGACATGAAGGATTACAATCTATATCAAGAACAATGAAATCTATGGGAACATAATTCCTATTTGCAACAATAAGAACATCATTAATCCTTCCCATAGGTTTCTTAATGCTTGAATCCGCAAGATTCAAATTTAAAGAACAATCATCAAATTCATAGAACTAGCATATCACACAAAGTTTTAGGAATCGTGGAAACACTAGCACCCAAATCACACAAAGCATAGCATTCATGATTTTTAATCTTAATTTTGATAGTAGGTTCCCACTCATCATACAGTTTTCTAGGGATAGAAACTTCTAATTCAAATTTTTCTTCATAAGATTGCATTAAAGCATCAACGATTTGTTTGGTAAAAGCTTTATTTTGACTATAAGCATGAGGAAAATTTAGCACGGATTGCAACAAGGAAATACAATCTATCAAAGAGCAATTATCATAATTAAATTCCTTGAAATCCAAAATAGTGGGTTCATTTCTATGTAAAGTTTTGACCTCTTCAATCCCACTTTTACGAATTTTTGCATCAAGATCTAAAAACTCCGAATCATTGGGACGCCTTTTAGCTAAAGTTGACTCATCTCCAGTCCCATATTAATCAAGATTCATATTGGAAAACAAAGATTTAATAGGAGACACATCAATCACTTTCAGATCTTCATCATTATTTTTGTCTCAATCTTCTGGTTTAGCGGCCATCTTATTAACTAAGGTGGCCTGCTTATCCGAAATTTGGCCTACCAAATTTTCAAGCTGAGCAAACTGAGATTTCAGACATAAAATTCCTTAGACGTATCACCAAGCTCTTTATTCATGTATTCCATGAAACTTTTTTGTTCTTTAAGCTCATTTCTGAAAAAATTATTATGCTCAAACTGCAAAGACATAAAGCTTCTAACATTGTTTTCAATCTCTTCCAACCATCTAAGGTGGGGCTCAACGCTTTTTGGTAAAGCCATCGGGGCAAATAGGCACACAAACACCCAAGAACACAAGAAGCAAGCGAAAAGAGGCTAACGGAAAAAGGGCGAATAAAACGGAAAGGATGAAGTGGGGGAGAGGAAAACGAGAGGCAAATGGCAAATAATGTAATGCGAGGGATAAGAGTTTTTGATGGGTATTTGGTATATCTTGACTTGTGCGTAGATCTTTCTGGCAACGATGCCAGAAATCGGCGAGTTGTCTAGAGATCAAATCTTGACTTGACTTGGCATAAGCCTTCCCAGCAACGGTGCCAGAAATCCTTCTTGCTACCTCTTGAGCATGCATTGGTTTTCCCTTGAAGAGGAAAGGGTGATGCAGCAAAGTAGCGTAAGTATTTCCCTCAGTTTTTTAGAACCAAGGTATCAATCCAGTAGGAGGTTACACGCAAGTCGCCTTGTACCTGCACAAACAAATAAGAATGTTGCAACCAACACGATAAAGGGGTTGTTAATCCCTTCACGGCCACTTGCAAAAAGTGAGATCCGATAGAGATAATATGGTAAATATTTTTGGTATTTTTGTTGTATAGATTGAAAAGTAAAGATTGCAAAATAGTAAACGAGATGCAATGTAAATAAAATTAGATATAATACAATGGAAAAGAGACCCGGGGGCCATAGGTTTCCCTAGTGGCTTCTCTCAAGATATCTTATCTTACGGTGGGTGAACAAATTACTGTCGAGCAATTGATAGAAAAGCGCATAGTTATGAGAATATCCAGGCATGATAATGTATATAGGCATCACATCTGTGACAAGTAGATCGAAACGATTCTGCATCTACTACTGTTACTCCACACATCGACCGCTATCCAGCATGCATCTAGAGTATTATGTTCATAAGAACAGAGTAACACATTAAGCAAGATGACATGATGTAGAGAGACAAACTCAAGCAATATGATATAAACCCCATCTTTTATCCTCGATGGCAACAATACAATATGTGCCTTGCTGCCCCTGCTGTCACTTGGAAAGGACAACGCAAGATTGAACCCAAAGCTAAGCACTTCTCCCATTGCAAGAAAGATCAATCTAGTAGGCCAAACCAAACTGATAATTCGAAGAGACTTGCAAAGATATCAAATCATACATATAAGAATTCAGAGAAGAATCAAATATTGTTCATAGATAATCTTGATCATAAACCCACAATTCATCGGATCTCGACAAACACACCACAAAAGGTATTACATCAAATAGATCTCTAAGAAGATCGAGGAGAACTTTGTATTGAGAGTCAAAGAGAGAGAAGAAGCCATCTAGCTTATAACTATGGACCCGAATGTCTATGGTAAACTACTCACACGTCATCGGAGAGGCTATGGTGTTGATGTAGAAGCCCTCCGTGATCGATTCCCCCTCCGGTGGAGCACCGGAAAAGGCCCCAAGATGGGATCTCATGGGTACAGAAGGTTGCGGCGGTGGAAATAGGGTTTTGTCGTGCTCCTGGATGTTTTTGGGGTATATGAGTATATATTGGCAAAATAAGTAGGTCGGTGGAGCCATGAGGGGCCCACGAGGGTGGGGGGCATGCCCTCCTACCTTGTGGACGCCTTGTTGCTTCCTTGACGTCCACTCCAAATCTCCTGGATTGCGTTTGTTCCAAAAACGATTCTCCCGAAGCCATTTGGACTCTGTATGATATTCCTTTTCTACGAAACACTGAAATAGGCAAAAAAACAGCAATTTGCATTTGGCCTCCGTTTAATAGGTTAGTCCCAAAAATAATATAAAAGTGCATAATAAAGCACATTAAACATCAAAAACAGATAATATAATAGCATGGAACAATCAAAAATTATAGATACGTTGAAGACGTATCACATGCCTCCTATTTATGATGATTTTATTGATGAAAGTGGATTTGGAGAGGTCATGACTTTATTTAGTGATGAGTCCACTACTTTGGGAGAGGTTTCGATTGATTCTTACAACCAAGTTGCTATCTATGATGATTATGGTGATGACATGTAGGCTATATTGAATAATGATAACCATGAAACTTGTCATCATGATTTTAATTTTCAATCACATGATAGTTATTTTGTTAAACATGCTCCCGCAATTATGGATGAGAATAAAATTTCTATCAGTGGTACGCGTCGGTGCTATACAAACGGGTTTTAACCCCTTTCCGCGACGGCATTTGGAACCGTCGCCAAGTGAGTCTGGGCGATAGGGGGGTCCTTCCCACATGACCCAGAAACCATCAGGGATAGGGAGCCAAGATGCATATACAATACTCCTACTCTTTTGTTCTCGCATTTCTATCACAGTCTGTATTCTATGGTGCTACATTTACGATGCGCGGCCCATCACAAATGGTTCACTATTATAGAACGTGTATGATAAGTATACAATTGCAGACATTTGCTTTTCCCAAACCATATGCGATAACTAATTAATAAGATTAGCTAATCATTATACGAGTGTCGGATAGGATTACAAAATGTCGGACCATCGTAACATCATCGTACACGACAAATACCGAACATGCTATTCTGTGGTGCAACGTTTACGATACATACTTCATCATAAACATTTCTTCGTTGCGGATCATGTATGATAAGGCAACTATCACAAACGTTTAGTTTGCCCACACTGTTTGTGATATTTTCTGACACTGCACACGCTTTGCAAATGGCAACTGTGTGCACGCTTGCACATGTTTCCTCTATGAGAACCGTCTCGTATTATGGTGTATATCGCAAACGTTTGTGTTTTACCAACCGTGTGTGCGATAATGACCTGAGAGCGTAATTTCAACGAAATTTAATTGCTGCTATATCAAATTGTACCGGATTTGAATTCGAATGTATGCTATAGCTTTATTCATATCCATTAGTTTCAGACAACGGATGCATTATTCGATTCATATGTACATGGCAAGAATTACATAAGAACCAAATAAAGAATGATGAACCATAGTTATATACTTGTACTATTAAAGACGGTAAAGAAAGAGGCGAAATACATTCTGGTTACTGAACAAGGTGAAGCAGAATGCCCATATTGTGCCCTTCTCCATGCAGAAGGCACGCACGTCTAGTCAACCCCTTGTGATGGATGACCGCCCATCCTTCACGGTCTTCAGGAAAACATCTAGATAATCATCGTGTTCTGGTAGAAATACTTTAACCTGTGCATGCGCACCAATCATGTAATTTGATAGGTAATCTTGAGTAATCTACTTTGGGAACCACTGCAAAGGAAAAAAGATTCAGACATTGTCATCTAACACAACTCATTATGGGCAGTAAAAAGAAGGCTGCAGAGTTCTCACTTACAATCCTGCAGTTTGCTGTTGTATTGGATAAAGTGTAAATAAATAGTTTAATTGCCATCTTTTGACCCATTTTATTAACAATCTTTATCAGCATCCTCACTTGATGCTAGTGCATTGATATCTCATTTCCCCATACACAGAAAGGGTCGAAGCGCGGATCTTTACCAATGACATATGTACCTAAAAGCACCAAGTTAATATTAGAAGCTAAACACAAATTGCACAATGATGTAGTACAACACTCTTCTATAATATCTTATAACATCCAATATACTCACATATTAGATGAATTAACATCTTATATTATGGACCGGAAGGAGTTTATTGCATTCTTACAAATTATTGGCTGATTAACTACTGCTGTATCCATCGGTTAGAGTTAGTTTGAGCTAGTTCGGCCTCAAATAGACCTAAAGTATATCTAAACATGAGGGCTAGTTTGAGCTAGTTGCATCTATAACCCACCCAAAAAAACTATCCAACCCAAGAGGTGCTAATTGGAGCTAGTTCTCCTAGTGCATTTATTATCAATCTACGTATCTAACACTGTCATCCAAACACCTCTTTGGGTGGAGTTAGTTCAGGGTTAGTCATGAGCTAGAAACTAACTCTAACCTCTAGCTAAGTTGAGTATCCAAACAGGGATGTGTTGTTGTTGTTGTTGTTGCTGCTGCTCTTCTACATATATCTAGACATCATCAGAACATTAAGGTAACACTCTTCCTTATTGCTATGTAGCCTAGGATTGCATATGTAGACATTAAGTACAGTGCTTGTTGCTATGTAGCCTCAGATATATTACATATAGCCCTACTTAACCTAACGATAAATGGGTTGTAGATATATTCTGCTAAAAGTCCGATTCACTGATTAGTCCCTTATCAGCCCCCTGCCTATATGGTACCAGTTACCGATATCTTGAATAGTGAGCATATATAAGCAATGGGATGAAACTAACCTCGATGGAAAACAACAGTCGTTCCGAGAATTGTCCTGTGCAGGTACATCGAGAAGCATGTTAAGCACAACAGGCTAAACAACAACCAAAATTATCCATGGCAGACAAAATAATCTCCAAAAGATAGCTTCCGTGTGCAGGTTTAAGCACGGTAGTAAAGCAAAACAAGTGGAAAAGTGTGTTAACTACAACATGCCTAACATTTAACAACAAGCAAGCATAGTCATTCAAACTGGTATTGTGCCGGTCTAATTACACTGGTTATTGTTAAATAAAAATTGAAAGGCGTGTTAACTACAAGATTCAACAACCAAATGTAGTCATTCATAGTGGTATTGTTGAAACTGGTACTGATGAAATTGAACTGCACAGTTCATTCTTGCACATATAGAACATCATGTTGTGAATAACTGGAATAAACAAGGCGTACTACGAACAACCAGAGATAGCATTTGAAACTGGACATATGATAACTACAAACAACAGAACAATCAAAAATCTTTAAAAGAGGCATATGCTAGCTATAACAGGCTTAACAACAAGCAAATATATGCATTCCTATCGGTATGTTTAAAACTGGATTGATGAAATGTACTGCACAGTAAATAATTGCACACATAGAGCATCACATGTGAACAACTGAAATAAACAAGGCATACTGCAAACAACCAGATATAACAATTAGAACTAGACATATTCTCACTACAGTACAAAAGGGACTCAACAAAACAAATCATGGGTTTCCCCCTGTGAAGAGGCACGTCAAAAACAATCATGGGTTTCCTCACTTGTCACAGATGGGCTCATTCCCGTTGGAAGAGCATGGACCCTAGATGCGCTCCATGTTGTCGCGGATGGGCTCCTTCCCCTTGGAAGAGCACGGCTATAGAGTGCCTTCCCTGGTGTCACAGACGGGCTCTTTCCCCTTGGAAGAGCAGATGGGCTCTTTCCCCTTGGAAGAGCAGGAGAGGGTGCCCTCCTCGTAGTCACCGTCGATGAGGTTTGACTTGGAAGTTGTGGATCCCAAGCCAGCGTCGCAGAACGTGTCCATCACAAATTACAATAGGGGCTCGATGGCGATGTAGGATGGAAAATTCTTGACAGCGAGCTAGAGGAGATCAGCGGCGGGGCCATGGATGAGATCGACGACGGTTCAACCCGAGGGGTTGGGGGTGGGCCACATAACCTGTGACATAGCCCTACTCAGGCCGTCGCTGTCAACGACCTCGATGTTGTAGCCGGCGTCTGCGACATATCCACATACTCTAGCCTGCTGATTAAGTGTCTGCGGCCAGTAATGGTCGTCAGCTTTCTCGGCGACGTCGGGCGAAGAGACCGTGATACACCTCTTTTGGGCCAGTCACTCCTCGAGTTCCATGGGAAGTGTAGCGGGGCTTAGGCTGCGACACTCTGGAGTGGGGGATGGGGATCTATGGGAAAGGGGGCATTTGGCAGGCTTCATCTAAGAAACTCAGGGCGGCATGGGTATGGAGATCGGTGGGTAAGCTTCACGGGCAAACCGGCATGTGTTGACAATGGAGGTCTTGCGGCGGCTGCGGCGGGGACCTTGCTAGTGTTTCGAGCGAGGGAGGGGGTGTGTGTGTGCGCGCGTGTATCCGAGGAGGTTTTGATGTGTGTATGTGTGTGTGGAGGGGGGCGAGGGTGTGTTTGAGGAAATTATGCGGGTACTACAAATTTTACTATGCAGGAATCAAGCGCGGGAGTGAAATGTCGGGGCTATTGAAAATTTTGATGATGGTGCATCGCACATGGTCCGGAGATAACAACCGTGTGTTACGAAACAGAAAAACCCTCAAGGCAGGCAGGTATTTTCTAGGGATGCAGACGGGGTTGGGAACAAGAAACATCGCACACGGTCCGGAGATAACAACCATGTGTTATGAAACAGAAAAACCCTCCTTGAGGCGGGCAGATATTTTCTAGGGATGCATGCAGGATTGGGAACAAGAATCATCACACACGGTCCCGAGATAACAACCCTGTGTTATGAAACAGAAAAACCCTCAAGGCGTGTAGATATTTTTGAGAGGGGGAGCCTCGCGGAGCCCAATGTACTTGCGGATGTGTCCGTGACAGGGGCACCGGAGTGGCACACGGTTAGTTTGAGTGAACCATGTCTGTTGTGTCATCCGACTTGTCTAGTGTTCATAAATTTGACAAAAATGACGCGGGAGAGGGTCAGAACACGAACACACCTGTATGTGGACCAAATTTATGTATGAAAAGGGTGGTTTGATTTTAAAATACCAAATGCAACTTTGATGTTGCACCTATCTTGCAAAGCGCACGGTATTGCTTGCCCCCCGCTCGTGTCGGCGCGAAGGGAATCCTAAGCTATGAATGCATCCCCCCCCTAACCGAGGCTCACCTAGCAAAGGGCAAAGTAGCTAGGAGCCCCCTCCCTCATGTCGGCACGAAGGGAATCCTAAGCTATGAATGGATGCCCCCCCAACTGTGGTTCACCTAGCAAAGTGCGAAGTAGCTAGCAGCCCCCCTCGTGTCGGCACGAAGTGAATCCTA